>NC_090647.1:343625680-343953496 GCF_040937935.1 Hyperolius riggenbachi | reverse complement strand
GTGCCGTTGCTGCTGCTGATGCACCCGAGGATGGACCGGCTGCTTCCTGGCTGGCGCAGTCCACCAGGCTGACCCAGTGAGCCGTGAAGGACAGGTCCCAAAAGGTCTGTCCCAAAACGGCTGCTCCAGGAGTCCATGGTTATGTGGATCTGCTCACTCACGGCGTGATCGAGCGAGCGGCTGACGTTCGCCATAGCAAAATGGTGCAGTGCTGGGATTGCCGTGTGGGAGAAGTAGTGGCGGCTGTGGATTTGCCACTCCGGGATCCCATACTGCAGGAGCATTCACATGTCACTCCTCTCCTGCACAAAGGAGTATGGCAGGAGCTGGGAGCACATGGCCCGGGCAAGCAACCCGTTCAGCACCCAGATGCGCCTGTTGGTGGCAGGAAGAACCTTGGTCACACCGGAAAAGGATTCGCTGAGCAGGGTCTGGCCTGCACGGGAGGAAGAGGAGGCCACTGTGGAGGGAGCAGATGAGGCCACTGAGGACTGACTGCCCGGGGGGAGGAGCAGTGACTTTCTGCTCTCCTGATGCTGGATGAGCAGGGGGGTGGGATGCTGCTGCTGAAGTCTGTGCAGTGGCTGTCTGGCTCTGACCACTGCCTGCGCCACTGTCCTTCAGCTTCAGAAAGTCACTGTAGTGCTCAAAATGTTTGGTCTCCAAGTGGGTCTGCAGGCACGAGATACCCAACTTGTTGAGATTGCGACCTCTGCTCAGGCGGGCACCGCAACTGTGGCAAATGGCGCGGGTCTTGTCGTCTTCACATACAGTGAAGTACCGCCAGACTGGGGATTTTAATTTGCCCTTCCCGCTTGAGGGCTGAGAAGTTTTTTTGGCTGTGGAGGGCTGTTTTTTTTTTTTGGGAGGAACTTTGGTGCGGGTGGTGGTGGTAGCGGCTGAAGCAGCAGGCTGTGCCTCCTGCCTTCCACGCCCTGTGCTGGCCGCCATGCTACTGCCGCGCCTCTGTGCCAGAGATGCCTTCTCCTCTGATTATGTGCTGCCTTCACCCGACTGTGCTGGTGGTGGCACATAGGGACGATTCAGCACCTCATCATCATCATCCCCAAACATCTCCTCTGAGCCCTCAACCAACTCCTCTGCCCCAACAACATCCCCTGCATCAGGCTCCTCCTCTGGAAATTCAAGTTGTTGTGCGCCGCCAACAACAACCTCCTCCACCTCAAACTCCTCCTCCTCCTTGCATTCCTCCAATATCACCACCTCAAACTGTTCCACAACATTCAAGACATTAACCACTTCTGTACCACAGGGTTTTTTGCTGTTCGGTGCTGCGTGGGCTCTCCAGCCCGCAGCACCGATCAGCTGGCAGCCAGGGCGATCAGACTGCCACCCTTTTTTCCCCACTAGGGGGATGTCCTGCTGGGGGAGTCTGATCGCCGCCGGCTGCTTGCGCTTGCGGGGGGGCTCTTCAAAGCCCCCCTCCGCAGCGCTTCCTGGCCTCCTTCCCCTTCCCTCCCTCTCCCTTCCTCTGTGAGCGGCGCAGGACGGATTTCCGTCCTGCGCCTGATGGGATAGGCTTTAGCCTATCAGATGCCGGTGATCCCCGGCCAATCAGAGGCCGGGGATCGCCGATCTCCTCTACGGTGCAGCGCCGTATACGTATACATATAAACACCGGGGAAGATCTTCCCCGTGTGTTTACATTTACCCTGCGAGCCGCCGATCGGCTCGCAGGGTGTTCACGGAGACACCCTCCGTGAGCTGACATGGAACCCATGGAATCCACTTCAGGATTCAGGGGCGTACTTAAGCGTATGCAGAATCCTGAAGTGATTAAAGGGGCACTATGTCTAATTTCTTTGTTTTTTGCCATTATAATATTAATATTTGTATGTGTATCATACTTCGGAACATCTATTGTGGCAGATTACATTTTTTTTCTTTACACAGCCAATTTATTTTACAGCTTTAGAGTCACGTCGGCAGATTTACCTTCCTGACGCGACTCAGGCTAATCCATGTTGTAGTAGGAGGCCTCTTTTTATCTCGTTGAAGCTGCCGTTATTGCTCACCCCTCTGGTCAGCTCAGTTTAGATCCTTCCATTTTCCAACTGCACTATTGTGCAGTTACAGAGGTCACCCGAATCTGCCATAAAGTGCAGCCGCCGTGGAGAGTGGGACGCAGACGTCCTACAAAGTGGAACACAACCGCCGTGCTGAGCAGGACCCAGCCGTACGGATTACGCTGCCCGGCAAGGACCCCCTATAGTGAACCTGGCAATGAAACGGACACCTATTGTTGTCCGTTTCTATGGTTACCAGACTTGACCTGCGCAAGGCAGCGGCGGAATCTAAGAGCACAGGGGTCCTTGCCCGGCAGGGTAATCCGTGCGGCTGGGTCCTGCTCAGCACGGCGGATGTGTTCCACTTAGGAGGACGTCTGCGTCCCACTCTCCACGGCGGCTGCACTTTATGGCAGATTCGGGTGACCTCTGTAACTGCACAATAGTGCAGTTGGAAAATGGAAGGATCTAAACTGAGCTGACCAGAGGGGTGAGCAATAACGGCAGCTCCAACGAGATAAAAAGAGGCCTCCTACTACAACATGGATTAGCCTGAGTCGCGTCAGGAAGGTAAATCTGCCGACGTGACTCTAAAGCTGTAAAAGAAATTGGCTGTGTAAAGAAAGAAATGTAATCTGCCACAATAGATGTTCCTAAGTATGGTACACATACAAATATTAATATTATAGTGGCAAAAAACAAAGAAATTAGCAATAGTGCCCCTTTAACAGAAGGTTTAAATTGTGGAACAGGATTCATGACACCGTATGTAACATGATTGATTTGGCTTCATGATCTTCAGAAACCTACTGGATTTCATGTATGGTTGCACTAACTCACTGGCTCCAGCCTGTTGATCACCTGACACCTAACGGATAAACAGTAACCAGCACAACTGTCATCTTCGTGTTTACCATTTATCTGCATCAGTGTTTTACTTCAGCTTACATCTGGAAATATGCCTGAAGAAGGGGACTAGATCCCAGAAAGCTTGCATCATTTAACTCTATTAGTTAGCCATTAAAAGGTATTATTTTTTACAAAACATTGTTTTTTTTCTACCTACACAACATCCCTAAAAACGCTTGCGGTCTCTGGGGTGAAGAGCAAGGTCTGGCTGGAAACGGTGGCTTGCTGCTCCGCCATCATTTCCACCACAGCCTGTGCCTGACTCTCCGCAATGGGCCGGGGACGACGACCCAAGGCAAAGATGGGCGCAACACGCTGCTGCTGCGCCTCTGCTCCCTCCTCCACAACTCTGCGGTCAGTGGCTGGCAGCAGACCAGTCACAGACCTGCCGGCAGTGGCTGCGGCAATGGTGCTGCCTCTCCTGGTGGTGCCTCTACCTCTGCCAGTCATTGTACAATTATACAAATACAATAAGAAAAACAAAAATATATATATGTAGAAAGGGCGGGAAAGGTTGTAAACTTTAATAAACAGTCTGGGTTGGTGGGTGAGTGACCAAAAAAAAAAAGAAAGTTGTTGTTTTTTTTTTAAATACTAGTAGACAGTACTAGTAGTGTGGTCTACAGTAGTCGATAACTAACTCATGTGACTGAAAGTGACAATTAAAGTCTGTCACACACGGACGCAATCAATAGGGTCAGGCAGAGATGACAGGCAGTCACAGATCACAACAGATGCTGCCCTCTGTAAAGTAACTAACACAGTACTGAAGCTAATAAACTCACAGACAGTAGAAATTAAGTAAACTAGTACACAACTAACTATAATCCCTAACCTACCTAAGCTAGTAGTAGGCTAAGGCTACCTAGGCTAGCAGGCCTAGCCTGCACCAGGGCCGTTTCTTGCCCCGTTCAGCCGGTTCTGCTGAACGGGGCGCCGATGAGAGACAGATTGGGGGGGGGGGGGGGCGCCAGGCAGAAGGATGTGACTGCTAGGAGCCGGTGACGCGCGGATGCGGTGCAGCGAGAGGCAGGAGGAGCCGTGCGCACCAACGCGATCACCGGCTTCAGTTCGCGTACCCCGCGTACCAATCCCCCCCCCCCCCCCCCCAGTGTGCCTCCCGCTGCTGCCTGCCTCTCTTGCAGACCTCAGCGCTGGCGGCGACCCGACCGGAGAGCATCAGAGCAGAGCGCACACTACCGCAGACAATGCACATGCGGAAGTGATGTCATTGACCATGACCACTTCCTGGATGCCATGAAGTGATGCTGGCGGTAGTGTGCGCTCTGCTCTGCCGTTCTCTGGTCGGGTCGCCGCCAGCTCTCAGTTCTGTGCCGTGCTCCGGTTGGGTCGGCGCCAGCTCTAAAGGTCTGTGTAAGCCCTGCATAGCACCCTGCACAGCCCCCAGCCCAGCAAAGCACCCTGCACAGCACCCAGCCCAGCAAAGCACCCTGCACAGCATCCAGCCCAGCATAGCACCCTGCACAGCCCCCAGCATCCAGCCCAGCAAAGCACCCTGCACAGCCCCCAGCATGCAGCCCAACATAGCACCCTGCAGAGCCCCCAGCCCAGCAAAGCACCTTGCACAGCCCCCAGCACCCAGCCCAGCATAGCACCCTGCACAGCCCCCAGCATCCAGCCCAGCATAGCACCCTGCAGAGCCCCCAGCATCCAGCCCAGCAAAGCACCCTGCACAGCCCCAGCACCCAGCCCAGCATAGCACCCTGCAGAGCACCCAGCCCAGCAAAGCACCCTGCACAGCCCCCAGCATGCAGCCCAACATAGCACCCTGCACAGCCCCCAGCATGCAGCCCAACATAGCACCCTGCAGAGCACCCAGCCCAGCAAAGCACCCTGCACAGCCCCAGCACCCAGCCCAGCATAGCACCCTGCACAGCCCCAGCATGCAGCCCAGCATAGCATCCTGCACAGCCCCCAGCATGCAGCCCAACATAGCACCCTGCACAGCCCCCAGCCCAGCAAAGCACCTTGCACAGCCCCCAGCACCCAGCCCAGCATAGCACCCTGCACAGCACCCAGCCCAGCAAAGCACCCTGCACAGCCCCCAGCATCCAGCCCAGCATAGCACCCTGCACAGCCTCCAGCATCCAGCCCAGCAAAGCACCCTGCACAGCCCCCAGCATGCAGCCCAACATAGCACCCTGCAGAGCCCCCAGCCCAGCAAAGCACCTTGCACAGCACCCAGCCCAGCATAGCACCCTGCACAGCCCCCAGCATCCAGCCCAGCATAGCACCCTGCAGAGCCCCCAGCATCCAGCCCAGCAAAGCACCCTGCACAGCCCCCAGCATGCAGCCCAACATAGCACCCTGCAGAGCCCCCAGCCCAGCAAAGCACCCTGCACAGCCCCCAGCACCCAGCCCAGCAAAGCACCCTACACAGCCCCCAGCATCCAGCCCAGCATAGCACCCTGCAGAGCCCCCAGCATCCAGCCCAGCAAAGCACCCTGCACAGCCCCCAGCATGCAGCCCAACATAGCACCCTGCAGAGCCCCCAGCCCAGCAAAGCACCCTGCACAGCCCCAGCACCCAGCCCAGCATAGCACCCTGCAGAGCACCCAGCCCAGCAAAGCACCCTGCACAGCCCCCAGCATGCAGCCCAACATAGCACCCTGCCGAGCACCCAGCCCAGCATAGCACCCTGCACAGCCCCCAGCATCCAGCCCAGCATAGCACCCTGCAGAGCCCCCAGCATCCAGCCCAGCAAAACACCCTGCACAGCCCCCAGCATGCAGCCCAACATAGCACCCTGCAGAGCCCCCAGCCCAGCAAAGCACCCTGCACAGCCCCAGCACCCAGCCCAGCATAGCACCCTGCAGAGCACCCAGCCCAGCAAAGCACCCTGCACAGCCCCCAGCATGCAGCCCAACATAGCACCCTACCGAGCACCCAGCCCAGCATAGCACCCTGCACAGCCCCCAGCATGCAGCCCAGCAAAGCAGCCTGCACAGCCCCCAGCATGCAGCCCAGCAAAGCACCCCACACAGCCCCCAGCATGCAGCCCAACATAGCACCCTGCAGAGCACCCAGCCCAGCATAGCACCCTGCACAGCCCCCAGCATGCAGCCCAGCAAAGCACCCTGCACAGCCCCCAGCATGCAGCCCAGCAAAGCACCCTGCACAGCCTCCAGCATGCAGCCCAACATAGCACCCTGCAGAGCACCCAGCATAGCACCCTGCACAGCCCCCAGCATGCAGCCCAGCAAAGCACCCTGCACAGCCCCCAGCATGCAGCCCAGCAAAGCACCCTGCACAGCCCCCAGCATGGAGCCCAACATAGCACCCTGCACAGCCCCCAGCATGCAGCCCGACATAGCACCCTGCAGAGCACCCAGCCCAGCAAAGCACCCTGCACAGCCCCAGCACCCAGCCCAGCATAGCACCCTGCACAGCCCCCAGCATGCAGCCCAGCATAGCATCCTGCACAGCCCCCAGCATGCAGCCCAACATAGCACCCTGCACAGCCCCCAGCATGCAGCCCAACATAGCACCCTGCAGAGCACCCAGCCCAGCAAAGCACCCTGCACAGCACCCAGCCCAGCATAGCACCCTGCACAGCCCCCAGCATGCAGCCCAGCATAGCATCCTGCACAGCCCCCAGCATGCAGCCCAGCATAGCACCCTGCACAGCCCCCAGCATGCAGCCCAGCACAGCACCCTGCACATCCCCCAGCATGCAGCCCAGCAAAGCACCCTGCACAGCCCCCAGCATGCAGCCCAGCAAAGCACCCTGCACAGCCTCCAGCATGCAGCCCAACATAGCACCCTGCAGAGCACCCAGCATAGCACCCTGCACAGCCCCCAGCATGCAGCCCAGCAAAGCACCCTGCACAGCCCCCAGCATGCAGCCCAGCAAAGCACCCTGCACAGCCCCCAGCATGGAGCCCAACATAGCACCCTGCACAGCCCCCAGCATGCAGCCCGACATAGCACCCTGCAGAGCACCCAGCCCAGCAAAGCACCCTGCACAGCCCCAGCACCCAGCCCAGCATAGCACCCTGCACAGCCCCCAGCATGCAGCCCAGCATAGCATCCTGCACAGCCCCCAGCATGCAGCCCAACATAGCACCCTGCACAGCCCCCAGCATGCAGCCCAACATAGCACCCTGCAGAGCACCCAGCCCAGCAAAGCACCCTGCACAGCACCCAGCCCAGCATAGCACCCTGCACAGCCCCCAGCATGCAGCCCAGCATAGCATCCTGCACAGCCCCCAGCATGCAGCCCAGCATAGCACCCTGCACAGCCCCCAGCATGCAGCCCAGCACAGCACCCTGCACATCCCCCAGCATGCAGCCCAGCATAGCACCCTTCAGAGCCCCAGCATGCAGCCCAGCATAGCACCCTGCAGAGGCCCAGCACCCAGCCCAGCATAGATCCCTGCAGAGCCCCAGCACCCAGCCCAGCATAGCACCCTGCACAGCCCCCAGCATGCAGCCCAGCATAGCACCCTGCACAGCCCCCAGCATAGCACCCTGCACAGCCCCCAGCATGCAGCCCGGCAAATTAAAAAAAATGGTGAGTTGGTTTCAAGAAGCTTTTTGACATGATTTCACTTAGCAGCTCTGATTTTGGGGAAGTAAGGGGGGGGGGGCATATTTTTTCGACTCTCGAACTGGGTGAAATTTAACCTAGAAACTGCCCTGGCCTGCACACAGACCTAACACTAGCCTAGCACAGTATACAGTATACACTACACTAGCTGACTGAACTATAACAATCAAATCACTATCTAACTATATAACAATATAATCAATGTGTAGAGAATGTGGTTAGGATGTAAAACGCTCTGTTTAACAGTGAGAAAGCACTTGCTCAGACCAACAGCAGGACTGGAGATGCTCTCAGTACCGCTCAGTCACACAGCAAGGACGGGCTCCACAACATGGCCGCCGCCTTATAAAGAGGAGACGTCAGAATGACGTCATCCCCTGGATACCGAACCCGAATTCGTGATCACGGCTTAACACCCGTGATCACGGCCGAATTCGAGAGGCGCTATTCGGATAAATTCGACTTTGAATTCAGGCGCAGGATCGCTATTCAAATTCGGATTCGAATTCGGCAAGCCTGAAAATCTACCCGTGATCACGGGGTGAATTCGAATTCGTGAATTTGGACAGCAACCCTGAGTGCCATTATCAAAGTTTGTCCAGAGTGCGCTACCCATATAATTATCATACGTCTCAATCCTGAAAGTCTCGATAGTTCCCACTATCTTGGTCCTCAGTCACAACCAATCAGTGCCAATCACCATCGATTTTGTTCACCACTCCTGACCACTGATTATCCAGGTACTCAGGATGCAGCAATTGAAGAAACCCAAAGAAAAGACACAAACAGAGAAATCATAGTGCAATCTGCTGTATACTTTTCATAGGGGGACCACTACCCTATCAGAGCCCAAGTTCTTGCACTGGTACAGGATCACCAATATCACCTTGTGCAGTGACCAACAAGTGGCACGCTCACCTTGTTGCAAGGCTAACCGGCCTCACAGACAGCAACTGCGCTTAAGAAGTAGGGACTGGGCTCCTTCCCAATAATCCTCATACATTCGCATCTCAAAAGAAGGAATCAAAACATCATAGTGCAGTTAATCCTAACAAGTCTGGGTTTACAGCAGTGATACACACACATTGACTCCTGCTCACCCTTTACGTCCGCTGCCCACACTCACAGACGGCTGTCCTGGCGTAATTGTATCTCCTGCTTTCTCACAACTTCCAGCCTTCAGCTTGTTCCTTATCTTGAAGTAGATTTAGGTATATATCTAGGGCTAAAACGCCTTCAATAAACCAGTTGATTTATTCAATAAAATTTAAGAGATATACTCACAAATATAACTTAAATGCGCATATAAAAGTTAAAAGGACCAGGGGACGTCTCCACCTATTGCTGCGGTCACTTCCTTCCTTTGCTCCACCCTACGCGTTACGTCTTACGACTCATCAGGGGCTATAGGTCAGGAAGCACCCAGCAGATTTTATACACATTTATCTCATTTGCATATTCTAAAACCGTCACATTAATCATTAAAAATCCACATTCCCATATACCTAACATGAACTCCTTCTTATACCTATAATACCGCTCCATATAGTATCCTATTTCAAACTCCAACATCTCGGAAGAGGAAAAAACTATCTCCGTTATTTATCTTAAACTACAGTACCCAGAATCCCCTTCTGTTTTCTCTCGCGAGATCTGGCCCACCTCCTCGATTACGCTCTCTGCGTAATCAGCTAATTTGCATATTCTAAAAACGTCACATTACTCATTAAAAGCCACATGCCCATATACCTCAAACAAAATGCTTCTTATACCTGTAATACTGCTCCATATAATGTCCCAATTCAAACTGCAACATCTCGGAAGAGGAAAAAACTATCTCCGTTCTCTTAAACTACAGTACCCAAAATCCCCTTCTGTTCTCCCTCGTGAGATCCGGCCCACCCCCTCCCCTCGAGTACGCTATCTGCGCTACTTACACATGCGCATAGGATTCAAACCCGTACCTGACAGGGACCACTAGTAGTGCATTGCGCTGCCCTGTTTGTTTCAATGAGACCTCTCCACCATCCTCCTAATGAGATCTCGCGAGATCTCGCTACCATTCTAGTGCCACATTTCTTTTCATTGCCACCCATCTTTCAATGAGCAATTCTCCCAGCCCCATACCTTCCACCCCATACCATACCATGTTCTCCCACCCACCCCTTTACAACCCACGTGACATACCACATCTTTTACTATACCAGTGCGTTATGTAACCTCCAAAGAGCATTCCAAGGGGGTGAGCAAAGGATGGGATCTGGAGGTTCACGTAGTGGTAGTGGTGACTATGGGAGGGAGGGGGAAACTAACCCGGGACAGGATAGATATGGGATACCTACTAGTGCCAATCGATATGAGCCTTTAAGGAATGTGACAAATTATAATCATTATGAATATGTGAACAATGAGCAAGGTTTTTTAGAGAGGGGATGGGGGGGAGGGTAACAGAAGCAGAATGGAGATGGAATATAGGAGAAGATCCACGAACAAAAAGTAAACGAGGAATAGACGGGGATGCAGGGGAGGGAGTGGGAAAAATAAGAAGGAAAGAATAATTGGACAGGGCATCTTTAATATCAGTGGGACTACTTTAACAGCAGATGAGATGAGGGTATTGGACAAGGGGTTGAAATATGCACCGAGGAAGTGCCTCAATAAGTTTAATACTTATATTAATGTTAATAAATATGTTAGGAAATTGAACATTAAGAAATATTTCTTGAGTAAGCCAGGCCCCAATGTCAGAGATAATAATGTAAATAAGAATTTTGTCCATACTGAATTGAGAAACAGGTCCAGGTTCAATCCAGTAGACCAAGGAAGGGGAAATACAGTGGATACATTTAAAAATCTCGTTGTTAGGGATATAGAGAAATGTAATGCCCTAAGAAGAGACCGGGACAACAGGATCATTGAAGGATTAAGGAAGAGAGATGATATTGAAATAAGACCAGCAGATAAAGGAGGAGGGGTGGTGGTGCTAAGTAAGACCCAATATAGACAGGAATTGAGTCGCATTGTTGGCGATACGAACACATATGAAAAGTTAAGAGGCAATCCTGCACAGCAATACAAGAAGGAGTTATGTCAAATGCTAAGACAGGGACTGGAGGATGGGAATTTAAATATTTAAATATTTGTTGCCGGATACCCCCAGGATTCCTATAATATATCAAAATCCCAAGTCACATAAGGATGCCCAATGCCCACCTGGAAGGTCAATTGTAAGTGGGATAGGAAGTTTAAACCAGCATATAGGAGAATATATTGATACTTTCTTGCAACCTGTTGTTTCAAAATTACCATGTCTAATTAAAGATACGAAGCAGATGTTGCAGAAGTTAAAAAATATTGAGGTGGATGAGAGGTATCTGATGGTGACCGCAGATGTATCTTCTCTATATACGATCATCCCACACCAGGAGGGTGTTGAGGCAGTAAAAGAGGCATTGACACAGGAAGGAAAATTGAAACATCAACAAATTGAGTTTTTGGTTCAGCTCTTAATGTATACACTGAAACATAATTACTTCTGGTACGCAGGCAACTTTTATAGGCAAAAGGTGGGATGTGCCATGGAGGCAAGGTATGCCCCAAGCCTTGCCAACATTTTCATGGATAGATGGGAAAGGCAGATGATTGTCCACCAGAAGAGTACACAAGTTAATCAATGGTGGCGTTACATAGATGATTTGATAATATTTTGGAAAGAAGGAGAAATGGTCATAGAAGAATACATAGAGTGGATGAATCAGAACAATTTGGGGATTGTACTAACAGCTAGTGCTGCTCATCAGGATTCCGGATATTTGTACAACCCGGATATCCAAACTTTTTTATGCTATACGATTCGGATTCCAGATTTTTTTAAAAATCCGGCTAGCTACCTGCGGATATTTGGGCGCATAATGCGGATATCCGCGGATATTGCGGATATCCGAATCCAAAATACTGTAACTAAGGAGATGACATCCTGGAGCCAATCAGAGGGCTCCCAGCAGAAGCCCTAGCAACCAATCACAGAGGGGAACCCTGACCTCATTGAGCCAATCAGAGGGCTCCCAGCCTAAACCCTGGCACCCAATCACAGAAAGGAACACTGGCTAGCCCCCCCCCTGTATAATAAAGGAGGGCTGCCATGATGAGACATATTGTCTTAGCTTGCTGAATGCTCACTGACAGACATGCTCCAGTGCTGGTGGCCTAGCAAGGGCTGTACACAGTTATAAACCTAAAGCTGTTCAGTGATTAACCCCTTCACATATATCACTACACTATTGTGAAATCGTTAATTAGCTTGATTGATGTCATAGTGTGACAGTCAGAGTGTGTGCTCCAGTGCTGCTGGGCCTAGTAGCAAGGGCTGTACACAGTGACAAGCTGTTCAGTGATTAAAGCCTTCACTACTATCACTACACTATTGTGAAATCGTTAATTAGCTTGATTGATGTCATTGTATGACAGTCAGGGTGTGTGCTCCAGTGCTGCTGGCCTAGCAGTGATAAACCAAAAGCTGTTCAGTGATTAACCCCTTCACTATCACTACACTATTGTTAAATCATTAATTAGCTTGATGTCATTTCTGTGACAGTCAGAGTGTGTGCTGCAGGCAGCTTCTATGTGTCTGTGTGTGTGCTGTGCACAAACCAGGCCAGCTGCTGCCTGCTTGCCAGCTATTAGCCTTAGGTATAGGTTAGTTTAGGGATTAGGGGATAGGATTACTGTGTTATTGTGTAGTTAGTACTGTAGTACTGCAGTCAGTGCTAGTAGTTGTTACGAGTAGTAGTACTACTGTGTTAGCTTTCTACAGAACTGCTGTGCTGTGAGCAGTGCCAGTGTGACAGTTAGTGTGCACTAGTGTCTTCTCCTCTGCTGGCTGACTGTCACTCGGCACGTGTCACGTGTCACTTGCCACATGGTGTTTGCCATGTGTCACGTGGCACTTCTCCTCTGCTGGCTGACGTTCACTCGGCACTTGGCACATGTCACGTGGCATTTGGCACGTGTCACGTGTGGCACTTGCCACGTGTCACGTGGCACTTGCCAAGTGCCACGTGACACGTTGCAACTGGAAAGTGCCACTTGGCAACTGGCAAGTGCCATGTGACACATGGCAAATGCCACGTGACACGTGCCAAGTGCCACATGACATGACACATGACAGTTTTGTAGGATGAAACGATAGTGTACGAATGAGAAGGATTTCAGAGAGAAAAGCCAGATACTGATACAAAGGTTTGAAGAGAGGGGATATGATAAAGATATGCTGTGGAAAGAATTTAGGAAGGTGGAAATGATGGATAGGGAAGGATTGCTAGTAAATAGGGACTATGAAAATGGAGAAGAAGAAACACAGGAATTACACTTTCAGAAAGAAAATATGAATTAACCTCAGAAGTTACAGGACAGTCATATAGCATCAAGGACTGTGTAACATGCAATTCAACCCATGTGGTTTATTTAATATGGTGTACTTGTGGGTTCCAGTCAGAGTCGGATTAAGGCTAAATGGGGCCCTAAGCAAAGTAACTGATTTTGGCCCCCCCATCCTGTCGTAATAGAATCAGAAGATGCAGCTGCACAGCAACATGCTGCACACACCAGGGCAGCCGAGCTACTTGATGCTATGGGCAACAGCCCGCTTTCCTCTGTGGGTGCACAATGCAGGGAATAGCAGCGGCAAAATGCAGAGTGAGAGATGAATGGCTGGGACATTTGCACTAAGGGGCTGGTGCACCCCTCTGAAGAGGGCGCCAGATATCACAGCAGCAGCACTTTCCCCCTGCATCTCCAGCCTGGCCAAAGCAGAAAGCTCTGGACACCGCCAAACCGGAAGCCGTTCCCCAGACAGAATTACATAACCACCCCCACCACCGAACAACCGATTTCCTCCCAAACTAGACAGCCACCATGCAGCCTCCATCCCAATGAATACGGTAGTCCAGAAGAGAAGGCAGCTGCAGCGGCGGAGAATGACAGCACCAGATGACTCACATTCACCTATTGCGATCCAAGCAATAGAGGTCCCGTCATCCGGAGCCCATCTGTCTCCTCTAGAGTGTTGCCGCTCTGTTACTACTACTATTACTACTTCCTACTTCCTGTCTGATCTGAGAATCAGGAAGTTCAGAGCGAACGGCTGCACTGTAGAAGAGACAGATGGGTTTCAGATGACGGGATCTCTATCGCTTGGATCATAGATAGGTGAGTGAGCGTTTGCCATCTGCTGCTATCATTCTTTCTGCAGCTGTGGTTATCTGTGGGAAGGGAGGGAGGAGTGGGCAGTGGCAGAGTGCACAGTAGCAGGAGGGGGACCTAGGAGGAGAGCCTGGCTCTGAAAACAATCAGCAGCGCACGGCATCATTTGACAAGACAAGACAAGACAAATAACATTTATATCGCACTTTTCTCCTGGCGGACTCAAAGCGCCAGAGCTGCAGCCACTAGGACGCGCCCTATAGGCAGTAGCAGTGTTAGAGAGACTTGCCTAAGGTCTCCTACTGAATAGGTGCTGGCTTACTGAACAGGCAGAGCCGAGATTCGAACCCTGGTCTCCTGTGTCAGAGGCAGAGCCCTTAAAGGGACTCCGAGCAGTGCCTGTGGGTATGCCTTTTAAGCATACCCACAACTAATTAATTACTTCCTCACACCTACCAGCATGATGTTTGTAATTATATCCCCCTGGGTTCCTTATATTTCATTGCATTGTGCTGAATCGAGCTGCCGACTTTGGAGAAAAGTCGTCCTGTGTAATACAATGTAACTATGGAAAGATGCATATCAATTTGAAGCTCTCTTTTTCCTCTTTCCAATGATAGATAAACTGCCACCCTACGCCTTTTAGTTTTTGTGATCGAAATTGCCGTGGCCACGATTTTGATCGCAAAAATAGCAAAAACTAAAAAGCATAGGGTGGCGGTTTATATATCATTGGAAAGAGGAGAAAGAGAGCTTTAAAATGATATGCATCTTTTCATAGTTACTGCACTGCTTAGAGTCCCTTTAATACCATCCAGCCACCGCTGACAGGATGGTGAGGGCTGGTTTATGTGCTGATGGGGCCCCTTTGACTCTGAATGGGGGCCCCAAGCGACTGATTTTGTTGCCTGGTCGGTA
This sequence comes from Hyperolius riggenbachi, assembly GCF_040937935.1. Taxonomy (NCBI): domain Eukaryota; kingdom Metazoa; phylum Chordata; class Amphibia; order Anura; family Hyperoliidae; genus Hyperolius; species Hyperolius riggenbachi. The sequence continues at coordinate 343,938,871 of NC_090647.1, read as the reverse complement.
ATCCGGCCCTGGTTCCAGTTCATCGAAAGAACTACCAGAATTCTCAGGAAACGGATGTCTGAACACATATATAATATTGAACGTGGATTTGAGGGACACAGTGTGTCCAAACACTTTAAGCAGTACCATCACAAGGACCCGGGGTGTATGAGGTTCTGTGCTATAGAAAAACTACCTGTTAAATGGAGAGGCTGTCATAAGACAAGGGAGATTTCCAGGTTAGAGGCAAAGTGGATCTTTGAAATGAAAACAATGACCCCCAACGGTCTTAATGTGGAACTGGACCTGATTTGTTTTATTGCGGATGATTAGAGAACTTTATTTGCCCTAATTGATCCAGTTGATGAGCAGGAAAACAGGTTAGTAGGGTACAAATACCAATTTCTGACATGGGGGTCTGGTGTTAAAATAATTTCTAAAGTGGTGTTCCTTTCCTCTTGTATGGCTGCTACTAATCCCGTTTTTTGGGGGTAAGTTTATTGGGGGTTCTGTTTTTGTTTTTTTTTTCTTTTTCTGGTAGGGTATAGAGGTTGTTTTGCTAGGGGGATGTCACTTGTCCTCTGGATAATTTGGAGGAATAGGGGTGAGTATTTGTAGTCACAATAAGGCCCAGTAAGGGGCAACTGCACAGCTATCATAGCACTTATACACGTTTAGGAAGTTGAGATTAGTAGGCAATATGAGTCATACTTAAATAGGGGCGTATGGGATAATAGGAGCCTTCACTTTATAGTATAGTGGGAATGGGTGTTATAATCTAATAATGGTGTATAGATGTGTTGGCACAGAGGATTACCTGGTACACATAGGCTATAGGTATAAATATACACAAAAATATCGGAAGCAGGGTTAGAGTAGAATAAAGTATATGTTGGTATATAGGATCATTTGGGAATACACTGGTATGTACACAAGTATTGGATATTGTGGGAGATTAGACACAATTAATATGATTATGATAGAAAATATGGTAAAATTGGGTGGGTTCTATAAATATTTCTAGTAATGTCACCAATATATAAAAAATTAGGAAGATGGAATATAATGGGAATGACAAATGTGAGGAGCTATTTGTTAGAAAACAATATGTATTCAGATATGGATAGGTGGTATATTAGATAGGAATAACACACTGGTATAGTGAAAGATGTGGTATGTCACGTGGGTTGTAAAGGGGTGGGTGGGAGAACATGGTATGGTATGGGGTGGAAGGTATGGGGCTGGGAGAATTGCTCATTGAAAGATGGGCGGCAATGAAAAGAAATGTGGCACTAGAATGGTAGCGAGATCTCGCGAAATCTCATTAGGAGGATGGTGGAGAGGTCTCATTGAAACAAACAGGGTAGCGCAATGCACTACTAGTGGTCCCTGTCAGGTACGGGTTTGAATCCTATGCGCATGTGTAAGTAGCGCAGATAGCGTAATCGAGGGGAGGGGGTGGGCCGGATCTCGCGAGAGAGAATAGAAGGGGATTTTGGGTACTGTAGTTTAAGAGAACGGAGATAGTTTTTTTCCTCTTCCGAGATGTTGCAGTTTGAATTGAGATATTATATGGAGCGGTATTACAGGTTTAAAAAGCAGTTTGTGTGAGGTATGTGGGCATGTGGTTTTTAATGAGTAATGTGACGTTTTTAGAATATGCAAATTAGCTGATTACGCAGATCGCGTAATCGAGGAGGTGGGCCGGATCTCGCGAGAGAAAACAAGGGGAATCTAGATATTGTAGTTTAAGATAATGGAGATAGTTTTTTCCTCTTCCGAGATGTTTGAGTTTGAAATGGGATACTATATGGAGCGTTGTTATAGGTATAAGAAGGAGACGTAAGAAAGAGCCAATCGCACAAATCTGCCATACGTAATCATAATAGGGATCAAGCTGTGTCAGAACACTTTACTCTTTTTAGACATAATGTAAGCCAACTCAAAGTATGTATCATTGGTAGTGTCCCCTTAGATAAAAAAGGAGGTGATAGGCTGTCCAAACTTCTAAAAATGGAATCTAGGTGGATTAGGGAATTGGATACGATTAATTCAGGATTAAATAGGGACTATGATTTACGCCTTGATTGGTAATTGGTTTGCTCTTGTTGTATATATGCTTATTTAAGAGTTCACTTAGGGGTCTTTGTTATATTGGTTTTAAAATTTTAGAGCATAACAATCATTATAGATTAACTGGGTGATGTGTGTTCTTCTGGTTATATTTCATCGCATTTGCTATCTTAGATTATGTCCGGTTTGAAGTATGCGCTTTTGACACATATTCTCCCCTTTGACATAGCGGTGCCTTGCCTGGGGTGAGTTTCTGTGTCTTTATTTAACATTTGATCGGCGTTTTTGCGCGTTCGCATGGCCGCATTAACATTGCGTACCTTTGTTCGGCATTTGACAGGCGTTTTTGCGCGTTCGCATGGCCGTACTAACACTATGGGATTGGCTGACGCGTTACGCATGGTCCTATTGGTCGGCATGTTTAGTTATGCTGACGTTTGGCCGCGTCATATGCGTCATTTGACGCTTGTCTTTTTTGATTGGTCGGCAGGAACGGCAGCGTGACGTGGGCGTGTTTTGGGCCATCACGCGGACGCGTATAGCGTTTTGATTGGACAGTGACCACGGAGGTGTGTTTGTTTACAAACCAGCGACACACTGTTTGAATGAGGTAAAGGCGATCTATAGCCAGGAGAACCCTACGATGTATGGGGATATTGCCTGCAGATATATTTATCCTATATGGAGTAAAATTTAAATCTGTAATCTATATGCCCAATGTATTATTAAAGGATACGGGTACCCCATAGAGATATATGGGGAGGAGGGGTTTTGTATTTAAATGAGCAGTTCCCCATCAGGTCCTCTTTTTTGAATACTGAATCTGATTGGTTACTCTGGTGTATATATATGTGATGTGTTTGAATATGTATTCAGAACCTGGCAACATGAAGAAGGGCAGGAGCCCGAAACAGCGGACTGTCTTGCCTACTGGTTCTTTTTAATGTGTTTTTGATACTAATAAAACAAGATTTATCCTAAAGAGGTGGTGCGGACTTCCACTTGATCTAGGTATAAAAAGGAGTTCATGTTAGGTATATGGGAATGTGGTTTTTAATTATTAATGTGACGGTTTTAGAATATGCAAATGAAATGTATGTGTAGAAAATCTGCCGGGTGCTTTCTGACCTATAGCCCCTGATGAGTCGTAAGACGTAACGCGTAGGGTGGAGCAAAGGAAGGAAGGGACCGGCAGCAATAGGTGGAGACGTCCCCTGGTCCTTTTAACTTCTATATGTGCATTTTACTTTATATTTGTGAGTATATCTCTTAAATTTTATTGAATAAATCAACTGGTTTACACTATTGAAGGCGTTTTAGCCCTAGATATATACCTAAATCTACTTCAAGATAAGGAACAAGCTGAAGGCTGGAAGTTGTGAGAAAGCAGGAGATACACTTAAGCCAGGACAGCCGTCTGTGAGTGTGGGCAGTGGCTGTAAAGGGTGAGCAGGAGTCAATGTGTGTGTATCACTGCTGTAAACCCAGACTTGTTAGGATTAACTGCACTATGATGTTTTGATTCCTTCTTTTGAGATGCGAATGTATGAAGATTTTTGGAAAGGAGCCCAATCCCCACTTCTTAAACGCAGTTGCTGTCTGTGAGGCAGGGCAGCCTTGCAACAACGTGAGCGTGCCATTTGTTGGTCACTGCACAAGGTGATATTGGTGATCCTGTACTAGTGCAAGAACTTCACTGGGCCCTGATAGGGTAGTGGTCCCCCTATGAAAAGTATACAGCAGACTGCACTATGATTTCTCTGTTGTTTGTGTCTTTTCTTTGGGTTTCTTCAATTGCTGCATCCTGAGTACCTGGATAATCAGCGGTCGGGAGTGGTGAACAAAATCGATGGTGATTGGCACTGATTGGTTGTGACTGAGGATCGAGATTGTGGGAACTATCGAGACTTTCAGGATTAAGACGTATGATAATTATGTGGGTAGCGCACTCTGGACAAATTTTGATAATTTTGGACGTACATGTAGCGTTAAAGAAGAGTGGCAGCAGGCCCGACTGTGAGAGGTAGGGGCAAAGAAGGGCAGCGCAATGATGATGTACAGTGGGTTGCAAAAGTATTCGGCCCCCTTAAAGTTTTCCACATTTTGTCACATTACTACCACAAACATGCATCAATTTTATTGGAATTCCACGTGAAAGACCAATACAAAGTGGTGTACATGCGAGAAATGGATCGAAAATCATACATCATTCCAAACATTTTTTACAAATCAATAACTGCAAAGTGGGGTGTGTGTAATTATTCGCCCCCCTGAGTCAATACTTTGTAGAACCACCTTTTGCTGAAATTACAGCTGCCAGTATTTTCGGGTATGTCTCTACCAGCTTTGCACATCTAGAGATTGAAATCCTTGACCATTCTTCTTTGCAAAACAGCTCCAGCTCAGTCAGATTAGATGGACAGCGTTTGTGAACAGCAGTTTTCAGATCTTGCAACAAATTCTCAATTGGATTTAGATCTGGACTTTGACTTGGCCAATCTAACACATAGATATGCTTTGTTTTAAACTATTCCATTGTTGCCCTGGCTTTATGTTTAGGGTCATTGTCCTGCTGGAAGGTGAACCTCCGCCCCAGTCTCAAGTCTTTTGCAGTCTCCAAGAGGTTTTCTTCCAAGTTTGCCCTGTATTTGCCTCCATCCATCTTCCCATCAACTCTGACCAGCTTCCCTGTCCCTGCTGAAGAGACGCACCCCTACAGCATAATGCTGCCACCACCATATTTGACAGTGGGGATGGTGTGTTCAGAGTGATGTGCAGTGTTCGTTTTCCGCCACACATAGCGTTTTGCATTTTGGCCAAAAAGTTCCATTTTGGTCTCATCTGACCAGAGCACCTTCTTCCACATGGTTGCTGTGTCCCCCACATGGCTTGTGGCGGATCGCTCAAACTCACTCTTATCAAGCGAAGGACAGTCTTTACACACGCCCGATTTAGCGGGCGAACGACTGAACGACGGGACGTTCAAACGACCCGTCGTTCACTGAAATCCGACGTGTGTATGGGCCTTTAAGATAGAAAACAGAAAAAGAACACATGGGGACCAGAAGAATAGCAAAGGTGGGGTGGAACCCTAACAGAGCAAGTTAAACCCCTATTATCAGCATGAAAGTTGGGACCCAACGAGGCTGCATTCTGGATCCATGGCTTCCAAATTTGATCAAAGTGGTGGACTTTATCCATGAGATTAGCCTTAAGTTTCTTTTAATTATCATGATAGTGTTATTTCTTTCAATAATGCATTTACATGATCATGTCTGCTGGTACCATTGAGAGTATAAATAAGTTTTAGCTGTGTTTGCAAGAAATTGTAATAATTTGTGTTTAGCATGGGGTAGTCTCTCAGGTTTTAGTCCTAGTAAAAGTATTGTCTGGTCGGCCCTCACATTTCTTAGTTCACTACAAAAGCACAGTAAGCAAAGGTTTGGGAGCAACTTTTTATTCATTGCAAGAAAGGGTTCCTTTTTTTTTTAAATTAAAACAATAGATGACAATACAGTTGAGTAGATCCTATCTGCTGCCTATACCCATGCAAATTCTCCCTTCAAAGGTTCAGATTAAGTTTTAGACCAGTTTTAAAACTGTTAAACAGCTGGCTACCCATTGAGATGAATGTTGAGTTAGCTTCCTGCCAGGTATGATGATCTTTCTTAGAAAGAGGTGTTTAAGTTACTCTATCCTGTTTTTAATTGGAATGCAGAGTACTTCCTGCCCCACTCTGACTGTTGTCCCTGTTACCCAATCCATATACTACACAAACTTACTCAAATACTTCATAACCTATACATCCATCTGCAATGATTGCTCTGTTCTCTTATTGTAGCAATATGTCTCATTAATTTCCTTCCATAAATAGCTCTGTGTCCCAACGTTTTAGTTATCATAGTTTTAAATAAAATAACTCTGGGTAAAGAAGGAAGGTGGGAGGGACTAGCAAGAAGGCATGAACCACAGGCTTCATAGCATACTGTAACGATTGTGGAATTCTCTCCGTGATCAGCGCACAAGACGTGCGCTGACACGGCGGAAATCCTCCACAAGCGTATAATTTGAGGGAACCCAGCAAAAGGTGCAATGCACCTGTAGAGGGAAATTCCTGTCGGCAGATGGAGCTGTGGAGTGCAGAGGAACAGATCCTGTGCCCTGCCACACACGCCAGACAGGAATTGCATGAAGGGAAGAAACGCAGGGCAAGATAGCCCTGAAAGAGAGAGATCAAAGCAACAGAGGGTATGTGTGTTCACCAAACTAGTCGCCACCCTGCGACGATGAACACACAACCAGGAAGATAAAGTGAGAAGGCAATCGCCGGAGATGGCGGTTGCTAACAGCGACACAAGACCGGATAAGCACAGATGAGGAATGTATGTATGTCCACCAATCTAACCGCCAACCTGCGACGGCGGACACACAACAAAGGAAACTGAGTGAGAACGCAATCGCCTGAGAAGCGATTGCGAATGAGATTGAGCAAAGGGACAGATTGTATGTGTGTGCACCAAACTAGTCGCGAACCCGCGACGGTGCATACACAACAGCAGATACGAAGTAGGAACCCAATCGCGAGAGAGGCGATTGCCAGAGGTGACACGAGGCTACAGCAAGGCAGAGCACGAGAGTAGCAAAGGCACTGCAAATATACAATGAGAAGATAAGGAAAACAACAAACGCTAACTAAACGCGAACACCGCACTCATTTGCAACAGTGCACGCGTTTATGCGCGGTCTCTGCGTGTTAAGCACAACAGAGACAAGCACGCCTAACTAACCACCGACAGACAAGCATAAAACAGAGGACGCGAGCGCTTGCTTAACGGTTACCTCACCGAGCCTCCAGCAAGCGTTCGTAGCAGACAAGACAGATACACGAAAACAGGAATAAGTGAGAGATAGGATCCACAGCACTAGCGCAAGAGGCTAGTTCGATCCAGGAAGACAGAACAGAAGGATCCACAGCACTAGCGCAAGGCGAGTGCGATCCAAGCTAGACAGGCAGATGAGATAGCTGGTAGCAACCGCTGCTCCAGCTATACTCCAAGAACAAAGATCAGAACGATCTCCTGTCGACCACCGCAGGGACAGGACAATCGCAACAGACAAACAAAACAGATATGCAATCCTAACTGCACTAGGGAACCTGCCTAGTGCAGTCCCAGGAATTACTCTAAGCTAATCTTCAAACAAAGAGCAAGGCTGACACTCCAGGAGTGTTTCACAGGACTAACCCTTATGACCAGTCCAGGTCTGTGATATCACATGGTATATATAGAGCAAGCCTACAAAGGATGTGGCTAGGCAATCTGCATGACAAACGTATGCAAATTCCTCAGCAGCAAGCTGCAAAACTGACAAAAGGTCTCTCTTCCAGAGACCTGCAGAATGCAGACCTGAACAGTGGTCAAAAAGCTGCCTGCCTGCGCAGGCAGCCGAGCAGATCCTCACACATACTCTACTACCCACTAATTGTGCTCGCTAAAACTAAAGATAGGGAGCTTAGTATGCCTCATACCAAAGCTTTTCTGCACTCAAAGTCCCACCTGATGCTCTTTAGTATGGCATGCTAAACGGTGGAGACTCCAAAAGAGAAAACAACAGGCATTGCCGAGAGACTCCTTGCTTTTCTATTAGATCAAATCTCATTAGCCCTTCTTTAAAGCCCTCCAGGAGAAACCTAGAGAGAACTCTATAGTACTTGAAAGTGCACATAGATCTTCAGTTGAGTGGAGGTGAAGGGGATCTCCCACCAGGCCATTTCTGCTGATTTCAACGTTTCATGTTAAAGGGAAAAAAAAATGCAAAAATCCCAGGGTCAAGGTAGCATATTGATCAATGATACATACATAAAACGCTATCAAGACTTTTTGAAAATAACCTTTCAAAATAGACAAGCCCCATATGCTCTACTCACAAAGGAACTTACTACAAGGAGAGATTTAATTTTTTCTGAATGGTAGCAAGACCTTGGAGGTTGACAGTATTAATAATCATGGAAGATATTGCTTGGTACTGAAACTAACTACGAGTATATTGTTTTGCAATTCCAGGGACCGTGCATTTTACCAAAATGCATGGCACTTGTGTTGCTCTCTGTTGCAGAACTGACCTCATTCAACTATATCCTGCTCACAAAATGCATGCAGAACATCATTGTCAGAACCCAGTGATTCACAGCATATAATTGTGCCTATCAGCCCATATAGTCTATGTTTGATATCCCTGCATATCACACACTGATATGATTTGCAGAAATCCACCCAACAAGATGACAGTGTGGTCAGGCCATTACTAAAGTAACATACTGTATGTGTATGCAGAATGTCCTGCTACAGGAAATATTTAAACATAAACACAGTGAAAGAACAGTGGGTCCGGCGAGAGGGGGCATCGGGACACCAAAACCAGAGGAGGGCCATTCAGAGCTATTAGAACTGTGCAGTGAGAACTGCAATGCAGGGGAACAAAAGTTCCAGTGCCAGTTTCCCACTGGACCACAGCCTTGACTATTCTTTTTAATCTGTGGCTTACACCAAACTAATCTACGATTACATGGAAATCTGCTGAAGCAAGTCTAGAGGTTGAGTATGGTTGCCTTACTTTGTTGCCTATACCACAGTCTAGAACATAATAAAATAGCCACTGCATTACACAGCAGTTGGTAAAGGATTCATGAAGGGATGAAGTAAAAAGTACCTGACACTGTTAAGGCAATCTTCATTTTCTAAAACAGGTGAATTTTTTTTCTCTACCTGACCTTTGGTTGATAATAGCTAAAAAGGCAAAACAAACAAGTAAGTTTTAAAACATTACCGTAGTTCTAGGCAGCCCACTAGAGGGAGCTATTACTACATTAACACCAAGCAAGGCAGTCAGCTTTTCAAGGAATGTTCAAGGAATAACCTGCAGACTCTTTATTTTTATACTTTTGAGAAACAATTGCCCTCACTATGCAGACACAAATTACAAATGATGGGTACCCACCTTCTGAGTTCTTATTGATAATGAGTTCTCAAATAATTATAAACACTAGAGTTAGACACACCTCCATGGTAGTGCCATACCCTAAAAGTATACATCAAGTACATCATAGTTGTGCTTACATTGGTAGACTCCTGGATGTATGACAATGGCCTAACTTTCTATACGTTTTGTTATGTGTTGTAACACATAGGGATAGGTTGTGGGTGCTTTTTGCCTTCACGAACAGGCACAGTGGAAAACATGTATCGAGACTTTGTGATTCACCAACATCAGTGTTTTATGTGGAAGGTAGTAGTAGAGTATTGTAATGTGTTAACTTTCAGTTAAAGCAGGAATTGTGTGTCAGGATAACTTAAAACTATCCTGATTAAAATCTGCATGCTTTATTTGTACTGTATGAGCTATTTACAGGTTATTTACAGAAAAAACACTTTGTCACTAGGTGGGGAATTAAATTCAACTTAAATCTAAGAATCCTCTCCACGGGAAAATAATCTGTTTGTCCCAAATAAAAAAAAATTGGAAATATAGTCTTTTATATCTCAAAATCTGTTTACCCTTTATTTGATCATTCCAGCACACCATGTGCTTCCTTCCAAATCCATTGTATTTTTTTTCTTATCTAAGGAACTGTCTCAGAGAGGACACCAAATAGATTTGTTAAAATGGCAGTGCAGCAGAGACAAATCAGCGACTTATGTAAACACCATGGGCCGTATGCAATTCACTTTTTCTCCTGAGTTTTCTCCTAGGAGATAATTTTTCATTTTCGATTTCAAATAACTTTTTATCACTTTGCAATGGAAAAAGTACTGAAGGGTAGGTGAAAAAGTACTGTTAAAATTATTTGCAGTGTTTGTTTGCTTGTTGGTGGTTTAAAAGGCATTTTAGGGCTGGTTCACATGGGCGTCTGCCCTAAATTTACTGGGTTTGGGACTCGGCTTTAAATGCTCCGATTCAAGTGAATGGGAGCAGTTGTACCGGGTTTTTACCGGCGTTTGCACGAACGCGGCGTTCCAATCCCGTATTTCCCTGTCATTCAAGGCGACCCTGGACGCTACATGTAATGGGCTAATGTCCCCCTATGGGGAACAAAAATGTCGACCGCAACTGAAAGCCACGGAAAGCCGCTGAAAGCCTGATCCCGATGCCACCACAATGCCGCCGAACGTGACACTGCCGAAAGCTGGGCAAACGCCTGTGTGAACCAGCCCTTATTTACAAGTTGTGAAAATATCACCTTGGAGAAAACTCAGATAAAAAAGTAAATTCCATATGCACCATGTATCTCTTTCCTACTGCTAGCTGCTACAGTGTTTATGAGGGTTTTTTTTATAGCATAATGACCTGATTAGTAATACATTTAAAGAAAACCTGTACTGAAAATAAAAATCTAAATAACCATACACAGGTCATACTTACCTTCCTTGTAGTCTACTCCTCAGTGTCTTTCTCCTCTCCCGCGTCCTATTTGTTCACTATGATCAAGGGAATTTTCCGTCCTCCATTTTGAAAATAGCCATTACCCCATAACAGCTTTCTGGTCAGCACACAGTTAAACTGTAACATCGCCCACTTGAGCCATAGGGAAACATGAACATTACCTGGTACATCCGTTTTCCTCTCAGCTATAACTGACAGCAACTGATCTATTTCAGATCTGACAAAATCTTGTCAGAACTGGATGGGATTATTGTCAGAAGAAAATAGTGAGCTTCTGAGAGGAACTGATGGCAAGGTAACTATGTAATGTTCATTTGAAGTTACCTCATGTGTTTATTTTAAATATTTTTACTCAGTACAGGTTCTCTTTAAGTATTGGTGTATCGCCACACCCAGTGAGTATGCCTTACTGGCATTTATAGGCCTTTAACTGACCTTATACTGTCTTTGTATCACTGTCCTGTCCTCACTACTATGTGTACCCCTGGGGCGTGTATGGAGCTTAGCAGGCAGATAAACACCCTCCTACCACTCAATAAATTGAGACCAGGTAATGATCTGTGGCTTTAATGAGCTGAAGTAAGTTTGTGTGAAACTGTGAACACATAACAGAAAGGATGCAATAAGTACATGAACTGCATATAAACATATCACATACAATAGATAGACTAGTGCACACATCAGCATGGCTGCATGGTTAGCTGACTAGGCCTCACCATACAGAAAACTACTAACTAGCTGCCTACACAGAAATAACACACAATATATGCCTACAGCTAGTACTAGGCATGCAGATTCATAGAAAACAGTAAGAAAGAATGCCTTACCGGCTACGCAGCCTTTAGTAGAAGCATGGATAGGATTCCTCAGCAGAGAGCATGTGAAAATGGCAGCTTATAGCAAGACTATTCCCTTCTTTGCTGATACATGAAGTCACAGAGGAGGAGGAGTAACAGGAAGGCTGAACTTAACTGAGAACAATGTAATAGAGTGGTCAGTAGGTGGCGCTGTCCTACCTCATTCTAACACAGGATAAATCCTGTATGGATTAGCACCCATTTTAATGAAAGATGTCTGCAAGACATGACACTCCCTGTCTGGTATCAACAGATACCACTATCGTTCAGTAGGGGATAATAGCAGAATGAGTTCACACACTGGTCTGAGAAACAACTTGGTTTATTGCTGTCTACAGACCTTCACTTCTACTTTGCGGACATTTCCATCCTAACTTGGAAACGTCTTGGTGACAAGTCCTAGAGGCCACTCATTTCTCTGCAATTGGCAGTCCTTTAGAAGAACAGCATCTCCAGGTTTCAGGTTGGGCCTGACTGTCTGCCACTTGTTTTGCGTGGTTGCAAAGTAGAGATGTATTGTTTCTTCCATCTGTCCCAAAATGTGTCAGCAGGGCACTGCACTTGTTTCCATTGACGCTTGTACATGTCTTTAGTGGTGAACTCACCAGGAGGAGAACATACTTTTCCAGTTTTTTGGGGTAAGGAGGGTTGCAGGTGTGAGGAGGAATGGTTCTTCTGGATCACTAAGAACTGGAGTCAGAGGTCTAGCGTTGATGATAGCTGTGACTTTAGCCATGAAGGTTACCAGGCTCTCGTGAGTGAGTCTTTCAGTTCCTACTTGTAGAAAGATGGAATCCAAGATTCTTCGGGCTATGCCAATCATCCTCTCCCAAGCTCCACCCATGTGAGAAGAGTGAGGTGGGTTGAAAGTCCAAGTGCAGTCCTGATCACTCAGGTATCTCTCCACAGTCTTGGCATCAATATTGGAAGAGATCTGTAGTCCTTTAGCTGCTCCAATGAAATTGGTGCCTCTGTCAGAGCGAATGTGCTTCATAGGACCTCTGATTGCAATAAAACGTTGATAAAGCTTGAAGTATCCATAGATTCGATAACTTCAATGTGAACAGTTCTGATGGTCATACATGTGAATATAACTGCACCGCTTTTACTGTTTGCTTGACCTCCTCTAGTCTGGCGTGTTGTGACGGACCAGGGACCAAAGACATCAAGTCCAACGTTGGTGAAAGGAGGATCCATACTGAGTCTATCTGCAGGCAGATTAGCCATCTTCTGTGTTTGCAGCATACCACGAAGCTTACGGCATGTGGTGCAACTGAAGATGATACTACTCACACATCTTTTCGCCCCAACTATCCACAATCTAGCAGTATGTAATGTGTGGACGGATCTCAGTGTCTGAGCCTTCATCCACTATTTCAAACATGTTGTCCTGGTAAACTGCTGGAGTGGAATTACCACAAGAATGCAGGACCTGTGAACCAAGTTGTATTCTTGAGATGACTTGTACCAACAGCTCTTGTAGCGTGGTCTGCAGGATTACTATCAGTGGCCACATAGTGCTACTGTTCTGGACAGGTGGATTTCTTAATCCGCAGCACCCTGTTGTTGACATAAACATATAATCGTCTGGACTCGTTGTAGATGTAGCCTAAGACTACTTTACTGTCTGTGTAGAATTCAGCCTTTTTAAGGTCAATGTCCATCTCAGATGTGATTAGCTCAGCCATTTCAACAGCTAGTACTGCTGCACAAAGTTCAAGTCTGGGTTTAGTGTGCTCAGGCTGTGGTGCAAGTTTCGCTTTGCCCACAACAAAGCCAATGTGGCATTGTCCTTTAATGTCCATGGTTTTAAGATAGGCGACAGCAGATATGGCTTTAACCGAAGCATCGGAAAATACTCAAAGTGTATGATCTTGGATATCTGTAGATGGCACAGGAGCATATGGGTGTGCAACTTTAAGGCTAGACAAAGCTGTTAGAGAGTTTCTCCATTCTACTCAAAAATTCTTCTTGTCAAGAAGCAATGGAACATCCCAGTCAGTAGTTTCACGGGTTAAATCTCTGAGCAAAGCCTTACCCTGAATAGTGACAAGAGCCGCAAATCCCAAAGGGTCATACAGGCTGTTGATTGCAGATAGGAGACCTCTGCGAGTGAAGGGTTTTTCTTCCTTGCTAACTTAAAAGGTGAAGGTGTTAGATTTTAAGTCCCAGAGAAGTCCAACGCTACGTTGGACTGGTAAAGTTTCTGACCCCAGATCCAAGTCCCTTAGGTCATTAGAATGATCTTCAAAAGGAAAGGCTTCCATAACTTCTTTGCTGTTTGAAGTAATCTTGTGAAGTCTCAAGTTGGAGCAGGCAAGGAATTTTAAAAATTGCATACGTGCATAGGCTAGCTTTCTTCTAAATCCAATCGATATCAGATCTGATTATCGATCTGATCACTTGCTGGAATAGGAACAGAAGTGAAAATTTCAGTGTGCACTAGGCTTTACTACGCAAACCCACTGAAGAATGTGTACAAAATAAACCGGTAACCGGCGTCTACTTTTTATGTGTGGTATACATGATTCAATATTGTATCAGATTGACAATCAAATCGATTATTTTCCAACAGGTCCAATCGGATTTCCAATCGTTTTTGTATAGTAGCGATCAGGAAATTGATCAGAGAAACGAATGGAAGTCAAATTGGACCTGTCAGGAATAATTGATTTGACCGTCAATCAGATGGAAAGTTCCATCATGTGTACCAGGCATTACAAAAGAATAAAAAAAATTAAAAAAAAGTTTAACAGCAGCACAATGTCAACTTGCAGGGTGAACAGTCAGTGAGTTGCATGGGATTAGTGTTACCCTTCCCCCCCAAACACCTGGAACAGAAGAAAAAGTCACAGTGAGTTCCAGCAAGTCACATCCCCAGCAGCAGCAAGGCATGGATGAGTCACTTACAGGATAGAAGTCTTTACACAGGGGGATGTTAACCAGCATTAGGGCTCTTTTCCACTATGAAATGCGATCGTGATTGCGATCGCGATTACGATCGCGATCGCAATCGCGTTTCAATTTCCACCATGCGATTGCGATTGAGCTAGTATACTCATTATAGTCCAGCTTAATAGCATTCAAAACGCAGCAGGACGACGATTGCGCTTTGACCAAAATCGCATCGCAATCGGATCACACTAATGGAAATTGCTGCTGTAGTTTCCATTAGTTTAATGTACCTTGCGATTTGCGATCAGAAGCAAATCGCAAATCGCAGGCTAGTGGAAAAAGGCCCTTAGATGCCTGTATCTCACTGTGCTCTGTAAACACAGGCAGAGCTGCTCTCCGAGGAATAATGCCATTATGAGGAGGACAGGAGAGCCCATACTGACAGGACACACTACAGGGACTGGGGGAGGAGGACATAAAGGAATGTGAAGGGGAAAGCTGCTGCTGCCCATCCTGCCTTCCCCCACACAGACTCCAGTCTGCACCAAATCCTCCTGCACGTTCTTGAAATCGCCGGGGCTCCAAGCAGAGGATGTGACGTCTGTGCTCCATACAGGAGCTCAGGCGCCATCTAGTTGGCGATGCTGATGTAAACTTGCCAAAATGCTGAATGCTATCGGAACTTACTGGAGGAGGAGGCAGGGCCCGGGAGCGGAGGAGGAGGAGGCCGGGAGCAGTGTAGGTCCCAGCGGCAGTGGGGAAAACCGCCGCAAAACTGCTACATTGACGATCTGAAGATTGTCTTGGGCCTGATCACGATTTTTGGTTTAAAACCGAAAATCGTTCAGCCCTAGTAAAATGCTAAGAATTTAGTTTAAAGAGAAGATGAAAATTATTATCAGGTGAAAAAAAATAATTGCATATGGGATATGGGCCTATGGCCTATATGCAATTCACTTTTTCTAATGAGTTTTCTCTTAGGTGAAATTTTCACACCTTAACAATAAAATATTTAAAACACCAGCAAGCAAGAAAATACTCAAAATACTTTTGATAGCACTATTTCACCTACTTTATGATACTTTTTCAATTGCAAAGAGCTTAAAAGGTATTATAAAGAGAATATGAAAAAATATTTCCTAGAAGAAAACTCAGGAGAAAAAAATAATTGCATATGGGCCCATGGCCCATATGCAATTAACTTTTTCACCTAAGTTATCTCCTAGGATATAATTTTCATCTTTTCTTTAAACTAACTTTTCAGCATTTTACAATTATAAAAGTACCCCTAAATTAGTAAAAAAAAAAAAAAAAAAGTACTATCAAATTTATTTTGAGTATTTTCTTGTTTGCTGGTGGCTGAAAAAGTATTTTAGCAATAACAATAATATTTTTATAGTGCTTTTCTCCCTGGGGACTCAAAGCGCTGTGACCTGTGTTATGCAGTCTCAAAGGCTAGGGAAAAGAGGTGAGTTTTTAGTCTTTTTTTAAAGCTGTCCAGAGAAGGAGCCTCTTGTACTGATTGTGGAAGTGAGTTCCATAGAGTAGGGGCTGCATAGAAAAAGGCCCGAGCACCAAATGTTAAGTGTATCCTGGGAATAACCAGCGTCATTTTGTTGGCAGAGCGGAGTGTGCGTGGATAGGCATAAAGTTCCAATAGATCTGCTATGTATTTGGGTCCCATGTGGTGTAGAGCCTTGAATGTCAGCAGGCAGATCTTAAAATGGATTCTCCCTTTTACTGGCAACCAGTGAAGAGTTTGCAGTACTGGGGTGATGTGTGAGCTGTGGGGGGCATTGGCTTGGAGTCTGGCTGCTGCATTCTGTACTAGTTGTAAGGGGCGCAGAACCTTATCTGTAGATCCGATGAACAGGGCGTTGCAATAGTCTAGGCGAATACAAATGCATGAACCAGGGCAGGTAGGTCTTCAGCTGAGATAAGGTGTTTTATTTTCGCTATATTTCTTAGATGGAAGAAGGAAGACTTGACGACAGCTGATACCTGCTGTCTGAGTTTTAGATTTCCATCCAGGATCACCCCAAGGTTTTGCACAGAGTCTTTATACTGTACAGTATCTCCCCCAATTGCTAATTTGAGGTGGTGAGCGTTTTGAACTTTATCCATCATGAGTGGACCACCTACCACAACAAGTTGTGAAAATATCACCTAGGAGAAAACTCAGGAGAAACAAAAAAGGAAATTGCATTTAGCCCCATGTCTCTAATCTTACATAGATGTTTCTCCATCCAGTCTGTTAGATAATTAGTCTCATTTTCTGAAGTTGGTGAAGTTGGGAGGGTTACTTATGTGTGGATTAAAATAATTTGTGATTTATGTCTGTCCTGCTCTGGTTTATTTCTGTCCTGCTCTACTATTATTGGTTGTCAGCAAGAGCAATTCTATGTATGTGCCTACTGGGAGGAATGCATCATCTTTACTGGCACACACCACAGCCAACTCCTACTTATCCATGGCTATGGAGACTGTGATTCAGAACTGGCTAGCTATGCCACAGGAGCAGTCACATGCATGTCCTCCTTTTCATATTGTCAAATGTATGACTGTATGTCAAACATAGGTGAGATACGGTCTGCAGATAGGTCTGAAATGTAATCTGTCCTTATATCTCTGAGAAATCGCTTTCTTTTTATTTATTTGACTAACAAGTGATTTTTTTTAACTTTTAAAGCTTTATCAAGTCACCAAGTCATCATCACAACTTGTAAATAACAATGAAAAATCATCTAGGAAATACACTGAGTCTAACATCAACAGAGTGGCAAATATTACAGTACAATGTCTATCTTACTAGCATTAAATGCTTTACCTTATTGCAGTTGGATGTCTATATTGAGCTTAGTAGTAAGCATATTATTATTGACATTTTTTGTTTCCATTAGGAACAACTATCAAAAATACACACACACACACAGACAGGATCAGGCACACAGCTGCAGGGGATGATTATTCACACACTATTTGAAGCTATATTTCTGCTTTATATCATTCTGAACACATTTTCCTCACAGTGTTATTGCTAGTGAGGTTAGTCTCTGTATGTTGGATGTGCTGGGCACAGTCCTCCATAGTAATGCCCACAGTGACTCTTCTCTGTAAATTTTTCTTCACACAAATGAAAAGATGAAAAAAAGCCCTTGTATTGCTATCTGTAGATGCCAGTAGTGGTGTGAAGGATTATTGGGTTATGGTTGGTGCACTACTAGGACATGCAGACCTGTTTCCTATAGCACTGACATTTTACACAGGGGCCAGTGGATACTAGATACCAGTAGTGATGAGAGGGATTATTGGGTTATGGTTGGTGTACTACTAGGACCAGCCGACATGTCTCCAACAGCTAACTTGTGCACTGGCCACAGAAGATCAATACAATAGCAAGAAAAACAATGTATCAGCCCTAAGAAGGGCTTAGCTGTTCAGGACAATGTGGTAGCAGCAAGAATCTGCACCGAGGACACAGAACACAGGCCTACCTACCGTAACTCTCTCCCAGTCAGCAACACATTATCCCTTCTCTCATTAAGACAGCAGCCACAGAATGAGTCTAAGATGGCTGCCGTCCTGGCGTTTTTATAGGGGTCATGTGCTATGTGTCTGCTGACTGTGAGGTAAGGGGTCAAAGTTTAGCTCAATGATGATGTATAGGGGGCGAATTGAATCCACCATGTATTCGCCTGAGGAGTTGAATGCGAATACACGATCTTGGCAGCAAATTATTCATCTGGTGAATACTTTGGCCCATCTCTAGTGATCGAGTCAGGTGCGCGGATGGGCCGTGCAGGCACAGTGGTTTAAGACTTTGCCGAAGTCACTGCACTAACGGGGCCTACAGTAGGACAATGGACGGAACCTAGAGGACACCAAGGGACGTTGCGGTCTATGGGGAGCTTGAAGAAGCCCCAGGTAAGTTCAGATTTGCTTTTAACAGGTCTATTCAGGGTCCTTTTAAGCTGAGTACTCAAGGAAGGATGGAGCTTTCATTATCACAAACGCGAACGATCACTAAAACGAAAAATGTAAACAACCGTTTGTGGTGTGATCCGTCATGACTGTTGTGGAAAACGAACTATAGTCACAGTCTGTTAAATATAATTTAATATATTTTCACAATACTGCATAAAACGAACATTTGTCAGGCAAAATCGTGTGAAAATTCTTGCTCTGGGTATGGACCTTTACAGTCGGCAGTAAAAATCGGACAGATCTGACAGGTGTTGGACTGATGCATCTTTTCTGGGTTATTCTCTGGGTTTTCTTTATTTTCAAGAGCACTCACTAAATGGCAGTTGCTCAGTTCAACTCCTAAAATAGTATGAAAACTTGTAGTCCAGCCTGCAGCTTTATATAAATCCTTTCCAGGGAGTGCTTTTGTGAAAAATAAAGGAAACGCTGAAATGGGCTAGTCCAAAACCTGTCAAGTTGTCAGATATTTATTACCTACTGTAAAAGTTTTATCGACAATGGTGCAGTGTAGGCTACCCTTCAACAGATCAATACATAGAACACGAAAAAACCACAGGATTGGGGGTTTTACAGGCCCAGTGGGAAACCGCACCAGCGGAATTAATAAAATATAGCTTTTGATCACAAATTTAGAATTAGTCAGTAGCTGTGACAAATATCATAAAAGTCTATGTGTCAACATAGTCAATATCAAAGATTAGCCTGACGCAGCCTGAAAACTGACCGTTGTGTTCTACTAGCAAAGAAGGAGGAGAGCCATTGGTGGACTAAACCATCAATGCTACAGTCCTCTTGCAGCCTGTTCAGCAACTGCCACAGTACAGGGTCGACTGGCAGCCCCTCCAGGTCTAGTGCTCCCCCTGGGCCCCTGCAAAGTGTTGGCAGCAAGCGTGCTCACCTGTCACCTGTCTCCCTCCTGTTTCCTGTCACCACTGGCCACAGGAATGTAGTCATGTAACGTACATGGTCCGGGGTCACAAGGAATAGGTGCCTCGGTGTGGATGGAGATAGGACACAGGGGGGCATGCACAGGAGGACATATCTGCTGGCGCCCCAGGCAAGCACTATTTTAAATAATAATAATTCCAATATTTGTATAGCACTTTTCTCTTATTCATTTCTCATCGTGGATCAAACAATATGAACGGATTACATGGTGACCATCAATCATTCCCTTAACTCCTTTCAGATCGATGCAGTTTAAATCTACGCCGGGCGGTTGACGCTGCGGTTCTGACCGGACGTAAGCTCTACGTCCCATTCACCGCGCGTCCCCGCCCGTTCCCGACGCTCTCGCCGCTTTCTACCCTCTGTAATGTGCTGCCCTGCCGCCTCTATGACGGCAGAGCACTGTGAGCCGGGCAGGAGCCATTTTCATTGGCTCCTGGCCCTGTCATTACTGTAAGCCAATCCCATTGGCTTACATTGAGTGACAGGGTCAGGAGCCAATGAAAGCGGCTCCTGACTGGCGCACAGCGCTCTGCCGTCACAGAGACGGCAGAGAGAGCAGCCTGCAGCTGGGACAGAGCGGCGTGACCGACGGGAGCGACGGATTATTGCGGCGATTTGTCGGTATGTGCGTTTTAGCGTACCAGCAGCCTCTGGTCCTTAAGGGGGCAGAGGCTGCTGGTACCGAAGTGGTTAATCTCTCTTCTATTTCTTAACTTCTCATTTTGCAATGCATTGATTCCCCCCCCCCCCTACTATTTTTCAGTAAAGTTCCTCTTTCAGCCACCAGCTAACAATAAAATATAGTGAAGTCCTGGTTATCCGGAACTCAGCTAATTAGCAGTCTCAGGCAGCCAACCAACGTAAATGCCAGCGGTACCCACAGGGGTGAGGCACAACTTCTCAGGCATTTTTAAGCTCTGCTAGGCTTAAAGTTAACCAGAGACGAAGCACCCTCATGTATTTTATCATATATATCAGTGGGAAGATTAGAGAAAACACCTACTCTGCTTTCTGTTTCATTCTTCACTGTTAAGCCTGCTTCTTATCAGCCCTGATAAAATCCCTGACTGAGCATTCAGTCTGGCTTTGCTCAGGAATCATTATAGCTGAGTCATTATAGCAGAGCCACAAGGGGGCAGGCTTGGGCTTGAAAAGACATCAGAGAAGACAGACTCAGCTATAATGATTCCTGAGCAAAGCCAGACTGAATGCTCAGTCGGGGATTTTATCAGGGCTGATAACAAGCAGGCTTAGCAGTGAAGAATGAAGCAGAGAGCAGGGTAGGTGTTTTCTCTAATGTTCCCACTGATATATATGATAAAACACATGAGGGTGCTTCGTCTCTGGTATAAAAACTGGGTTCCATGGCTCCTCAAGGTTATTATATTTTTAATGACTGTATTTTAACATTTAATGCAGAGTTCATGTCATGTACAGAATATATAGAGTGGGGTATAGTACTGTATTAGCTAGGCCTTTTTTAACACCGAATCTAAAGCAACCAGACAGCACACTTACTCTGAATAATTTTGACAGTACTTTTTCACCTGCTTTTCTGTACTTTTTTAATGTTAGAGAATTGCTGAAAAATTATTTTTAACAGTAAATGAGAAAATGTAGGAGAACAAAATGTATCGAATAAGGGCTTATATCTCTCCATGTGTGACCAGCATAAAAAATGGGCACCCCAGAGAAAGTAAATGTTTTTAATTTCCACATACTGTGAGGAATTCAGCAGGGGGAGGAGCACTTCACAAATCATGCCTAGCCTGCACTGTTGCACTATCCGTAGAACTGCTACTAAGCACTTCTTAATCTGCAGCAGTTTAGGGATGGATTTGCACTTTTCTTAACTGTAATGCAGCTCTAGAAATTCTCGCTAAACTTCCGTTATTACGTAGGATTTAAGAAGTTTCTTGTTATCATGCAGAACAGTCTCCCTGCTGGTTAGAACTGTTTAAGGAAGAAAAAACTGTCTGTAGGGCTTTGATAAATCCTGTCCATTGTTTTTCTATCTAAGAATGTATATTTGTGCTGAATTCCTATGCACATGTATGTATTAAGAGATACATATTAAAGTTACTGTAGAAGATTAAAAATAAAATGTTCAATCCAGCAATGCGGATACTATTTAATGTATTATTTTTTTTTAATGTGGAAAGTTTTAGACACAATCCAGCCTGTGTTTAAGTCATTAAAACATCTTTAAGTATTTTCTGGTTTTCATTTTCTTAGCTACAGCCCTTTCCTGGAATGCATTTTATTTTTCTTAAAAATCAGTCAAATTCCCAATTGTATGCTTTTCCTAGGTGGTTGTGTGTGTGTTTGTGTGTGTATTTCTGTCTCTTTTTATAAGCCTAAAAATTATTTTGTTCCACTACAGCATTTGAACTTTTTTATAGGGCATCATCAAGCAGTATTTGCTTGGTCTGGTGAGCTGACACTGTAAATTGTTCATGTCTGGTAACAGTATTACCCACATGGCAAGGCACGTTTAAAACTAGCTGATGTAGACAATTCAATAAAAACAGCAAAAACCAAGGCAGCAGTTCATTCACGCATGTGCTGGCAGCGCTGAGTGTTTCATGAATTTCAAAATTATTGGTGGAGAAACAAAAAAAATGATTTTTATACCTATTTTTCTGAAATGTTAGCAAATTTTATTCTGCAATGGTGAAAATCTTTGTAAAAGTTTGACCTCTGAAAGGAGCTTTAAAAATTCCTTTAGTGCGCATATCAGTGACATGATTAGTTAATCCTCATTTTCACCAGCTAGTGGTTCTAGATTGTTTTTTTTTTTTTTTTAAATCTGTAAATATTGCTTCAGACTACACATATTTACTGTATAGGCCCTTGCCTTCCTGTATCCACATTTAGACCTTAGGACATTAAAATAAACCTGTATCGAAAAAAGTGCCCCTAGGCAGTACCTCGGGAGGGGGAAGCCTCTGGTCCCGGCGCAGGAATGTGTCTGAATGGGGGAAGGAGGGAAGCCTCTTTAGGAACCAGAGGCTTCCTTCCTCCCAAGGTTCCTCCCCCCTAAGAACGCTTTTAGAAGAAGGAAACATTTCTAAAAACTTACCACTTGTGCCATAAAATCCAAGCTCTGTTGTTTAGCAATGCCAGTTTTTTGAAAAACTGATATGGTTATCTGCCTTTGCAAAGACTAATAGATTATGTAATCTGTGTGTGGGAGGAGCCTCATAGTGTGGCCTGAGGTAAACTCTGCTTCTACCTGTGCCACTATTATATTCAAAAGCACTGTAACGATTGCGGAATTATTTTCGTGGTCAGCACACAGGACGCGCGCTGACACTATGGAAATCCTGCACAAGCGTGTAATTTGAGAGAACCCAGCTATGGTGCTATGCACCTGTAGAGAAAGATTCCCACCGGCAGATGGAGCTGTGGAGTGCAGACGAACACAGCCTCTGCACAGCCACAGATGCCAGATGGGAATTGTACGAGTTGAAGCAATGCAGGGCTGGATAGCCCTAAGAGAGAGAGCATAGAGACAGAATGAATGTGTGTTCACCAATCTAGTCGCCACCCAGCGACGGTGAACATACATCAGCAGAAACAAAGTATGAACGCAATCGCAAGACTGGCGATTGCCAACAGTGACACAAGACCGAGCAGGACAGAGCACGAGAGTAGCAAGAAAGGCACAGAAAGCAACAACAATCAGAACATCAAGGAAAATAACAAACGCTAGCTAAACGCAAACACTGCACTCATTCGCAACAGCGAACACGTTTAAGACACGATCACCGCGCGTTAGGTGCCCAGTGATAAGCGTGCCACCCTAACTAACCAATGAAGGGCGGTAGCCTTCTGAGCATTGGCTGCATGCTCAACGTCAAACCCCATACCGCACTGGAACTTTGTTTATGAGCAAACGCTCATTTTTAACACATTTTTTTAACCTGTTTTAAATAAACACGGGAATGATCCCCTTTTACGCTATGTGAAGCGTCTCTCATATTTTTCTTCCTGGAGGTTCACTTATCCTGTGAAGAACTCAGCTGTGGAGATTTGCCAGAGAGGCTGAGGGGTAGCCGATACCCCTGCTGCGCAGACGGGCCCTGTCAGGCCGCATCATCTGGTGAGTCGTTACACATTGGGGGGGGAGATACTGATGTGTCTGTAACCCTGAATGCATTCCAACCGCAACTGTGTGATCAGCTGAGGAGATAAGGGGTGTCCCCATTAGTTACTATTGCAGGACTGGACTTTTGAGCGCTAATCTGCTTTTTCTTGACTTTAAATTTCTTTACTGATAGCGCTCCACCATACTGCTGGTGTATTGTCTGTGTATTCCTGTTACTGTTTCTTTAAGTTTGTAAAGCACTTATATACTCGTGTATTTGACTAACTAACCAATGAAACACAAACATGAAATAGAGAGAATGCGAACGCTTGCTAAACGGTTACCTCACCGAGCCTACAGCAAGCGTTCGTACCAGACAAGACAGACAGATGGGGCTACCAGTAGCAACCGCTGCTCTGGCTAGCACCCCTAAGGCAGAATACAGAAGGAACCACCGCTGCTACCGCTAGAGCGGATGTGATCCAGACAGACAAACAGATGGGGCTACCAGTAGCAACGGCTGCTCTGGTTAGCACCCCTAAGGCAGAATACCGAAGGAAGCACTGCCACTACCACTAAGGCGAATGCAATCCAGACAGATGAAGCAGCCAGTAGCAACCGCAGCTCTGCCCTACACTCCCAGACAGACAAAATGATTTCCTGTCAACCGCCGCTGGCGACAAGACAATTGAGACAGAGAGACAGAACAAGGCAATACAGATAATACAACCTGACTGCACTAGAAGGGATGCCTAGTGCAGTCCCAAGGAATTACTCTAAGATAATCTTAGCAAACGATAGCAAGGCCGATACTCCAGGAGAGTTAGCAAGAACAAACCATCATGACCAGCAAGAGATTCTGGGATCAAAAGGTATTTATACTGCAAGCCATCAAAGGAGGCAGCTAGGCAATTTGCATGACAAGTATATGCAAATTCCTCACCAGCAGAGCAACTCTGAAACTTGCAAAGCGAAGACAGGTCTCTTTTCCAGAGACCTGCAACACCCAGACCTTAAGAATGGACAAACAGCTGTCTGCCCGTGCAGACAGCTGAGCAGATCATTACAAGCACTTAGTGAATGATCATCGTTGCTTTGTCCAACTGCCAAAAAAGTGTGCAGCGAGCAGGGAGGCTGGCCAGCATCATTGTATAAACCCTTTTCAGGAAGTATCTTTATAAACAATAAAGGCCATGCTGAGAACCCCCAATGAGGAGATGGGCTAGTCCAAAACATGTTGGTTCTGTCAGATTTCTACTACCTACTGTAAGTGACAGCAACAAAGGAGAAAATAAATTTATGGTTCATTTTACTCTAGAATAAACTTACTACTTATTTGTATGTGTTTACATGTATTTTAAATTTTACTATTTTTTTGCGATAGTGATAGGTCCTTGAAAGTACATACACATGCAATAATTGCTGGCCAAAACGGACCATAAAAACTTTTTAGATGACAATCGAGTATGTGTACAGAGGTCACCTGATCAACCCTGCTCAGGCGTCATTAAGGATTTGTTGTACAGGATCCTTAACACCCATGCAGGGTCGTGTGACACCATAGTAATGTCATATCAAATATGTCATATTGAATGCATCATAAGACATACATATATTTTAATTACAGAATCATAAAGTCTTCTCAGCCACACAAAAAAGATTAACTTGCCCAACAAAAAAATTAAATAACCTTTCCACCTATAAATCACAGGACAGAGGTACAATTAGCAAGTTATTGTTAAAGACCCTTCCTGACTGTATCAGCACCCCTTCCCAGGTTAAAGAACTCTAAATCTTAGATTGGCTATGTCTCCAACATACACACCTTTGCCCAGCTCAAGGGCGGGTTCTAGCTACAATGAGACCTTGGGGCAAAAGTAACTGGGGGGGGGGCCCGATGCCTCCCTTCCAACCAAAGCACCCCCAGAGCCCTGAGCCAGCTGCCAGGCCTGATTCAACCCCCCCCCCCCCCCATTCACATAATATCATTAGGTGTCCATCATATGTCCTCTAAAAAGCATTTTTGGGGGTCCCCATTATTCATCTCCTCATTTTCCTATACAGAGTATACACACAGCATCCCCATGGGTCACCATAGCTGGAGGAGAGGAAGGACACCATGGGAGGGCACAGGCTGTGGTGCCCTGGGGCAATTGCCCCCTTTGCCTGTATGGAAGTGCTGGCCCTGCTAAACTACTTTCTGACCGCGTCACGCCGATGGGCATGGCCGTGGCGGCAGCCCCAGGACCGCCTAGGCCGATCGGCTGTTTTGCAGGAGATCGCACGTGCTTATGCATGCGCATCTCCGCTTGGTAGGCAGAGCTCCGACCTGCCTTCAGTCTCCCAGCGGCGACTGCCGCTAGGAGACTGTTAGATGGCGAAACTGCCGTCTAATTACCAGCTTACTAATTACCAATTACTAATTACCTGCGATCTAAGGCAGCGCTGTACTGGGGACAGCCGTGTTACACGGCTGTACCCTTAGAGGCCGCCACTGCTGCCACTGATAGATGTCGGAGGGGGAGCGCTGAGAGGAGAGCCCAAGGTTAGGGAGGTGGAGGACTGTCCCCCCTCCCCGCCGATGTGCAATGCTCTCCCCTCATGCTGCGACCTCTCCTGCCCCCCCCCCCCCCAGGTGAGAGGGATATGGAGGTTTACATGTTTATTTCCTTTGCTTTTTTGTTTATTTCCTTTCTTATGCATTTTCTGCACAGAAAAAATGATTTAAACTGAGAAGTCATGATCAATGGGCTAGTTCACACTATGGGCTTGATTCACTAAACCGTGATAACTGATATCACGGTCGCGCTAGTGTTTTGCGCGAGTTATAACGCGTGTAACGTTTTCGTGCGCAATTGCAAATTTTCACGTGACAAACGTTACATGTGTTATAATGCGTGCAAAACTCTAGCGCGACCATGACATCAGTTATCATGGTTTCGTGAATCAAGCCCTTAATGCGTTTTTCTCACGCAGAAAAAAACTGACATCTTGCAGGATAATTCTACACATTTTCTCAGTTTTCTCTAATTCTCAATTACAATAGCTGCTGCAAAAAATGTGTGTGTTTTTCTATACCCAAACACACATGGGGCTTGATTCACAAAAGGGTGATAACTGAGTTATTACGCCTGAAAGCTTTGCACATGCAAACTAGGGTGCAAACTACTTAGCACCCTAGTTAGCACACGCAAATGTTTTAGATGTGATAACTGAGTTTTTAGGCGTGATAACTGAGTTATCACACTTTTGTGAATCAAGCCCATGGTGTGCAGAAAATGAATGTGGAAAAACACGCAGAAAACTGAAAGACAAGTGTGTCCCCTGCCTAAATCACCCACCTGAAACAAGTATACAGCTAATGTTCACAGATTTGTCATAGACACCTGATCTGTATGCTTGTTCAGGGTCTATGGCTTAAAGTATTAGAGGCAGAGGATCAGCAGTACAGCCAGGCAATGTGCTTTATTTAGACATGTCAACCTCCATATCCCTCTCACATCTGGGTCCCTTTAAACATATGTACCTCTGCCTATTTTGCAGGTTATCTATTTCACTATGAGGATGTATTTATTGCACATAACCTCTACAGAACTTGAAACTTCCAGGGTCTGCTGCCATTTATGACTCAGAACTGTACAAACACCTAAACTTTTCACTGGATCTCTAACTTACAAGAAAATCCTACAATGTATGTGGTGGCTTATTATCTTCACCAAATTCTAAATGCTTTCTGATATCATATGTTCAGACACAGCTCTGGCAGGAGATTTTCTATTCTCCACTGGATGTCTGGGCCTATAAAGTCAGGCTTTGTTTTGAGATGTACATTCTAGAATGAATCAGATTGAAATCAGTCTCCCTGCACTGTTTACACAATGCATATTTTCCTTTGGTTTGTTGCTGCTGTCACTCTCATTTCTTTCTCTTGGAGTCATGTTACCTCTCTCTCCATCCTGCCAGTGAAAGAACCCACCTGTGTCTAAGAGGCCGCCTGACATTCCTGGGAAAGTTCTTCTCTATTAATGTCACTAAATTATTTTTTCATCTGGAAAAGTACTTATGGGTATGGATCCCCTGCAATCCTGTACTCCTGGAGGCACGGATCATCCCTAAGCGCATTTTGTATAGCTCAGCATCTTTCTGACTCTTTATACCTATCCACAGCTGTGGAAAGGGTATATAGCTTCTTTCAACTTCAATACAAATTATTAAACCGTGTGTGTGTGTGTGTGTGTGTGTGTGTGCGTGCGTGCGTGCGTGCGTGTGCGTGTGTATATTTTATATGCCAATTGCCAAAGGAGCTTCTTAAAATGTCTTGACCACATTGGGGTTGAGTCAACAAACCTCTGGTGTTCTGCACCCTTTTTTAAGCATTGCACTGCCTTCAATTTACCACCACATTCAAAAAGATTTAACAACCAGTAGCAATGTTTTGCAATAACACAACAGGATAAAAAGGCGCCCAGAGAATGATAAAAAGAATTAACAATAAAATAAATAAAGTTTGAGGTGGTTTACCTCAATGGAGACAAATTCATATAAAATGAACTTTAATAGCTCTGGCAACACATTTTGTGGGTCAAGGTGCTCAAACTTCGGTTCTTAACACAGTGGGGCACTTGATTTGGCCTGAGGAAGTTGGCAGGGACCCACGAAACGCATTGCCAGTGCTATTATAGTTAATTTTATATGAATTTGTCTCCATTGAGGTAAGCCACCTAGAACTTTATTTATTGTATTGTTTTTAATTCATTTTATAATTCTCTGGGCGCCTTTTTATCCTGTTGTGCATTGTATATCCCCCGATCCCATTTACGGACCCCCAGGACCTTTTTCTCAAAAAGTGCAACCATCTCCGGCTAGCCTGGACCCCCAAGTGGAGTCGGGTTTGTTGATCTCTACCTGCCTGCAGTGGTTGGTTGCCCCCTTGCAACCTACCTTTGTGAGTATCCTCTGTTCAATTTTTTTTGTTTCTTCTATCATTTGTGATGCACTGCACCATTTGGGCTCCTGGGGTCTCTGTGTTTTTTCGTTCTAGGGTGACTGTTAGCCTTCTACTTTGTCAATGTTTTGCAATAAGTCAGTGCCTCATTATGCTCATAAGTTAACACCTCTGTGTAATTTACTCGTAACGTTTTTGAATAACTGAATGATGCTGGATTCCCACTATGCTAGAGCAGTACTGCAAGCACACACCAAGTTTGCTATTCACATAGTGAATGGTAACAGAATCTGCAGGAAGGAAATGTGCAGTTATTTTTTTTTAGTGTTCAGCGGACCGTAACAGAACCATGGGTCACTGTGAATTGGTTCATAGAAAATCATTGAAGATCTCGACCCGTTTTGAGTCCACTGTCTATTCATGGACACAGATAGTGTGCATACCAAAAGGAAAATGCTTCTTAGAAAGTCTCTAAGAGTGTTCACATCTGGCCTTAGCACCTAAGTGTAGAACAAAAAGCAAAGCAGAACGAGGAAGCTATGCCCAGGAGGGACCAACTTTCTGTCTCAAAAGCCATGGGGGGTAGTTAGCTGTGCTCACTGAATCTAATATGAAGCAATTTCTTAATCTAATAAGAAGCAATTTCTTATTTGCTCTGTTTCAAGCTAAACAAACACTCCAGTCCCTATAAAATATATCGTTAAATTCTGGTCATCAAGCTGATTCAGTTGATACCTCTCACGTGTGGGTAAATCGAGACCAGCCCTGGTTATGAAATATTCTATTAATAATTCATGCTAGACAACTGCTGTTTGGTCTCAAAATATTGTCAAATTTTCACAAGTCATGATTGAATATGCTATTATTGTATGCGGACTAGGAGCGATGCCCAAAATAAGAAGATATAATATATTCATGGCCAACTTTGCCTGTCGGAATGCCAGGGTGCCAAACTCATCTCCCAAACAGATTTCTCAAAAAGGAGCAGGCCTGGCGCCCTTGTTAGTCTCCCAATTGACACCATACAGGCAGCTTCCAAAGGAGTCCCATGGAGATAGCTTGCTTGAGCTGAGACTTCTACATACATGGACTTTCGCCAAGGCAAAAAATAATTTATTTGGCTATTTACCTACCTGTATTGAGTACCGCAGAATGAACTTGCCTCCTGGATAGATGTTACCCAGAGAACTGTATTGTTTAAGTAAGATAAGGTAGTGTTAACCCTTTCTTTCTTAGTTTAGATTAAATAGCAGGTTCTTCTTTCCCGAATAAAAGAAATGGTGGCAGCTTTTTTACCGTAAAATTGTGCGTAGTAAATTGTTTGTGTGTTCACACGTTTCCTCCTGACCTGTCTGTGTGCTCAATTCCAGCTACTCCAGCAAATCGATTGCATTAACGAGACTGGATGATCTGTGGGTCTGAGTAGATTGGGAGGCATTAAGCAGTCTGGCCAGCAGGGGGCTAGTGACAGTGTGAACTGAGCCTGAATCATCTTAACTTTTAGGCATCAGTCATGCATGGCTTGGGAACTGTGTGTGTATAATACGTGTAGTAATGCAATTTGTAGTTTGTGTAATGCCCAGTAAGGGCCCGTTTCCACTAAAGCGAATCCGCATGCGTTGTCTGCATGCGGATTCGCACAGCCAATACAAGTGGATGGCCCTGTTTCCACTTGTCAGTTTTTTCCAGCGTTTTTCTGTGCAGGATTTTTCTGCACGATAGAGCCTGCAGAATTCGCCTGCGTGAGGAATGCAGGTGATTCGCAGGCTATGTATTTGATAGGGAAAACGCACATGCGTTTTTTGCCGCGAATTCGCATGAAAACTAATGTAAATTGAACCAGGCAGTGACATGGTTAAATTCGCATATACCCTGCCTATGCGAAATCGCATGCAAAATCGCGGCAAAAACGCACGCGGAATCGCATCCGCATGCGATTTCGTCAGCGGTGGAATCCCAGCGATTCGCACCGCACTAGTGGAAACGAGCCCTAAGGCTTATTGTGCTGTCTGCGCGCATACATTTTACCATTTTTATGTGAATACTCACCAATGAGTGATGCTTAGTCTACACATTGGCATATTTGTGAGGTAAACCTCATGCTAGCTTCTTGAATTGAGCATGCATTAACATTGAATAGACCTTGAATAATTATTACTTACTTAAAGCCTTGAGTATGTAGGAACACTTGTCTACCAACTTAGCGCATGTGAATTGTGTAAAATGTGTCCCTTCCTCCTTACAAAGCCATTCAAACTCAGTGAAATGGGATGGTGACTGTTCATGGTTGGCAATCTTTAATTAATTTCATAGATTTTTAATAGGGCTTAAAGTGTACCAGAGACGGGACAGTTAAAAGATTTGATACTTACTCAGGGCTTCCTCCAGCCCCATAAGCATGTTTGAGTCCCTCGCCGTCTTCCCGCGGTCTGCCCCAGTGACTGGTTCAGTCGCGTTAGTCGGGGTCTTTTGCGCATGCGCGCAGACCTTCCGTGCATGCGCAGAAGACCCAGACTGATGCGACTGAGCCAGTTACTGGGGCCGATTGCAGCTGAAAGGATAACCGCAGGAGGTCCATGAGAGACTTTGCTGGAGGAAGCCCCGGGTAAGTATTTAATCTTTTAATTATATTATAATTAATACTATGGTTAACTTTAAGTCTGGACTCTGACTAGGCCACAGAAGGATATTAACTCTTTTTCTTGTTTAGCCACTGTATGTTCAATTTTACTTTGCTTTGAGTCATTGTCATGTTGAAACCTTCTTCCCACTGACAACTTTTTGGCAGTAGGTAGCAGGTATTCCTCAATAATTTGACTGTATTTTGTTGCGTTAATTTTACTTCTGTCCCAGAACTTTCTGCAGAGATCGACCCCCATGACAGGTTGCTACAATCTCCATGATGTATTAGTTATAGTGATGAGCTGTATTGGCTATAGATGTTTCATTTTGTGTTGAGGCTAAATTATTCTATTTTGGTATCATCTGACCCTTACGCCTTTTCCAAGAAACTTCAAGCTCCATTTTGGCAAAGCTGAATTGAGATTTGATGTGGCCTTTATTAAAAAGTGGCTTTTTGCAGGACCGGACTGAGGCGCAGTGTAGGAGGGGGAGCGCAACTCACTCAGCTATCATTCCCCTATTGTGTTTGAAGCAGAGAGAAATAAGAAAAGGGTATACATGGCAGCGGCTGCAAGCCAGATAACTATAGATTAAGGTGTTGGGGGTGTAGTCTAATAGCAATCAGTTTGTGAAGGCTGGGGTGGGAGGGATGGAGGGGCGCACTTTGGTGTCTCAGCCTTGGGGGCTGGAGGACCTTGGCTTTGGCTTTTTGTCTTGGAACTCTTCCATGCAAGCCACATTCGTGGAACACTTGTGATATTGTTGTTACATGTCATTGTACATAATGATGACTCTTTGTCAGAAATTTCTGTAACTTCTTTAAAGTTGCCTTTGACCTCTTGGAAAGCTCTCTGATTAGTTTATGCTTCACGCTTCCATCTAGTTTAATGTAAAAGACCAGTACATGGGTCGACAACTGTTTTGCACTGTACACACAGCACTTTGTCAGGACAATATGCTCATAGAAACACACATCTTTATACATGTATGTAACAGAGTTAATTATGTGACATCTGGAAAAAAAATGGTTGATTCTCCAATGGACGGTCTTTCTGGAAGTTCCAATAAAAAAAGATTTTTTCCCATGTTGCACCAATGAGGTCACTTTTCTATGCAGAAACCCCTACTGGCACTTGATTGGTCATTTTTTTCCCACATGATTACTATTATCATTTTTACAGAAAGTGATGGTGCACCATGGCAGGTGGTGTGGCATGACTGCTAGAGAGAGTCCTTCTTTCCCGGTATCAGGTAATTACCTCTATTGCATTCATGTACATAAAAAAGTGTGTTTCTTGGTGAACATTGTCCTGATGAAGTACTGTTAAATTTTGTGAAACATCTGTTGACCTCTTTGCTGGTCTGTATACTCTCCTGCATACTTCTAAGTTGTCACACCTGTCACTACTATTTTTTTAATAGATTGAAGTAAATTGAAGATTTTATGGTGGATCTGCTCCACCTTCTCTGTCTCCTAATTTCTCATATTGTTGATCAAACTGGTAGCTGCATTCCTAAAGGGAATAGGCTCAATTGTGGACCCCTTTTCTAATTGCATTAATTTGAAATGTGTTAAGGAAAGAATTGATGTCATTATGCTAAATGAACATTTCAATCCCGTTATTTTGGAAACAGTCTCTCAGTTTGAAAAAGTATGGGCACATGGATTATCTTTAGTGGTGGTACACAGAGTAGCCTACACTAGATTACATTTTATTGTTTGTGAACTGATGGAAAGACAATAATCAGTAGAGAGAACAGAAGACCTGCAGGCCAGTATAGGAGGTTCTAAGAGGGGCAAGTCATCCATTCTGAATGACCAAGATATGCATATCATTCTTTAACTCTGGTAGTGAGTAAAGTTTTCCATGCAATGAAACCAATATCTCCTCCATCATCGTATGGGCAGGGGCCTCCGCTAACGATAGGTATAAACCAGTGGCGGACACAGCCAGCAGTGGGCCCCTGTGCAAAATTGTAATTGTGGGCCCCCTATAAAATGGGCGTGGCAATGACCGGATGAGGGCGGAGCTAACTGTAACTTAAAGCGAACCCGGGGTGAGGGTTTATTTCCTTTTAAACAATACTAGTTGCCTGGCGGCCCTGCTGATCTATTTGGCTGCAGTAATAAACTGAATTACACCAGCAACAAGCATGCAGCTAATCTTCTCAGTTCTGACAATATTGTCAGAAACCCCTGACCTGCTGCATGCTTGTTCAGGGTCTATGGTTGAAAGAATAAGAGGCAGAGGACCAGCACGGCAGCCAGGCAACTGGTATTGCTTAAAAGGAGAGAAATATGGCAGCCTCAATATTATTCTCACCTCAGGTTCCCTTGAAAAGTGCAACGCAAAGACAGTGGGCCCAAGTTTTGGTGACCCTTTCCCCAGAAAATTCACATAATTGTGCAGGTTTTCTCAAGAAAATACACATATATGCCCAGAAAATACGTGCAATCATGTCGGCAGATATGCCCAGAAAATACGTGCAATCATGTCGGCAGATATGCCCAGAAAATATGTGCAATCAAGTCGGCAGATATGCCCAGAAAATACGTGCAATCAAGTCGGCAGATATGCCCAGAAAATACGTGCAATCAAGTCGGCAGATATGCCCAGAAAATACGTGCAAACAAGTCGGCAGATATGCCCAGAAAATACATGCAATCAAGTCGGCAGATATGCCCAGAAAATACGTGCAAACAAGTCGGCAGATATGCCCAGAAAATACGTGCAATCATGTCGGCAGATATGCCCAGAAAATACATGCAATCATGTCGGCAGATTTGCGAAGAAAATACATGCAATCATGTGGCAGACCTGCCCAGAACATACACCTGCTAATATAAATAAAACAAAAACATTTACTCACCTGCAGCAGCAGACCTCCTGTCCCAGCCTCCATCCGGCGCGCAGCTCCCATGGGTGGTTGGGTGGATAGGTAGCCTAGTGGGTGGGTGAGTGGGTGGGTGGGTTGGTAGCCTGGTGGGTGGGTGGGTGAGTGGGTGGGTTGGTAGCCTGGTGGGTGGGTGGGTAGGTAGCCGGGTGGGTAGGTAGCCTGGTGGGTGGGTGGGTAACTAGCCCGGTAGGTAGGTAGGTAGCCCGGTGGGTGGGTAGGTAGGTAGCCTGGTGGGTGCGTGGGTAGCCGGGTGGGTGGGTAGGTAGCCTGGTGGGTGGGTTGGTAACTAGCCCGGTAGGTAGCCGGGTGGGTGGTTAGGTAGGTAGCCGGGTGGGTGGTTAGGTAGGAAGCCTGGTGGGTGGGTAGCCGGGTGGGTGGGTAGGTAGGTAGCCGGGTGGGTGGTTAGGTAGGTAGCCGGGTGGGTAGGTAGGAAGCCTGGTGGGTGGGTAGGTAGCCGGGTGGGTAGGTAGGTAGCCGGGTGGGTAGGTAGGAAGCCTGGTGGGTGGGTAGGTAGCCTGGTGGGTGGGTAGGTAGGTAGCCTGGTGGGTGGGTAGGTAGCCTGGTGGGTAGGTAGGTAGCCGGGTGGGTAGGTAGGAAGCCTGGTGGGTGGGTAGGTAGCCTGGTGGGTGGGTAGGTAGGTAGCCTGGTGGGTGGGTAGGTAGCCTGGTGGGTGGGTTGGTAACTAGCCCGGTAGGTAGCCGGGTGGGTGGTTAGGTAGGTAGCCAGGTGGGTGGTTAGGTAGGTAGCCGGGTGGGTGGTTAGGTAGGTAGCCGGGTAGCCGGGTGGGTGGGTAGGTAGCCTGGTGGGTGGGTTGGTAACTAGCCCGGTAGGTAGCCGGGTGGGTGGTTAGGTAGGTAGCCGGGTGGGTGGTTAGGTAGGTAGCCGGGTGGGTGGTTAGGTAGGTAGCCGGGTAGGTAGGTAGGTAGCCGGGTGGGTAGGTAGCCGGGTGGGTAGGTAGCCGGGTGGGTGGTTAGGTAGTTGGGTGGGTGGTTAGGTAGGAAGCCTGGTGGGTGGGTAGGTAGCCGGGTGGGTAGGTAGCCGGGTGGGTGGTTAGGTAGTTGGGTGGGTGGTTAGGTAGGAAGCCTGGTGGGTGGGTAGGTAGCCGGGTGGGTAGGTAGGTAGGAAGCCTGGTGGGTGGTTAGGTAGTCGGGTGGGTAGGTAGGTAGCCGGGTGGGTAGGTGGTTAGGTAGCCGGGTGGGTAGCTATCCGGGTGGGGGTCCCGACTCCTATCCTACCTCCCTCCCTTCCTTCCTCACCTCGGGGGGCCCCCTCCCGATATGCGCGGCGGGAGAGCGAGCGGCAAATGCAGGAAGTCTTCAGGGCTCTCCAGGCATCCGCTAGAGGCCCAGCCGCTGAGTCTCCAATATGTCTCCAACTGGAGACATATTGGAGACCAAGCGGCTGGGCCTCTAGCGGATGCCTGGAGAGCCCTTCCTGCATTTGCCGCTCGCTCGCTCTCCCGCCGCGCATATCGGGAGGGGGCCCCCCGAGGTGAGGGAGGGAGGGAGGATAGGAGTCGGGGGGCCCCCCGGGAATAAAATAATAAAAAAAAAAAAATATAAAAAATAAAATAAAAAATACTTAATGGGCCCCTGAAGAAAACGGAACTTCAGGGGCCCTCGTGCGGCGGCACGGCCTGCACGGCCGTATGTCCGCCCCTGGCATAAACTACAGTGAGTCATAAATGCTGCAGAGAGGATCATCGGCAACCCCCTCCCACCACTTGACCTTCTCTACTCCTCCAGACACGTTCCAGGGTCGTCATGATAGCAAAGACTTCTCTAACCCCGGCAAACATTATCTGGATCTTCTCTCCTTTGGTCCCCGATTCAGGTCCTTACCCACCAAGACCACTAAACAGAGAAAATCCTTCTTTCCCAAAGCTGGTAAACTCCTTAACCTATCCCTCCAATCCCCCCCGCCCTTAATCTAGGGCCACACCACTTGTCTTGTCGTTTTGTACTATCACTGTCCCTTGTATATCTGTATATCTGTCTATTGTACTACTGAGCTTGACTGTGCCAACACTAAATCCATGTACAAACCCTCTGTACCTGGCAAATAAACCTTATTTTAATTGCTGCAAAGAAGTAACCAGAGAAATTACTTCTGCTAATAAGTGCATAAAAGTTCAGTAAAGCAGCACTAGCCAGTGTATAAATTACCAATGGTTCTCACAACTTACTGAACCCTCCATTAAGGCATGATTATTTAAAACTAGGTAAGCTACATTGTGACCTGGCGCAATATTAAAGGGACCTTGAGCACTCGTTAAAAATGAAATGGTGACTTACCTGGGGCTTCCTCCAGCCCACCGTAGGCCACATGGTCCCCCGGCACCCTCCTGGCTTCCCCCCCGGTCCCGGCTGGCTGCTCCGTTATGGGAAAACTTTGGCCTGGGGATGTCAGGCCGGCTTCTCGCTTTGTCACTTTGCGACATCATGCCGGCCAGCTACGTGTCATCCCGCCGGCTGGTGTGAAAGTCCTGCGCATACGTTCAATATTAGAGAGCCGTGCATGCACAGGACTCTCACGCTGGCATGATGGTGCATGGCTGGCCGGCGTGATGTTGCAAAGTGACAAAGAGTAAAGCAGGCATAACGACTTCAGGCCAAAGTCGTCCCATAACGGAACGTGTGCCAGTTTTACGGTCTAAAAACATGCCGAAAAAATTGCACAGCACAGATAATAGTGGTGAGCACAGATACAAAAGTAGTTAAATGCACTGTTCAATCACAACATCCAGCAGCACAAGATACATACATAGTCAGGGGCGGACTGGCCCGGGGGGACGGGTGGCATTCTCCCCCCGGGCCGCCGCCACCTCAATCGATCAGGGCCGGTGCGGTGGTAAAATAGTTTAGAGCAGCTCTGCAGCCACTCGATTCAGCCCCGCCCCCAGCAGCCCACTGCTGTTCTGATAGGCTTACTCAGTAGGGCTAGGGAGCAGGGCATTGGCTGAAAGCTCCTGCTTCTCCCGGCATCCTCTCATTGTCTCATCTCACAGACTGCGTGGTGCACTGTGTGTATGTGTGTAGGCTCCGCCCCCGGCCTGTGGAGAGGCCACGCTGAGACACACTTGCCAGGCTGCTCTGTGTGGTGTGCATTCATGGGGAGAAGCAGCCAGGGCACCAGAGAAGAGAGACACCACACTGCACTGGGAGAGAATCAGATGCATGGCTGGGAATTTCTTCTGCTGCTGTGCATGGCTGGGAATTTCTTCTGCTGCTGTGACTCTGCATGCCTGTAAGTTTCTGACACCCCTTCCCCATTCCACAGCATTAGGTAGCCCGTTTTTCCCCTCCCCCTCTAGAGAGGTACAATATCTCCCAGCAGGTTCCCCCCATAGAGGCACTACTGTTCCCAGCATGTCCCTCCCCTCCATAAAGGCACCACAAGTCCCAGCATGTCCCTTTCCCTCAAAAGAGGCACCAAAGCTCCCAGGAAGTCTCCCCCTCCCCAATAGAGGCACTACTGTTCCCAGCATGTCCTTCCCCTCCATAGAGGTACCACAAGTCCCAGCATGTCCCTTTCCCTCAATAGAGGCACCAAATCTCCCAGGAAGTCTCCCCCTCCCTTATAGAGGCACTAAAGCTACCAGCATGACCCCCCCCCCCCTTTCATGGAGGCACCATAGCCCCATCAAGTATTTCCCCTATAGAGGCACTACTGTTCCCAGAAGGTCTCTTTCCCTCAAAAGAGTTACCACAGCCCCCAGCAAGCTCCTCCCTATAAGCACCACGGCTCCCGTCATGCTCCTTGTCTTCCCTAGAGGCACCACAGGTCCCAGCATACCCCTACTCCATATATTGTTGGATTGTTCCCCAGGGCCCCACAGCTGGTTGCTGGGCCCCCCTTGGTCAACCCAAATTGAATAGTGGCCCCCTGGAGCCTCTGCAGAGTATTCACAGCGGAGCGCGCTCAGCTGTGTGCTAACGTCTCCATCCTCACAGGCACCTTATCTCAGTGACCCAGCAGCACATAGGTGTGTACATGTCACCAGGTCATGGAGATGAGGTGCCTGTGAGGATGAAGCACACAGATGGAGGGAGCCCGCTGGCTGGACAGGTGAGTGTGCGCCACTGTAAATACTCTACAGGGGCACCAGGGGAACATTATTCACATTGAAAAAAGCCTGGGGAGCCCTGGGGGCTATATAATTCTATATGGAGGAGGAGAGGGTTGCTGGGAGCTGTGGTGCCGCTTTGGAAGGGGAGGAGCATGATGGGAGCTGTAGTGCCTCTATGGCAGAGTTCCCCAACCCTGTCCTCAAGGCCCACCAACAGTGCATGTTTTGTGAAAATCCACAGAGGTAGCTAATCAGCTCTGCTGAGACACTAATTACCCCACCTGTGCATGTTTGTGGTTTTCTGCAAAACATGCACTGTTGGTGGGCCTTGAGGACAGGGTTGTGGAACTCTGCTCTATGGAGTGGGAGAGGTATGCTGGGAGCTGTATCTGTACTCCGCATGCGCAAGTAACATCCACACATGCCCAGTCAAATGGAGTGCTTTTACATGAATGAAAAGAGCCATGCACAAGTGTCTTAGTTCTCCTGGGCATGTGTGGGCCTCGTTTGCACATGCCCAGTATGGACATGCTTTCCCACGGTCAAGCTTCTGCACTGAAGAAACCTATGTGACCATTTCCCTGAACTGTCACTGCCGTTAGATGGGGTATTGTGAAATACTAAAGGGAGGGGACAGGCAGTGTAGCTTTAAGGCTGGTACACACAATGCTATATTCCATCAGATCCACGGGTCGAATTGATAATGTCCGGCATGTATGATCTGCTCCCTATCGAGAACAGGATCGATTTTTTTTTTTGTAGTACTAATCTGAAAATCGATCCCATTCTTGATCAGGAACAGATCAGACATGCCGGAAATTATTGATTTGACCCATCAATCTGATGGAAAATAGCATTGTGTGTACTAGGCATTATGAAGCTGGGGGCACCTGCTTCATTTAGGGACACTGGGCACCAATGACTTAGGGGGTGCGGCTGGTGGTGGCTGCATTAGGCCCATGACTGAGGGGACTCTGGCTGCACCCAACACTGCACTGAGGAGTAGCAGCACAGCAGTCTCAGCTCATCCAGCTAGATGTCTGTCCTCTGTAGCGGCCACCTGCTCACTACGACTTGGTTATCCTGAACATCGCCTGATTACACACAATGTGCAGGAGATGGAGATAGACAGAGAGCAGACAGCCACTAGCTGTGGAGGATGGACACATTGCTGGAGAAGGTAACTGCTGCACCACTACTATGTTTATACAGGAGAAGAGTGGGAGGGTGACCACTAGGGGAGCTATATGAGGCTAGGGGACCACTAAACAACCAAACCAGGGCTTACTGTAAAGGAGAGAGGGGACCACAAGATCATTAGGGAAAGTTATATGGAGATCAAGGGACCATAAGACCACCAGGGAATACCTTGAGGGAGATTTTTTAGTATTTATAAAATGTCTTTTGCAGCGTTCTACAGAGTACATAGTCATGTTACTGACTGTCCGCAGAGGAGCTCACAAGCTAATCCTACCATAGTCATATGTCTATTGTAGTCTAGAGCCAATTTAGGGGTAAGCCTTTTAATTTATCTGTATTTTTTTTTTATGTGGGAGGAAACTAAAGTGCCCAGAGGAAACCCACATAGACAAAGGGAAAACATACAAACCTAATGCAGATAGTACCCTCAAAGGCCCAAAGTGCAACAAGAAAATGTCCCCCACACAATTACGCCCCCAGCCTGAAATGCTGACAAGAGGCAAGATGGATCCATGCTTTCTTAACGTAAATGCAAAATGTATTGTTGCTTTAAACTACCATTGAAACATATCTTTATTGCGTGCAAATGTATTTGGGCTGGGGATTCCGTGACTGGGCCTCTAGGTTGTGTTTTCCCCCCAGGCCAAATGGTCCCAGTCCTCCCCTGTACATAGTCCATGTGTGGATTCAAAACATCCACAATAAACTGTATCTTATTGAAGAAATGCTGAAATAACCTGTTTTCAGTTTGTCATACTTTGAATCATGTGAAACGATTGACACCAGGGTTAGCTGCTGCTGTTGCAATGCATTACTTTATTCTTAAAGGGGAACCACACTAAGACAAATACACAGTCTACTTTTTTATGCAGCAGATTTCAAAAGATACACACACACACACGTACATATACACACACACACACACGCACGCACGCACGCACGCACGCACGCACGCACACACACACACACACACATCCTGGTGTATCTAAACTGTAGTCCATTGCTGACATATCATTGCTATGCTGATGACACCTAGCTATATTTGTCATTCAAACCTGACGTCACAGACCCTACTCCACAAATAAACGCATGCTTAGCTGAGCTTCAGGAGTGGATGAATAATAATTGGCTAAAACTTAATGCTGACAAAACTGAGGTTCTTGTTATTGAGGGCCAGGGCTCAACAGCAAAGCAGCCCCAGTCTCAACCAACACCGCTAAGGATAGGGAGCTCAGACCTGAACAACTCAGACTGTGTGCGCAGCCTGGGAGTACTGATTGATGGGAAATTAAGCTTCAGGAATCAAATCCCAGCTGTTGTAAAACATTCCTTCTTTCACCTAAGGAATATTGCAAGGATTAAACACCTAATTCCTTCAGAGGATCTTCCAACCCTAGTTCATGCCTTCGTCACATCAAGGTTAGACTACTGCAACGCCCTCTACACAGGCCTGCATAAGAAAGACTTACTCCGCCTGCAATTAGTACAGAATGCCGCCGCAAGGCTGTTAACGAGCCAACCCCGCCATTGCCACATAACACCAACCCTGTTCTCACTCCACTGGCTACCGATAAAATGGAGAATTCTGTTTAAGATTGGCTTACTGACATTCAAATCCTTGCACAATCTGGGCCCTGGATACCTGAAGGACTTGTTGCAACTGCATCACCCCCCCCCCCCCAATCTTAGATCAAAAGGACGTAACACCTTGGTCACCCCCAGAGTCCACCTCAAAACCTTTGGAGACAGAGCCTTTTGTCATGCTGCCCCTACACTTTGGAACTCCCTGCTACACCCAATCAGGACAGCTCCATCCCTGGAAGCATTTAAGTCTAAACTGAAAACCTACCTCTTCAGTCTGGCATTCATGAACATCTGACTATCTCCTCTGTAACACAACCCAGCCTGCAATCCTGTATTAATCTGAGACACAACTATGCGCTTTGAGTCCTATGGGAGAAAAGCGCTTTATGTTATTGTATTGTATTATTGTATTGTATTGCTTGCACTGTTCTCTCCTCCCTCTCTTTTGGATCTTGTGTTAGGTCTATGGATGCCAGTCCTGTGAAGAAATGGCCCTTAAACTGATGAAGACTAGCAGAGAGACACAGCTTGCCCACTCTAGCATATGAAATATCACAGACCTGGAAGCAGCGCTGTAGTCACATGAAAACAGGTGTAACCTTTAGGTTAAGGCAGTTTTTTTTCTTATATGGAAATGCTGATCTGCAGTGCATGGTGGGTGGGTAAACAAAGCTCCTTTTCACTGAACAAGGACTTCAGATTTAATCTTCATGATCCCTCCTGTGCCCAAACAGGCACACATTTTCAGAGTAAATTAATAAAATTAAGTTAAAACAAATGTATCCCAGTTGCATTTTCCCCCTGCAACAATGGACCATGGTTACATACTGCTAATCTGCACATGATTACCGACTAGACGTTCTTTCACCCTCTGCGTATGTTTTAACTGGATGGTAAAAGGAAGTCCGCCCCCCCCCCCCCCCCCCCTTATCCCTGTGATTGCTGTGAGTTGCATTTCTGTCAGTTATAAATCTCCAGATTCTCACAATGAGATGAGCAGAAATGAGTGCTGGGTAATCTTATAAATACACAGGCGAATGATAATATCATTTTTAATTACGGAGAAATGAGAAGGGGGTCGTCATGCAGATGAGACTGTGCTGGGTGGCGAGGGGAGTCTCGGCCCTCGATTGGCTGTCTCTGGTGGCCTCCGTCCTCCAGCCGAGAGCTGCGGCGAGTAATTTTAATGTTGGAAATTGTTGCCACATGAGAGCTTCTCGGCACTGGCAGGGTCACCGTCCCCCTGTGACACACCCTGTCATTTTAAATTAAGATATGCAAAACCAAGTCAGCTGCTAATTTTCTCTCAGTCCTGCCATGGCCCTTCCATCGACAGTAATAAGAGGAAGCCTTAATTGGAGTCAACTACTTGATTATGTTAATTGCTGCTGTCTGAGGTGGGAGGAGGAGGAGAGGCTGCGGTCAGGCTGATCAGTACACATCTTCTTTATGTGAACTATCCAGAACCAGGCAGATGGACCTGACCTAAAAAATAATAGCCTTCCATGACTTCTCATTGACCCTTTTACCTCCTGCTGGACACTTGTTGACCTGGGAATTCCAGCTTTAATCACAGGGCCATGTGACCTCACAACACTGAAATCCAGCAATCATGTGTGACACTGGCTGTCATGCACTACATTTTTCTACAGCATAAAATTTAAGGTGTGCAATAAAACTATCAAGGCTTAAAAGTCTGACACTAAATCTTCTCAAAATATCAGTGAAAATTCTTTTCTATCTTTTCTTTCTTTCTTTTTTTTTTTTTTAAGATGTTTTGGAGAGCAGAACTGGCAAAGATCAAACTAGTAACATTTAAAACATTTATCACTTGTGTTTCCTTGAAGATCAGAGCAGTGGTGTAGCTAAGGAGTTCCGGGCCCCAGTGCGAGTTTTATATTGGGGCCCCCCAAGCACTCTATACATAACAATTCATACGGCGCACCAAAACCTGCCAAGGACAACCACAGTATCTGAAGTGCAAGAATGGGATGGGGAACAGCTTGTTAATGATTGCTATCATTGAAAACATCTATAGAAGTGATTATTACAACAGGACAAAGAAAGAGCTAATACTGCAGTTGAGGGAGGGCCCTACGGGGCCCCTCTAGAACAAGGGCCCCAGTGCGGTCGCTACCTCTGCAACCCCTATTGCTACTCCACTGGATCAGAGTAGCCATAGTATGATAATCTTCTTGGATGCCCTGCGTGTAATGCCTGGTACACACCATGCAATTTCTCATCAGGTAGATAGGTCAATAGATAATTTCTGTTCAGATTTCTGATCACTTCTATGCAAATCGATCAGACAAAATTATCGGAAATCAGATCAGACCTGTTGGAAATTATCTATTCGACCTCTCTATCTGATGGGAAATTGCATGGTGTGTACCAGGCTTAAAAGCTCCCAACTGACCCTTTCTCTGAGTGATAGTCCCTCTTTGGAACCAAATCCATGTAAAACA
This sequence comes from Hyperolius riggenbachi, assembly GCF_040937935.1. Lineage (NCBI taxonomy): Eukaryota > Metazoa > Chordata > Amphibia > Anura > Hyperoliidae > Hyperolius > Hyperolius riggenbachi. The sequence continues at coordinate 343,895,820 of NC_090647.1, read as the reverse complement.
GTATTTTGCCTTCTTAAAACAGAAAGTATTTGTGATTATTCAGGTTGGAGTGAGCAGTTGAGATGTCCTACAAAGCATCACTGCTGAATTGGCAAATTGTCCCTAAAAGCCAAATACACCTCCAGAACCTCAGGAATACAATGATGTGTCAGCTTGTTAATTGTACAGAACTGCACTATTCCAACATGTATACAGACTGTTTCGGACTGGTTGATCCTTATCAGTGCATGGCATGGAATTATATGGCTCTAAGCAAATACTCACTTCAGCCTGATTTATCACAAGAACTTTCTGTTTTAAGAAGAGAAAATTCTGTTTTAAAGAGACTCTGAAGCAAATTTTTTTTTGCTATATTTACCTATTAATTCGCTTCAGAAGTCTCTTTAGCCACAAACCTCCTCATCCCCGCTAAAAAACTAGTGCTGCAGTCGCCCCAAATCCCTGGGCAAACATCCACGACCAACTTGGTCGTGGATTTTGCTGCTCTAAGAGGCAGAGCTATGAGCTGTAGCTCTGCCTCTCCTGCCGTCAATCGCTGCTCGGATCGCCGCCTCTCCACGCCCCTCTCTGTGAAGGAAGAGTGAGAGGGGCGGGGAGAGAGATATCAGAAGAGGCAGAGCAACAGCAGAGAGCTCTGCCTCTTCTGGAAGTGCCAGCCAGATTCACCCCCAGGGATTTGGGGGGTCTGCAGCCATCGTTTTTCAGCCGGGATGCGGCGGTTTGCAGCTAATGAGAGTTCTGAAGAAAATTCAAGGGTAAGCATAGCAAAAAAAATTTGCTTCAGACTCTCTTTAAGGCCTGTCTCCACTCATCAGTTTTTCTGTGCATTTTCTGCACAGGAAAACTGCAACCAGTGTTAATCAATGGGCTAGTTCTCCCTTAAAGAGGCACTTAAGTGAAAAAAAAACGAGTTCTACTCACCTGGGGCTTTCCTCAGCCCCCTGCAGCTGATCGGTGCCCTCGGCGTGTCTCTCCGATCCTCCAGGTCCCGCCAGCGACCACTTCCGGTTTCGCCGGCAGGACCCGACAGGCTGGGAACGCGAGTGATTCTTCGCGTTCACAGAAACAATAGCTCCCTCTATGTTGCTATAGCAGCTCTCTATGCTGCTATAGCAACATAGAGGGAGCTATTGTTGCTGGGAACGCGAAGAATCACTCGCATTCCCAGCCTGTCGGGTCCTGACTCCTGACGGCGAAACCGGAAGTGGTGGCCGGCGGGACCAGGAGGATCGGAGAGACACGCCGAGGGCACCGATCAGCTGCAGGGGGCTGAGGAAAGCCCCAGGTGAGTAGAACTCGTTTTTTTTTGTTCACTTAAGGTTCACTTTAAAAAGGGGCACTACAGCGAAAAACTGTAACATTTAAAATATGTGCAAACATATACAAATAAAAAGTACATTTTTTTCTAGAGTAAAATGAGCCATAAATTACTTTTCTCCTATGTTGCTGTCACTTACAGTAGGTAGTAGAAATCTGACAGAAGTGACAGGTTTTGGACTAGTTCATCTCTTTATAGGGGATTCTCAGGGATATATTTATTTTCAAAAGCACTTAGTGAATGGCAGTTGCTCTGTCCAACTGCCAAAAACTGTGTAGCGAGCAGGGAAGCTGTCCAGCATTATTGTTTAAATCCTTTTTCAGGAATATCTTTATAAAGAATAAAAGCCTTGCTGAGAATCCCCTATCAAGAGATGGACTAGTCCAGAACCTGTCACTTCTGTCAGATTTCTACTGCCTACTGTAAGTGACAGCATTATAGGAAAAAGGTAATTTAAGGCTCATTTTACTCTGGAAAAAATTGACTTCTTATTTGTATATGTTCGCACATATTTTACATTTTACAGTTTTTTGCTGTAGTGCCCCTTTAAATGCATTTTTCACACGCAGAAAAACATTTGACAGCAATGCAAAACTGTGAGGGCCCTTTAACACTGGAGTATTAGTTGTAGATTTTACGGAGCTGCCAGTGGGAGAATGGAGGACCCCAAGGTAAGCCCCAGGTAAGTCAAAGTCAACAGTTTTCAGCACAGTTCAGGTGTGCTTTAAACTAATTGCCACAAACAGGAAATGCAGCATAGCACATGTTACTACTTGAAGACAATATCAATCAAGTAGATCCAGCAATGGCCATCTGTCAAGTATGTATGGTACGGTACATATACCGACACTCATCACCCATAGTGTAGAGCCAGATTGTACAGCCTCTGTACAAGCCGTGCTCCTACCTCTCTCGCTCTAGAGCGGCAAAAGTCGGAGGGGATGGGGCTGGCACAGCCTAATGCACTGTAGCTCCGCTCCCTGTACACACACCTGTGTAATTTCATAAATTATGCAGCGCTGCATGGTGCTGGAGGGGAGCAGGTCTTGGACTACATCCGGGAAGAGCACTCCTAGTGACAGCAGACATACCCGATGTGATATTTATATTACATAGCTCAGAGGAGGAGGATGGGGCCAGCGGAAATCAAAGTGTTATGCTTAGTCTGAAACTTTGATCTGGATCGGCTGACGCTGTGTTGGATTTTATCCTGTTGGGCGGAGACTATGAACTTCCGCAAACAGCTAAATCAGCTGGCTCCAGGAAGTGATCACGCAACTACTGCTACTATCCCAAGTCCCATGCTGTCAACAGTGCTTGACCCCGCTCAGATGTAACTTGTTGGATTAGTTTAAAGGGCTTATGTCAATTGGGATTTTAGAAGATGTTTGGAAAACCACCTGCAAGATCTAACGGAACCTGGTTACATACAGTGGAACAACCTCATAAGAAAGTCAAGTGGCCAGTATTGCAATGATGATAATAATAAGTCTGTAGAAGTGATAAGGTAAGCACTGTGGCTAACCGGTGGCTAACCGATGAAAGGCACCATAAACCAAAAATACAATGTATAACTGGAACATTCAATAATGTATAAAGCTCCAGACATTTAGAGGCATTTTGTCATTAACTAAAACAATGTAAACTTGTTTTTTCACCCCTTGCTTCTCTTTTCCATTCATGAATTAGCAAAGATTGCCCAGCATAGAGTGATTGGTGGTAAAGTAGCGTCTTCTTCCAGGTTCTCTGAATCATGGGATTCACAGTAATCAGGATTAGGACTGGGACCATTTGGCTTGGGATGGGGGCATACACAACCAAGTGGCCCTTGAAAAAGGAAGGGTGCCACCACAAATGTCAGATATAATGTAGTGTGAAAAAGTTCCGGTGCCCCAGCTTTTCACTAATATATTTCCTGTTTCAGTGCCTTTCTGTGTTTGAACTTCCCCCAGGATGTGATGCAACCTTCTATACACAGAATAGTATGTCCTCAGTTATGTAGTACTTACTAATCACTGACGGAGGCAAACATGACCTCTGACAGAGATTGTGGCCAACTATGACTTTTGTCAGATATTGGGAGCTTTCTATGAGTGCTGATGGACATTGAGAATTACCCATGACTGTTGGTTGGTATTGAGAGCCAACTATGACTGCTCACCAATATTGGGGGCCATTGGCACAATCAGTAAAAAACCCTAGTTCCTAGTTACTTGCCCACGTTGAGTGGAGAGGTTGCTCAAATAAACTACTTTTTGTCAATAAACTGGTCCAATTTGTTCAAGAGAGGTAAGATAGGTAATATATTGTTTATAAGATTAACAGCTTATCAGCCTATCTTTTATGCATTGGGCACCTCCACCCCTTTTTTAAGTGTTCTAACAGTACAGAATCAGAATCTATTTCGGCAAGCACGGGTTGGACCGTGCCCAGAATTGGATTTAGCACATTGGTTGGCACAGAAAGAGTAATACAAACAGACAGAATAATACAACAGAACAAGAGTAGTACAACAGAACAAGAGCAATACAACAGAACAGGAGTAATACTAATTTGCAGTAGAGCAATTGCGGGTCCAGCAGGGACAGCAGCGTATAGCAGAAGATAATTCAAGTACGGCCTAAGCAAGGCAGTAAACAGAGCGGCCGCAGCCGAAGTCAGATATTAGTCCGGTGTACAGCTGCAGGGGGGTCAGTAGAATGAGCAGAGTTCATACGCCTAGTAGTCTTAGCGGGGTTGGATCGGAACCTCCGGCCCAGTTTGAGTCGACTGAAAAACTGTGGCCAGGGTGAGAGAAGTCGCCCACAATTTTCATTGCTCTACTACGCAGTCTGGAGTTGTAGATGAGATCCAGAGAGGGAAGAGGTTTTCCAATAATCCTCTCCGCTGAGCTGTTGACCCTCTGGAGTTTATATCTGTCACTGGCAGTGCAGCTAGCGAACCAGACCAGGATGGATCAGCAGAGGACAGACTCGATCGTAGCAGAGTAGAAGGACCTCAGAACTTCCTGGGCCATACCAAACTTCTTTAGTTGGCGAAGGAAGAAGAGTCTCTGCTGTGCCTTCCTCTGAGTTGCCGTAGTGTTTGCCCTCCATGACAGGTCATCAGAGATGGTTGTACCCAGGAGGCGGACGCTGGGAACCCTAGCGACTTCAGTGCCTTCGATATATATCGTAGGGGGATTACTGGCGCGCTTCCTGAAATCAATGACCATCTCCACGGTTTTGGCTGTGTTAAGAACTAGCCTGTACTCATTACACCAATTGCAGATTCTGTCTACCTCCTTGCGGTAAGCCTGCTTATCGTTCTCACTAACAAAGCCAACAATTGTGGTATCATCCACAAATTTTATGATTTTGACAGAGTCAGCTGTGGATGTGCAGTTATTCGTGTATAGAGAGAACAGAAATGGTGACAAGACGCAGCCCTGAGGGGCTCCAATGTTGGTCACTCTGGGTCTGGAGGATATGTCGCCCAGCTTAACAACCTGGGACCTGTTCGAGAGAAAGTCTTTGATCCAGAGACAGAGGATTGGATGGACTTTGATCTCCGAGAGATTATCGTGCAGAATACGGGGGCAGATAGTGTTAAAGGCCGAGCTGAAGTCAGGAGAAGAACTCTAGCATATGAGTTTGGCCTGTCGAGGTGATCAGTGATAAACTCCAGGTAGATGTTAATGGCGTCGTCGGTGGACCTGTGTGCTCTCTACGCAAACTGGAGAGGGTCCAGTCGGTCCAGAGTAGCATTCTTGAGCAGCGACAGGACCGCTCTTTCAAAGGTCTTCATGACCACTGATGTTAGGGCAACGGGCCTGAAGTTGTTTAGGTCAGAAACCCCTTGCTTTTTCGGGATGGGGATGATGATGGATTCCCTGAAGCAAGTAGGGACTTTCCCTTCGGTTGGGGACCTGGCAAAGATAGAGGTCAGGACGGGGGCCAGCTGACGTGAGCAGGACTTCAGACATGCAGGTGACACGTCACGCCATCAGGGCCAAATGCTTTCCTGGCATTCACGGAAGACAAGAGGTGCAGAACATTGGCCTCGGATACTGTCGGGGGAGGGCATGTGCTTGAGCTAGGTTCAATGCTCTTAGCAGCAGAGGAGGGGTGTGTGTGTAAGGAGTTGACTGCCCTCCAGAGGTACCCGGAACCTCAAACCTGCAATAAAAGTTACTAAGTTCCTCGGCTAGCTTGGAGCATGGAGTAGCCTGTTGGGGTGGAGGCTTACAGCTGGTGGCAGCCTTCAGGCCCTTCCAGACAGCCCGAGGATCGTTTGAGCGGAGATTGTTCTGAATCCTTTCAGTATATGACCGTTTTGTGGCACCCAGTTCCCTGTTTAGGAAGTTCCTTGCCATCCTAAAATCCTCCAGGGAACCAGACTTGTGAGCGGCTTCCTTGCGCTTCTGCAGTTGGCGCAGCTTGTTTGAGAACCACGGTTTGTCATTGGGGTAGAACTTGAAGGACTTGGTGGGTACACAGGATTCCTCACAAAAGCTGATATAGGATGAGACAGCATCAGCCCACTCATCTAGGTCGGGTGATTCCAGCACCTTCCAGTCTGTACAGTCAAAACATGCCTGGAGTTGGAGCTTGGCTTCATCAGACCACACTTTAGTGGACCTCAGGATGGTTTCGCTGACTCTATAGGTAGGAACCAGATAGATGAGGCAGTGGCCAGAGAAACCGAGAGCTGCCCATGAGATGGCCTTGCAGGCGTCCTTTAGAGGTGTATAACAGTGGTCTAGAGTTCTAGCGTTCCTGGTGGGGCAGTCCATGTGCTGGAGGTAGCATGGGAGTTCATGCCAGAGGTTGGCTTTGTTGAAGTCACCCATAATGATAAACAGAGAGTCTGGAAGGGACGTCTCCCACTGCGTGATCGTGTCGCAGAGGTCACGCTGAGCAGTCTTAATGTCGGCGTCAGGAGGAATATACACGCCCCCAAGGACGTAGGAGGTGAACTCTCTGGGCGAGTATGAAGGCCTGCAATTAATAAGTAGTAGTTCGAGGTTGGGGGTGCACTTTTTGGCTAGCAATGACATGCTTAGGTTCCATGCAGGGCTGACATAGAAACAGATGCCCCCACCTTTCTTTTTCCCTGAGAGGGTGGGATCGCGATCCACACGTATAATGTTGAAGCCTGGGAGGAGGAGTGCGTTGTCTGGGATGTCCTCCCGCAGCCACGTTTTCGTGAAGCAGATTACTGGGGTATTATTGCCGAGCTCCCTCTTGTTGCTGAGAAGGCGAAGTTTGTCCAACTTGTTAGGGAGGGAGTGGACGTTTGCCAGGAGGGCAGAAGGAATGGCTGAGCGCAGGTGTAACGGTTGGGTGTAGCAACTCAGATGTCTGATTATATGGTGATCTGCAGAATCACCAATAATGCAGACGCTATACCTGATTATGTGGTGATCTGCAGAATCACCAATAATACAAGTATAGCCAAAAGGGTGTTAAGAGTGTAGTGCTTGGTGCAACCGTAATATAATAGTTTGGCGAGACCTCACCAGAGGGGCTGGTGAGGTACAATCAGTACACTGACTGTATAATAGCGTACAAGCCCCAGCAAGCTGGAGATACTGATACTGAGGGGCTAGAATCTCCCGAGGAGCAGGTGATTCAGACTGTACTGCAACCTAGTGATCACCTGGGGAGCGAGTGATTAAGACCGTACTGCAGCCTAGAGGACACCTGAGAAGCAGGTGATAGCAACAATACAGCGACTAGTGATCACCTGAGGAGCAGGTGATTAAGACTGTACTGCAGGCTAGTGAACTCCTGAGGAACAGGAGTTACAAACAGTACTGCAACTAATGATCACCTGAGGAGCAGTTGATTAAGACTGTACTGCAGGCTAGTGAACACCTGAGGAGCAGGAGTTACAAACAATACTGCAACTAATGATCATCTGAGGAGCAGGTGATTCTATACGAGAATTCCCTCACCAGAGGCTAGGCCCACTGGTGAGGACAGAGTGGTCAGACAGGCTACGTTCGGCAACAGAGAGGTTAGTATGGGTACAGAATCGTGAGGCATTAGGATAACGGGTAAACAGGCAAAGATTCAGCAACAAGTCAGAAAGGCAGAAGTACAGAATCAGTGAGCAGATGCGAGGTCAGAGTATAGCCAGAATCATACACAGATAATCAATAACAATGTGTAACGATCGGTGTAACACAGAGAGGGTCTGATTACCGGTGATCTGCAGTATCACCGAGAATACAGATATATACCCGATTATTGATGATCTGCAGTATCACCGATAATCAGATATATCTCTAACCTCTGGACACCTGGGTAATAAGAGTGTTTGGTGCAACAGAAATACTTTGAGGACTGCACCTGAGGAGCTGGTGCACAGCAGTAAGGAGTACTGCACAGTAACACGTTCCTTCCGCAAGCCTGAGACTCTCCCGAGAGAGGGGTCAGGCTAGAAGTAGGAAGGACAGAGTGTGAGTGACACCAAGGAAGGGTGTCACCCCCAGGTCTGTGAGCTATCTCTTGACTGAGGAGATAGCTCTCGAGGTCGGGCAAGCCAAGTCGGCAACAGACAGACAGATCAGGGACAGAGACAGGAGACAGATGCGGAATCCTAAGACAAGCAGAGTTCGGCAACAGAGTATCAGATATAGCGAAGTACCTAATCAGAGATCAGAAGAGTAGTCGGGAAAGCAGAAGGTCATAACAAATAATCAACAATGCCTAGTCTTGGGTGTGAGCTCCTTGATCATCAACACCCTGGAACTGGTCTGAGTAACTAGATGATAAAGCTAATTCCTAGTCTGAGGTATGAGGTCCCTGGTCATCAACACCTAGGAACTGGTCTAAATAATAACACAGATAATATACAGTTTTCCCTAGACTGAGGTGTGAGGTCCTTGATCATCAACACCCAGGAACTGGTCTAGATAATAACACAGATAATATCACAGATACTGACAAGGTCTGAGTGCTACCACGTAGTGATCGCAACGCCAGACACCAGAGAAATGACCAGCACCCAGTATATATACTCCAGCGCTCTCCAGCGCCTCCCCTAAGTGCTGGACCAATGAAACCTGATAGAATTGTCAGCTCATCGGCTAGATCAGCTGACACCCTTCTGACTGCCATAAAGGCTCCGCGCGCGTCCTTCTGGACCTGTGTGGACCATCAGTCCCAGCCACACCAGACATGTGCTGCAATGCATCTGTTGGCTTGAACACGGGGGCCAGCCGCACCGCTGTCAGAGCATGCGGCGGTTTCCCCGCGTTCAGCCACACCGCCAGTGGTAAGCCCATGCGTGCAAACCGCTGCGCCGGACGCGGAATCCGCCGTCTTGTTCACTGGGCATGCGGCGGTTTCTCCGTGCTCCGTCAGGCTAGTGGATGCAGGCCCATGCGCACAAGCTGCCATGTTAAACGCGGAATCAGCCGCCTTACTCTGAGTACTCGCGGCGGCTTTTCCGCGTTTTCTCACACAATGTAGCAATATCCTAGTCTAGGTGTGAAGTCCTTGGTTTCAACACCTGGGATCTAGACTAAGGTCTGAGCGCTAACACTAAAGTATTCACGACAGCAGACCATTTCCGAATGAAGCCCAGCTTAAAGTGGACCCAAATTAAAAATACAAGATTTCAAAAATAAAATCTATTTTCTAAATTATAATAATAAATAGCAGCCTTTTTTCAGCTGCATGATGACAAATATAAAATATTTTACATTTATTGGAGGAACCCCTCCCTACCTTTCAAATTGCCAGGATTTTTCCGGCAAAATGGTGGAGTAGATGGTGTCCGGCAATGGAGGAATTGCTAATGGCTGCCCCCAGTATAACCCTAGCTATGAAAAGAGAATGGTGAAAAGCATGCACTGAAATGATCATAGGTTTGAAGGAGTGTTTATTTATCTCTGTATGTGTCAGAGTGGTGCAACTAAATATTTTTAATTCAAAAAATGTTTGGTTTGGGTCCGCTTTAAGAAGCAGAGGAGACCTCACTGGCACGTCCCCAGCAGTCAGCCAATCCTGGGCACCGTGAGACTCCTCTCACGTCAGCCGACCAGCAGGTCAGCTGACGAGCCTCCTCCTAGCATAAAGGTCCCGTCTATGCGCGTGCCCGCGCTAGACGGTGACCCTTTGAGACAACGAACATTCCGTCCTCGGCGTCCTAGATGCTGGGAGGACGGGCAGAGGCACAGAGGCAGCTGCGGCGGCGGTGCTGCTCGCTGCAGCTGCCCCGTTGATCATTACAGCAGGCCCCTTTCAGCAAACGGATGTCTCCCAGGCGGCAGCTGCTGGCAAGTGGATGTCCCGGTCACCCAGGTGGCAGCAGCAGCGAACGAGGAGGGAGCCGACATCAGATGGCACGGGCCACCCACGTGGTGAGCACGTGGGGGCTGGCGGCGGTGGTGGATGTTGTGGTCTCCTCCTGGCAGCAGCGTCAGAGGAGCAGTGGAGGAGGGGGGTAAGCCAGTCGCGGATGGCAAGGCCTCCCACGCGGTGGGCACGTGGAGGCTGTCGGCAGTGGAGAGCCCAGGGAGGGACGAGCAGTGTCGCTCACCTGGCGGTGAAGGGTCCAGCAGCAGAGGATCGGATCTGGAGGTGGAATGAGGGCTGCAGCGGAGGGGGATCGCGGACATCTGTGTCATTACTCTGGGTCAGGATGTGGCACAGCTGGGAGCGCTGGACGCCATTCTGCTGTTCTGCTGCTGTTGGGTCCTGATACTGGAGGAAGGAGGTCACAGAGAACAGTAAATCAGACCGCTGGCTTCAGCAGTTCAACAACTACATAAATCATATAAGTTAACTAATTACTACTGCTACAAAACAACAAAAAAGAAAGACATTTCAGGAGCCATGTGTCGAGGCAGCCGTCGGTGACGCCATCTTGGTGTTAGATGGAGCCTAACACCAAGATGGCGCACAGGAAGATAAAGTGGGATGACATCTAGTGGTCAAATAATAAAATGACACCTACATACATTTCTTAAATAAAAATACTTACATCTCCCATTAAAATTAACCCCTTACCTCCCCCACTCTCCCATAGTTACCAAAATAAAACATTTGCATATTAAAAAAATGACATTTAAAAAAAATACATAAATAGTTACCTTAGGGACTCAACTTTTTTAATATGTGTGTAATGAGGGCATATTACTGTTATTTTTGCAAATAAGGGCTTGTAATTAGTGACAGATGCAAAACTGAACAAACACACCTTTATTTCCAAATAAAATATTTCACCATACATTGTGATAGGGACATAATTTAAATAGTGTAATAACTGGGATAAATTGGCAAATAAAATACATAGGTTTTAATTACAGTAGCATGTATTATTGTAAAAACTATAATGTCTGAAAACTTGAGAAATATTTCCATTAAAATGCATTTAGAATAAAATAATTCTTAGCATAATGTACCACCCAAACAAGCCTAACTGGTGGCAAAAAAAAACTAGATATAGATAATTTCATTGTGATAAGTAGAGATAAAGTTATTGGCAAATGAATGGGAGGGGTGCTGTTAGGTGAAAATTTCTCTGGTCGTTAAAGAGGAACTCCAGTGAAAATAATGTAATAAAAAAGTGCTTCATTTTTACAATAATTATGTATACATTATTTAGTCAGTGTTTGCCCATTGTAAAATCTTTTAAATCCCTGATTTTACATTCTGACATTTATTACATGGTGACATTTTTACTGTTGGCAGGTGACGTAGCTGCTGCATGTTTTTTTGGCAGTTGGAAACAGCTGTAAACAGCTATTTCCCACAATGCAGCAAGGTTCCCAGACAGGAAACTGCCAGGAGTACGTACTCAAGAGTTTCTTGTGGGAGGGGTTACACCACAATATCAGTCACACAGCTCCCCTTGATGGTCTGTTTGTGAAAAGGAATAGATTTATCATGTAAAAGGGGGTATCAGCTACTGATTGGGATAAAGTTCAATTCTTGGTCGGAGTTTCTCTTTAAGGGGGAAAAACGCTTTTTTGTTATCTAGTTATAATGAAACAAATATGGCAGCCTCCCTATCCCTTTCATGTCAGTTGTCCTTAAAGGAGTTATCAGGCAATGTGTCTAATGTTAAACACGCATGCCTGCGTGCAACTAACCTTTTTTGTAGCTGAATCGCCCTCTCCGTTCCCCCGAGAAATGTATCTATTTTCCGTGGTAACCTCTGGCTGGGGACCCGACCCCGAGGTCGGGCTCCTCAGCGACCCGTAACTACATTGGTAACGCAGACGTAGTATCATTATTAAAGGGGAACTTCAGCCTAAACAAACATACTGTCATTAAGTTACATTAGTTATGTTAATTAGAATAGATAGGTAATATAATCTTTTACCTAACCTGTTTTAAAAGAACAAGCAAATGTTTGTGATTCATGGGGGCTGCCATCTTTGTCATGGGGGCAGCCATCTTTTTGGTTGAAAGGAGGTGACAAGGAACAGGAGACACAGTTCCAACTGTCCTGTGTCCTGATTACCTCTCCCAGCTGCACACGCTAGGATTCAAATGTCAAATTCAAAATGTAAAAAAAAAAAAAATTGCACCAAAACAGCAGAAAGAGAACAACAACATCAGAAATCCCATCATGCTTTGCACAGCATCAGGGGAAAAAAGCCCGGGCAGTTTTCTTCTGTGCAGCTAAAAATGAGGCTTGTATAAGAGAAACAAAGTTCTGATGCTGTGAAACTGTTAAAGAAACAACAAGCCTTTTCAGTGCTGCTGAGTCGATTTTTAGTCCGGAGGTTCACTTTAACACTGTGCGCACGCTTCCTAAGCGTGCATCTGTACGTTCACGTACAGATGCGCACGCATACTGAGCTGCCGGAGGAGGGTTTGAGCTTGCTTCGTCACTCGCAAGCCAAACCCTCCGCTTCAGCCACCGTCCTAAAACACGCCCACTTCTTTCAGCCACCGCCTAGCCTGATGAAAGAATCCAATAAGGTATCAGCCTCCGCCTGCCTGCGCGTCTCATGTACGCAAGATATGTGCTGGGAGCGCGCACGAGATGAGGCGAGGCGGCGGCTGACGGGAGTGGGCTGAACGGAGTGGGAGTGTTGATGGGCGGTGGCTGATGCGGAGGGTTTGGCTTGCGAGTGACGAAGACAAGCTCAAACCCTACTCCTACTATTACGCGTGTGCAGCCGTACAAGAATGTACGGAAGCACGCATTGCAAAACAACTTCCCCCTGCGTTCCAAGTAAAGGAACAGGGAAATATGGCCATTGTACGTTAATATTACTTCCGGGGCAGCAAATACAAACGGCAGGAATTGCTGAGCCGGCGAAGCCCTGTGGGAAAAAAAAGGATGCGCTCCTGCACAGATCAGGCTTGTGAACAGCTGCAGCAGGTAGGCCATCTTAATTGACAAAATGTTGCCTGATCAGCTTGGTTCATAGGGTTGTTAGAGGAAATGGGAATGTGCAAAGAAAACACATGCAAAGAAAGGGATAACATGCATAGTGCAGTTTAAAATGCACGTCTGGCATTTTCCCTCTACAACATTATAAAGAACATATTTTTTTATCTGTCTGCCCAGTCTGGCTGGGAATATGCAGCTCCAGTGGACTATTATGTAATGTGAAGACCACCTGCAGTTTTCCATGAGAGAACACATTACTGTGGCATACAAACCTTTTCCTGGAACTGTTATAATAGTGATACAGCCTCATAGCTGCTTCTCCACATCCTGCTAATATCCACGTCACAAGCACCTCATGCTTGCTTCAATGTTGACTGCCCTAATTTGATGCTAATAGAGGTGACATTTTATTCCACGTTATACACTAATCTGCACCAAGTATGTATTTATTTTTAAAGGACATCAGAGGTGAAAATAAACTGATGAAAAAAACAATTGCATCTATCCTCCTTCTCCTAATAATGACTTTTTTTTAGATATCCCACAGTTTTATTCTATATTTAAATCTAGTTTTTAAGTTTTTACTGGTTCAGTGTCTCTGCTCAATGACACCTTCACTGAAGTATGTCAGAGCTCAAATCTATGAATTATTGAACCTTTTTATCTCTTTCCTGCTCCAGGAAGTCATTTACTGACAGGAAAGTGTTTTATGGCTGTAATTACTTATCAGTGAGGGTTATGTTATAGTCTGACCCAGTCCGACCCGGTCCCAACCCAGATAGACACTGTCACTTGCACACCTGATGTTTAACTTTTTTAGGGAGAGAAAGAAAAAAAGGAACACAGCATAGTTATGTGTGTGCTTGGCACTGTACATACACACGTCTATCTCATCATGTCACGTGTCACCTCGGTTGTCCTGTAAGGACCAAGCCAATTTTTACACTTCAGCTATGCCTATGCTTGAGTTTAATGATCTAGGACAATTTTTAGTCTACCGAATTACACATTACACTACACATTCAGTCTTGGTTTTTTTCAGGAAAAAATAGAACTTTCTTTTGATACCATTTAATTTAAATACATTTAGAATTTGCTTGTGTTTTTAACCTCCTCAGCTTTCAGTCTTTCCTGGATTTCTGTGCAAAAAGTGTTCCAGTTAATTTTCATAACCTTTTTTCCTGTAACTTACCAAAATGTTTCAAGCAAGGGTCTAGTATACATTTTGAGTATAATAAAAGATTGAAACATAAAATGTAATCAAAATTAAATTTCAAAATGACTCTCCAAAATAAATCTCTGAACATTTACACTTCTGAGCTGCAGCTACGCAACGTGCACTAATACAAATGTAAAGGTGGCCATACCTCTAGTGATGATGGGCAGTGGCGTACCTAGGGCATTTGACACCCGGTGCTGGGTATTATAAGACACCCCCCCCCCCCCCCCAAAAAAAAAAGGTGAAGGGGCAAAAAATGGGTGGCGCTATAACATGCGGCGCGCAAAGCGCGCCGCGGCAAAAAATGGGCGTGGCCATGATCGGATGAGGGCGGAGCTAACTGTAATTTGACGTGAACCCGGGTGAAAATACACGTAATGTGTGCAGATTTGCCCAGAGAATACGTTCAATCATGTCTGCAGATTTGCCCAGAGAATACGTTCAATCATGTCTGCAGATTTGCCCAGAGAATACGTTCAATCATGTCGGCAGATTTGCCCAGAAAATACATGCAATCATGTCGGCAGATTTGACCAGAGAATACGTTCAATCATGTCGGCAGATTTGCCCAGAGAATACGTTCAATCATGTCGGCAGATTTGCCCAGAGAATACGTTCAATCATGTCGGCAGATTTGCCCAGAGAATACGTTCAATCATGTCGGCAGATTTGCCCAGAGAATACGTTCAATCATGTCGGCAGATTTGCCCAGAGAATACGTTCAATCATGTCGGCAGATTTTCCCAGAGAATACGTTCAATCATGTCTGCAGATTTGCCCAGAAAATACATGCAATCATGTCGGCAGATTTGCCCAGAAAATACATGCAATCATGTCGGCAGATTTGCCCAGAAAATGCATGCAATCATGTCGGCAGATTTGCCCAGAGAATACGTTCAATCATGTCGGCAGATTTGCCCAGAGAATACGTTCAATCATGTCGGCAGATTTTCCCAGAGAATACGTTCAATCATGTCGGCAGATTTTCCCAGAGAATACGTTCAATCATGTCTGCAGATTTGCCCAGAAAATACATGCAATCATGTCGGCAGATTTGCCCAGAAAATACATGCAATCATGTCGGCAGATTTGCCCAGAGAATACGTTCAATCATGTCGGCAGATTTGCCCAGAGAATACGTTCAATCATGTCGGCAGATTTGCCCAGAGAATACGTTCAATCATGTCGGCAGATTTGCCCAGAGAATACGTTCAATCATGTCGGCAGATTTGCCCAGAGAATACGTTCAATCATGTCGGCAGATTTTCCCAGAGAATACGTTCAATCATGTCTGCAGATTTGCCCAGAAAATACATGCAATCATGTCGGCAGATTTGCCCAGAAAATACATGCAATCATGTCGGCAGATTTGCCCAGAAAATGCATGCAATCATGTCGGCAGATTTGCCCAGAGAATACGTTCAATCATGTCGGCAGATTTGCCCAGAGAATACGTTCAATCATGTCGGCAGATTTTCCCAGAGAATACGTTCAATCATGTCGGCAGATTTTCCCAGAGAATACGTTCAATCATGTCTGCAGATTTGCCCAGAAAATACATGCAATCATGTCGGCAGATTTGCCCAGAAAATACATGCAATCATGTCGGCAGATTTGCCCAGAGAATACGTTCAATCATGTCGGCAGATTTGCCCAGAAAATACATGCAATCGTGTGGCAGACCTGTCCAGAAAACACTTCAATCGTGTAGCAGACCTGGCCAGAACATAAATGCTACCCCTGGCTGCTAATATAAATTAAAAAGAAAAAAAAAACCATTTACTCACCTGCAGCAGAGCTCCTGTTCCGGCCTCCGTCCAGTGCGCAGCTCCCACGATCCTCTGCAGCCAGCAACTCCCAAAGTCTCCAGAGCAGGGCTTCGGACATTTTACTATAGCCCTGCTCTGCCGCTGCGGTGAACTGATACGGCGTCTATTAGATGCCGAAAGTCAGTTCACGCTGGGGGGTGCTTGGAGAATTTTAAGGGGTGCTTCAGCACCCTAAGCACCCCCCCCCCCGCCACTGCCCCCAGTATAGGTAGCTAGCAGTTGCCCCCAGTATAGGTAGCTAGTTGCCCCCAGTGAAGGTAGTATAGTTGCCCCAATATAGCTAGTATAGTTGCCCCCAGGATAGGCAGCATAGCTGCTGCCCCCAATGTAGGTAGTGTTGCTGCCCCCAGTGTAGTTTGTATAGTGGCCCCCGTAGAGCTTCCCTCCAGTATAGCTAGTATAGTGGCCCCCATAGTTGCCCCAGTATAGCTAGTATAGTGGCCCACAGTTTAGATAGTATAGTTGCCTCCATTGTAGCTGGTATGGTGCCCCCCCCCCCAGTATAGGTAATATAGTGGCCCCCATAGATGCCCCCAGTGTAGCTAGTATAGTGCCCTGTGCCCCCCCCCCCCGTTTAGCTGCCTCCAGTATAGTGGCCCCCAGCTGCCAGCTAGTATAGTGGCCCCTAGTTTAGGTAGTATAGTTCCCCCCCTCCCCCCCCCCCGTGTAGCTAGAAGGAGGGGTGACAGCAGGGATAGCGGCGGGGAGGGGGAAATATCCCCCCCTCCCTCACCTGGGTCCCCTCCTTCTGCCTCTCTTCTCCCCCAAAAATGCGGGCAGCGGGCCGGTGGCAGTGGGCAGCGAGCAGGCGAGCGCGGAGTATACTCACGTTACTTCCGCGTATCAGCCTGGAACGCTGCGTCGCCGTCACGTGCCTCTACTGCGCCTCCAATGATTGGAGGCGCAGAAGAGGCACGTGACGGTGACGCAGCGTTCCAGGCTGATACGCGGAAGTAACGTGAGTATACTCCGCGCTCGCCTGCTCGCTGCCCACTGCCACCGGCCCGCTGCCCGCATTTTTGGGGGGAGAAGAGAGGCAGAAGGAGGGGACCCAGGTGAGGGAGGGGGGGATATTTCCCCCTCCCCGCCGCTATCCCTGCTGTCACCCCTCCTCCTAGCGCTGCTCTTCCCCTCCTTAGTCAGGTGTAGGGGGGTCGTGGCGACACCCCCCTGGCTGACTGGTACCCGGTGCGCCCCGCCCCCCTGCGCCCTTAGGTAGGAACGCCACTGATGATGGGCAGTTTCCACCAAGAGACAAATCTCTCTGTGTTCATATCTGATTAGAGAAAGATCTATCAGCTGCCCATACACCGCTGGACAATTACCAATGGATTTCAGCATGACATCTCTTGGGAAAAGCCTGCCGTCTCGCTGTTGCCAATTAGGGTATAGATGTATTTATATATAACTTGCGTAATATGTCAGTGTGTGTAATATGTTGGCGCTTTATAAATACAATAGATAAAATAAATATGACCTTTTTATTAGTGTGTGCATTTATATATTACCTGGCTTGTGTCACTCACCACATAGTGCCCATCCGTCTTCTGAATCCCCCGCAGGTAATTGTATTGAATTCAATGCGGAAAAAAAAATTGGTTTTCCACGAGATGTTGATGCTGCTGCATGACCCTGGCATCATGAACTCTGATCGCTGGGGAACAAGTCACTATCAGATGTACAAGACGAGGGATCAGCATACCAATGGTGAGTATAAGCCAACTCGATTATAAGGTTTAGGTGTTCCCCAGTATAGGAAGCCAGGTACAGGTGTGGGCAGTATAGGAAGCCAGGTACAGGCGTTGCCAGTATAGGTAGCCAGGTTTAGGTGTTCCCCAGTATAGGAAGCTAGGTACAGGTGTGGCCAGTATAGGAAGTCAGGTACAGGTATAGCCAGTATAGGTAGCCAGGTTTAGGTGTTCCCCAGTATAGGAAGCTAGGTACAGGTGTGGCCAGTATAGGTAGCCAGGTTTAGGTGTTCCCCACAATAGGAAGCCAGATACAGGTGTGGCCAGTATAGGAATTCAGGTACAGGTGTGGCCAGTATAGGAAGCCAGGTACAGGTGTGGCTAGTATAGAAAGCCAGGTACCGGTGTGGCTAGTATAGGTAGCCAGCTTTCGGTGTTCCCCAGTACATGAAGCCAGGTACAGGTGTGGCCAGTATAGGTAGCCAGGCCAGTATAGGAAGCCAGATACAGTCATGGCCAGTATAGGAAGCCAGGTACAGGTGTGGCCAGTATAGGAAGCCAGGTACAGGTGTGGCCAGTATAGGAAGTCAGGTATAGGTGTGGCCAGTATAGGAAACCAGGTACCGGTGTGGCCAGTATAGGAAGCCAGGTACAGGTGGCCAGTATAGGAAGCCAGGTACAGGTGTGGCCAGTATAGGAAGCCAGGTAGCGGTGTGGCCAATATAGGTAGCCAGCTGTCGGTGTTCCCCAGTATAGGAAGCCAGATACATGTTTGGCCAGTATAGGAAGCTAGGTACAGATGTAGCCAGTATAGGAAGCCAGGTACGGGTGTGGCCAGTATAGGTAGCCAGGTTTAGGTGTTCCACAGTATAGGAAGCCAGGTACAGGCATGGCCAGTGTAGGTAGCTAGGTTTAGGTGTGACGGCCAGGAAAAAGAAGATGAAAGTTGTATGCCCATCACCATTATGGGCATGCCACCAAGGAGGTTTCCCAACCTATAGGTGTCCCCAGCATAGGTTAGAATATGTGCCCCATCCCCCTCCACCTAATACCCAGTGCTTGTACTTACCGTGCCTCTCTCCAGCGATCGCAGAACCCCGCAGCACAACTCCAGTCTTCTCTGTGTGGAGGATCGGGACCCGGTGGGTGAAGTCATGATGTCACCGACGTCATGACGTCTTCTGCCAGGTCCTGATCATCCGCAGAAGAAGACTCAAGCTGTGCGGGGGGATCCCACGATCAAGAGAGGTACAGTAAGTATAAGTGTTGGGGATTGGGGTGGGATCAGGGTGTTAGGGGCACATATGCTAACCAATACTGGGGACACCTACAGATTGGGAAACCTCCTTGGCGACATGCCCGTAATGGTGATGGGCATACAGCTTTCATCTTCTTTTTCCTGCCTGTCACCATTACGGGCTAAATGCTAGGAAGATTAAGATAAAATATGCTTAAAATAAAAAAAAAATCAATTTTCTGAATTTTTCAACCAAAAGTATGTAAATATCTCAAGATGCAGCAGTAAAACTTTCAGAATTGGGTTATTCCATATGTTTTCTATGCAGAGATGTCAAAATTATGTAGTTTATTTTTAGGTACAATGCAGTGGCACTAAATAGAGGTGGAAATTAGGATTTTAAGAGAGAAAAAGTGATACATATGTGATCAGGTGATCAGGAGCCAATCAGCATAGCTCCTCATTCATTCCAGATGGTGTCAGCTGTCAGAGCGCGCAAGACTCACAAAGAAAACAGGTGATTTTACCGATCATTTAGTGAAATGTCAATTCACTAATGATATTACCACATGGCAAGTTGAAATTACCGTATTTTTCGGACTATAAGACGCTCCGGACTATAAGACGCAACTAGGTTTAGAAGACAAAAATCAGGCAAAAAAAAAAAATACTAAACCTGGTGCGTCCATAGTGCAGGGACGTCTTAGGGACCCCCCCAATTATGTTTCCCTTGTGCCTCATGTGTCCTCCTCTGCCCCCTTGTCCTCTATTGTCCCCTCTGTCATCTTCTGTCCCCCTGGGTCCCCGTCCCTGTGTGTGGTGTCCCATCCCTGTGTGCAGTGTCCCCTATGCCCTATCCCTGAGTGCGGTGTCCCCCTGTGTCCCAGTCCCTGTGTACGGTGTCCCATCCAAGTGTGCAGTGTCCCATTTATGTGTGCAGTGTCCCATCCATGTGTGCAGTGTCCCATCCCTGTGTGCAGTGTCCCCCTCTGTCCCATCCCTGTGTGCAGTGTCCTTCTGTGTCCCATTCTTGTCTGCAGTGTCCCCTTGTGCCCAATACTTGTGTGCAGTGTCCCCCTATGCCCTATCCTTGTGTGCGGTGCCCCCATGCCCCATCCATGTATGCAGTGTTCCATCCATGTGTGTGGTGTCTCCCTGTGTCCCACCCATGAGTGTTGTGTCCCCCTGTGTCCCACCCATGTGTACTGTGTCCCATCCATGTGTGCAGTGTCCCCCATGTCCCAGTCCCTGCTTGCGGTGTCCCCCTGCGTCCCATCAATGTGCGTGGTCTCCCCCTGTGTCCCATCAATTTGTGTGGTGTCCCCCTGCATCACATGCCTGTGTGTGGTGTCCCCCTGTGTCCTGTCCCTGTGTACTGTCCCCATCCTTGCATTTAGTGTCCCCCTGTGTCCTGTATACCATAGCTTCTCCCACCATTCCTCAGGCTAATAAGAAAACAGCCCTCGACCAATCAGCTGGGGGGCGCTGCCCCAGACTGCCAGTTACAAAGCTTACTGCTTCTGATGGCTTTTCACAGCACCCAAGGTGCTGTTGAGGGTGAGATCAATGGCTTTGTCTGCTATTATGCAGAGACTGACCTGCTTGCGTTTCTCCAACTTGACGCTTGTACTGTAGTCAATTCGCCATCTGCCTCTACCCACCATGTGCAGCCCAGAAACACAGCGTGGCAGTGCTTAGCGGCAGGATACACACAAAATCCGCACGGTGGAAAGCCGTGCTGTCACAGCCCAATACAGGCGCCGGGTGAAGCTCCGCCCGCATTGTACCGTGATTGGCCTGAATGATCCCGCCCGCGGGACTACAGGGCCCTGTAAAAAGAAGAATCAGGAGAAGTGAGCGCTGCGATTGGTGGTCTGGGGCAGCGCCCCCCCCCCGCCTGATTGGTCGCTGGCCACTTCCATCATTGGAGCTGCTCGCTGCGGATTGAGGAGTCGGGGAAAACATGGTATGCTGGACATGGGGGACAGCAAACTTAGGGATGGCGACATTAGATGCGGGGACACCACACACAGGGACATCATATGCGGGGACACAGGGGGACATCAGATGCGAGGACACCGGACACAGGGGGACATCAGATGCGAGGAAACCGGACACGGGGCCCTCAGATTGGGGACACCGGACATGGGGACATCAGATTGGGGACACCGGACATGGGGACATCAGATGCGGGGACACACTGGACACGGGGACATCAGATGCAGGCACATCAGACGCAACGACAGGGAAACGGGGCAATTTACACAGGGGGACATCGGACATAGGGACATGGGACACTGCACACATAGAAGGAACACTGCACACATGGGTTGGAAACCACGCACAGGGATGGTGGTCACTGTCAGACACAGGGGGACAGAGCAAAAACATAGGCACTGGTGGTACATTCGGACTATAAGACGCACTGACTTCCCCCCCCCCACACTTTTGGGGGAGAAAAAGTGCGTCTTATAGTCCGAAAAATACGGTAAGTGAGAAAAATTACAGATTTGTGCAGTAAACACCTCAATAAATGCCAGCAAATGTCAATTCACAAATATCTGAGCATGCGGTAAAGCCCAGAAACATGTGCGGTGATTACCGGCAGCTCCCATGTGTTGAAAACCAGCCTCCGCAATGCTTTAGTGGATATCCCACAACTGGCATTAGCAGAGAGCCACTAATAACATCCCCTGTCTCCTGAAAGCCCCTGTCTACATACTGAAAGGATTTGATGCCTTCTCAGGAGGAACAAGCTTTTTTATCCCCCCCCCCCCCCCCCAGGCAGCAGAGGAGAGAGCCGGACCTCCCCGCCAATGTGCAGCATGGCTTTCTCCTAATGCTGCAACCCCTCCAGCCCTCCAAAACGGCCCTGAGTGGGCCGGGGCGGGGCGCTCAGAATTTCTGCAGAAGGGCCCAGTGGGTCCTATTTACGCCCCTGCTTCAGACGTTTGACCCCTTAGGCTCCTGTTTGAAGATGCGGAATAACAAGTGGGGAAATCACCTAAGCATGGTGTGTTTAATGTTTCTTGGAGTTCATCTAAGCTATGGCAATAAAATAAAATGTTAAGAAAGACTAATAGACAGATATAGAGGGAGCAGAGGAACTATAGCAAACATACATTCTAAAGGGATGTTGGGGATGCCTTTTACTATTGTAATGCTGTCACTGCACGGAACAACATGTAACAAAACAAAGACAGACAAGGACAGCTCCACACTCTTCTGCTGTTAACGAACAGGTTTTTGTGAACTGAAGCACATTGTTTCAGTAAATTAGCAAACTTCTGCCGCACCTGTGAAAATCTTTGTGAATTAGGGGAAAAAAAGTCTTAAATACTGAATGTGGTATTTTACCGAGCTGATTTTTTTTTTTATAGATTAGCCCTTTGTGAATGCTGGCCTATGTGTCAGAAACTAACATTTAGATAAAGTCAGTTAATCTTACTGACCTGGTACTGAAGGCTTTTTTTTTACAAGTGGTGTCTTGTTTACAAAAATGCAGTCCTATTTTTTTTTCTTCTTGTTTTTAGGGGGGTGCAAGTGTGAAACCTCCAGCATCAGACACTTCAGTATCTCCAGTCAGTGCCATGCAGTTGTTATAACACTAGAATTAATAGCTACCATGAGTGAAAGAGCAATCAAGCTGCCCAACCGAGGGAGAGCCCACGGCTAAATTAGAATCATCAGTTCATCATTTTAATTATATCTTCACTCTTTAAGCTTCATTCCAGTCGCTCTCTTTATTTCTCTCAGCCATAAGGTTTATTTACAGTCAGATTACAGCCCTGGCAACAATGCTGGAACGTTATTAGTTAAAATATAAATAAAGGATTCACAAAATCCCATGAAAAACATGTTTGTTATATTTACATATTTCACAGAAGATTGGGGCCTATGGCAATGTCATATGAAGATGTCTTGGTGCTTTTCACATGTTCCCATCAGTGCATGTATATGTAGAGTAAGACAAGCCAGTAGCAACTTGCAGCTAATTGTATTCATATTAAAGCACAACTCCACTCACTGAAATAAGGCAGTATTGCTTTCCATGTGGCCAGGTGGAATTTCATCAGTGTTATGAATGATTAGAAATTTGCTTCATTGTATTTTTTTTTTTATTTTGATTCCAAGAGTGTGTAAAAGTGTCCTCTCTCATCCTGCCTGACCCTGGCTCGTGCATTTGGAGCCTCTTTTCAGAGCAAGTTAAAAGTAATGCCACTCTAGATTCCCCCTCAGAGAGATCTACTCTATACAATTTACTATATCCTTCATACTTCAAATCTGTTTACGCAATTATCTTAACTATAAACCTCTGTAGACAGGCAAGCAATGGGCATGGCAAGAAGGGAGTTCTGGTGAACTGGAGAGAGACTGTTCAGGACAATCCAAGACTAAGGCCTGGTTCACATTAGCGTTCGCTGTCCGGATTCGCCTGATCGGATCCAGACCGTATACTGTACAAATGGAACGTACGTTCCGCATAGCAATTCAAAGTCTATGCTGACGTTCACATGCGTACGTTCCGTACAGAACAGAGCCGGATCGGATCCGGACTCCGGACACTTTTCCAACATGCGCTATTTTTGGGTCCGGATCATCCGGCCCACGCACCCGGGCCGGATCCTGACCCTTCGCATGCGGCCATGCTGTGCAATGAGAAACGGATGTTTCTCATCACACTGGCAATAGAACCTGATGCTTCCAGCACCGGTCCTATGCCACTTGGGGGGCCCGGACTACACGCCGGTATCCCCCATGCTTGTGGTGCCTTTCTGGCACTGCAATGTATCTAGTTCCGGCTACTTTATTGTAGCCGGAACTGATACATTCCGGATCCGCAACTGGTGGCAACTTGTGGCCACCGCAGAGACCCGTACGGTCTCTTTGCGGCCCCCGGACCCCCGGACACTTGCGGACTCGAACCGCAAGTGTAAACGGGGCCTAAGGGCTTTTCCACAATACTGTCTTGCATTTGTTAACATGTGTATGCGCTTGCATCAGATTGTCTCCTACTAATGCATGCCTTTGTTTCATTTGCATCCTATTTCTATTTGTAGCTAGGAACAGATGCAAAACTGTGTGCATTCTTACCAAATGTAGCATGTAGTGTATTGAAAAGGATGTAATGCAATGCTGACAATAAGCGTAAGGCACAGATGTGAATGGTCCTATTGACACACATGTATTTTAGAAAAAGCAAGCTCTTTGGAAAAATGCTCATGTTGTGAAAGAGCTCTATCATTACCTGCATTTTGCTGAGGTCATGCCATGGATGTTTTGAACAACAGAAGTTAATATTTAAATCTATTATTTTTTTTTATTTCTTATACGCTCGATTTAACTCATAGGGAAGAGCAAGGGGGATGGAGAAGACAGTTTCAGTGACATTTTTGCTCACATGATTTTTTTGTTGTAGTGGATCAGTGAACGTTTATAGACAATTCTCAGTGTGGCTTTTTTTGGCCGGAATTATCCACTTGTGAGAAGAGGATAAAACGTTGGTGTCAACTGACACACAGGAGGAGTGTGCGGTGTTCTGTACTAGATATCCTTACTAAATTTCTTTATTGGATGCAGCCGTGATTGTTCTAGACTTCCAATATATGCTACAAAATACCAGGAATGACAGCCAGAACTGGTATTTTTAAATTGTGTCAGCACCACTGAATTACACTGGCCTGTAGAGATGGCCCGAATAGTTCGCCGGCGAACAGTATTCTGCGAAGATCAGGTATTCGTGCTCATCGCTTTTCGACCCGCCCATATACAACATCATTGAGCTAAACTTTGACCCCTTACATCACAGTCGGCAGGCACATGGCAGCCAATCAGCCTGCACTCCCTCATGGACCCCCCGCCCCCTATAAAAACGCCACAGCGCCCGCCATGTTCCAGTCTATCTTTGGCTGGAATAGAAAGAGGAAGGGAGAGACAATGCTGGAGATAGGGAAAGCAGTAGTTAGGCTTGTTTATTTTGATCCTCGCTGGCTGATAGCAGTTTTATCATCCCAAACAGCCCTTCTGAGGACTACTTCATCCTTCTGCTGTTTTTATTTTTTCTAGTGTGTGCGACACACCACAGCCTACAGGCACCCACCATTGTGCCCAGTGTCCATTACAAGCACAATAGTGCTCAGTGGCCGGTGTTATTATCACTGTATTGTGTTTGAACTACTGTTGCAGCATTCTCAGTGTCTGTGTGTTCGTGCAGCACACTGGCACAGAGCCACACACGTGCCCACTTACTCTGATATCGAATTGTGTGCCATATAAAAGCACCTTTTTTCCACAACTGCTGCCAGTGGCGGCTCCAGCTTCAGATTTTTGGGGGGGCTCAAAGGGGGCACGAGGGCTGGCAGGCCGGGCTTGGGGGGGGATGGTGAAAATTTGGGCGTGGTCATGATGTCATGTGGGCGGGGTTAACTTTAATGTAGTTGTACCAGCTAGCGTAGTTACATGAAAAAAAAAATGAAGTAAACGCACATAATGACAGGTAGCCTTTCACCAGTAAATGCACATAAGAATCAGCTTTTCAGCAGTTAATGCACGTAATGACAGACAGCGTTTCCTCATTAAATGCACATAAGAGACAGCTTTTCACCAGTTAATGCACATAATGACAGACTGCGTTTCTGCAGTAAATGCACATAAAGGGACAGCTTTTCACCAGTTAATGCACGTAATGACAGACTGCGTTTCCATGGTAAATGCACATAAGAGCCTGCTTTTCACCAGTTAATGCACGTAATGACAGACAGTTTCCCCATTAAATGCACATAAGAGCCTGCTTTTCACCAGTTAATGCATGTAATGACAGACAGTTTCCCCATTAAATAAACATAAGAGACAGCTTTTCACCAGTTAATTCACATAATGACAGACTGCGTTTCCGCAGTAAATGCACATAAGGGACAGCTTTTCACCAGTTAATGCACATAATGACAGACTGTGTTTCCGCAGTAAATGCACATAAGGGACAACTTTTCACCAGTTCATGCACATAATGACAGACAGCATTTCCCCAGTAAATGCACATAAGAGACAACTTTTCACCAGTTAATTCACATAATGACAGACTGCGTTTCCGCAGTAAATGCACATAAGGGACAGCTTTTCACCAGTTAATGCACATAATGACAGACTGCGTTTCCGCAGTAAATGCACATAAGGGACAACTTTTCACCAGTTCATGCACATAATGACAGACAGCATTTCCCCAGTAAATGCACATAAGAGACAACTTTTCACCAGTTAATTCACATAATGACAGACTGCGTTTCCGCAGTAAATGCACATAAGGGGCAGCTTTTCACCAGTTAATGCACATAATGACAGACTGCGTTTCCGCAGTAAATGCACATAAGGGACAACTTTTCACCAGTTCATGCACATAATGACAGACAGTGTCCCCAGCATAGGTAGCCAGGTGTATAGATGTCCCCAGTATATGTAGCCAGGCATATAGCTGTCCCCAGTATATGTAGTCAGGCTGGTGGTGGTGGGCTGGGGGCCCCAGGGCACCTCAAACCTGACTGGTGGTGGGCTGGAGGCCTCATGCCTGCGTGGCTGGTGGGCTGGGGTCCCAGGGAAGCTCAGGCCTGGCTAGTGGTGGTGGGCTGGGGGCCCCAGGGCAGCTCAGGCCTGGCTGGTGGTGGTGGGCTGGGGGCCCCAGGGCAGCTCAGGCCTGGCTGGTGGTGGTGGGCTGGGGGCCCCAGGGCAGCTCAGGCCTGGCTGGTGGTGGTGGGCTGGGGGCCCCAGGGCAGCTCAGGCCTGGCTGGTGGTGGTGGGCTGGGGGACCCAGGGCAGCTCAGTGGGTGCCAGTGGGTGGGGAGGAGGGTGCCAGTGGGTGGGGAGGAGGGTACCTGTGGGTGGAAAGGAGGGTGCCACTGGGTGGGGAGGAGGGTGCCAGTGGGCAGGAGGAGGGTGTCAGTGGGTAGGAGGATGGTGCCAGTGGGTGAGGAGGAGGGTACCTGTGGGTGGAAAGGAGGGTGACACTGGGTGGGGGAGAAAGGTGCCAGTGGGTAGGAGGATAGTCTCAGTGGGTAGGAGGAGGGTGCCAGTGGGTGGGGAAAAGGGTGCCAGTGGGTAGGGGGGTCGTCAGTGGAGGGGGGAGAATGCCCGTGGGTGGGGAGGAAGGTGCCCCTGTGTGTGAGGAGATTGCCCTGGGGAGAGAAGACAGGAAGAAAAGGATCGAGGCGCCAGCCGCGCTAATAAGGGATGCGGGAGCCTGCTTTATTCCTCCCTCCCTCCTCCCTTCCTCTAAATGCCCCCACCTGCTGTGAATGTCCCCTCCGTAGGCAGTGTGTGCGGAGCGGAGCGGTAGGTCCTCTTACCGCAATCCATGCTCACCGGCAACTAGTCTCCTGCTTCCTGTGACGTCATGGTAAACAGGAAGCAAGAGACTAGTTGCCGGTGAGCATGGATTGCGGTAAGAGGACCTACCGCTCCGCTCTGCTCCGCACACACTGCCTACGGGGGGGGGGGGACATTCACAGCAGGTGGGGGCGCATTCATAGGAAGGGAGGAGGGAGGGAGGAATAAAGCAGGCTCCCGCATCCCTTATTAGCGCGGCTGGCGCCTCGATCATTTTTTGTCATCTGACAAGTACAGACTTGCGGTGGCCACGGCCAGCGGGGGGGCTTTAAGAGGGGCTAACAAGTTGCCAGCTGGGGCTGAAGCCTGGGCAAGCCCCAGTGTAGCGCCGCCACTGGGTGGGGGTGCATTCATAGGAAGGGAGGAGGGAGGGAGGAATAAAGCAGGCTCCCGCATCCCTTATTAGCGCGGCTGGCGCCTCGATCATTTTTTGTCATCTGACAAGTACAGACTTGCGGTGGCCACGGCCAGCGGGGGGGCTTTAAGAGGGGCTAACAAGTTGCCAGCTGGGGCTGAAGCCTGGGCAAGCCCCAGTGTAGCGCCGCCACTGCCTCTGTTATTATCACAAAATTGTGTTTGAAGTGTTGGTGCATATTCATAGTGTCTGTGTGTTAGTGCATAGACAGCACACTGGCACAGAGACGCACACTTGCCCAGTTATATCGAATTGTGACATTGTGTGCCATATAAAAGCACCTTTTTTCCCATAACTGCTGCTGAGATTTGGGCGCATATTAAGTAACTTCGGCACCTTCAGAAGATGGAGCAGAAGTTACATTTTAAAATACTATAATTTGGCCTCCGGCAATAGCTGGAAGCCAAATTATATCTTTCCCCACTATCCACGTGGACCTAGAGGGGGAATAGTAATTAACGTTGCGGACTTGTGCAGCAGCAGGATAAGCCATATTGGCTGTATCCTGCACCAGGGGCGTTCCTAGGGTCCTCGGAGATTGGGGGCACCTGTGGGCACTAGGATGGCCATGCAGTGAGTGGGTGTGGCCATGGGTGGGGCCAAATGTACATGAACTTAGCAGCGGTGTAAGCTACAGATAACGGGCCTGCCCATCGAAATATTGGATGGAGCCCCCTGTCCTTTATTTAGATAATTTACAATCAGTATAGGCATAGATCAAAGATGTATACGCACATACAATTTTGATTGGTCAATCACTGACCAATTTTACCACCCCTATTCAGTAAGTGGGCCAACAGACAAAGAATTTGATGAACAGAGCTAAAATTGGCTAATCAAAATTGTATGTGTGTACCAGGCTTTACAGCTAATACTGTACATACTGAAAGTAGCAGGGATCAGCATACAATACAGATGGTTTACAATCCGTGAAGGCACAGAGTAACACCTTATACTGTACACACTGGAGGTAGATCAGCACACAGTGCAGGCACTAGAGAACAGCTTATACTGTACATACTGTAGGCAGCAGAGATCAGCACACTGCAGCTAGTTTACTATCAGTACAGGCACAGAGTAACAGCTTATATAGTACATACTGAAGGCAGCAGAGATCAGCACACTGCAGCTAGTTTACTATCTGGGCTGGGTGCTGGGGCTCTGCAGGGTGCTATGCTGGGCTGAATGCTGGGGGCTGTGCAGGGTGCTATGCTGGGCGCTCTGCTGAATGCTGGGGGCTGTGCAGGGTGCTATGCTGGATGCTGTGCAGGGTGCTATGCTGGGGGCTGCGCAGGGTGCTATGCTGGGGGCTGCGCAGGGTGCTATGCTGGGGGCTGCGCAGGGTGCTATGCTGGGGGCTGCGCAGGGTGCTACGCTGGGGGCTGCGCAGGGTGCTATGCTGGGGACTGTGCAGGGTGCTTTGCTGGGGGCTGTGCAGGGTGCTATGCTGGGGGCTGTGCAGGGTGCTATGCTGGGGGCAGTGCAGGGTGCTTTGCTGGGGGCTGCACAGGGTGCTATGCTGGGGGCTGCACAGGGTGCTATGCTGGATGCTGGGGGCTGTGCAGGGTGCTATGCTGGAGGCTGCGCAGGGTGTTATGCTGGGGCTGCGCCGGGTGCTATGCTGGATGCTGTGCAGGGTGCTATGCTGGATGCTGTGCAGGGGGCTATGATGGGGGCTGGGCAGGATGCTATGCAGGGTGCTATGCTGGGGCTGTGCAGGGTGCTATGCTGGGGGCTGTGCAGGGTGCTATGCTGGATGCTGGGTGCTATGCTGGACTGAATGCTGGAGGCTGCGCAGGGTGCTATGCTGGGGGCTGTGTAGGGTGCTATGCTGGATTCTGTGCAGGGTGCTATGCTGGATACTGTGCAGGGGGCTATGATGGGGGCCGCGCAGGGTGCTATGCTGGGGGCTGTGCAGGGTGCTATGCTGGGGGCTGCGCAGGGTGCTATGCTGGGGGCTGTGCAGGGTGCTATGCTGAGGGCTGTGCAGGGTGCTATGCTGGGGGCTGTGCAGGGTACTATGCTGGGGGCTGTACAGGGTGCTATGCTGGGGGCTGTACAGGGTGCTATGCTGGATGCTGGGGGCTGGGCAGGGTGCTATGCAGGGTTTACACAGACCTCAGAGCTGGCGGCGACCGGACCGGAGAACGGCAGAGCAGGGCACACACTACCGCCTGGACCACTTCACATGCAGGAATGACATCACAATCACATCACTTCCGCATGTGCAGTGTCTGCGGGTAGCATGCACTCTGCTCTGCCGTTCTCCGGTCGGGTCGCCACCAGCTCTGAGGTCCGCAAGAGAGGCAGCAGCGAGAGGCACACTGGGGGGCATTTATGCCAGGGGGGGGGGGACGGCGAGCCCGGGCCCGTGACTGCGGTGGTAGTTGTCCCGTGGGACAGCGGGCAATGGTTGGGCACCCCTGTACATAGATTAGGGGCACCCTAAGGACATGTTGGGGCACAGGCCCCCCTAAAATAGGGCTAGCGACGTCACTGTCCTGCACCCAAGTCTCCCAGGGGCGATACATGATGCATTTAGTGATAAACTTGGGGTCAGTCAGCTAAGACGCCCATGAAGCCTGCTGGTGTTTGCCATTGCCACCATCCGAATGCCAAACATTCTGACATTTGCAACCTCTGCCAAAAGAAACTGAGTCGTGGGAAGCCCAACACCCAACTAGGGACAACTGTTTTGTGAAGGCATTGATCGCAAAACACAAACACCAATGGTACTATGCACACATTAATAAAAGCAGCACGCATATATAAAAATGTTAGAAATAATTTTTGATAATTTTGACAAACATGCTTTAAGAAAAACAAAAGAAAATAGGTTGTACAGTGAGCCAGTCTGCTTGCCATCATAAAGTTCTGTCATTAACTTCCCATCCCATCCAGGCCTCTGGTACATATGACATGACGCGGCGCCATGCTGGTCCGTTTAGGCCCCGTTCACACTTGCGTTTTGGCATGCAAACGGACCGGATCCGGATCAGATCAGGACCTGATCCGGATCGGATCCAGTCCGTTTGCATCAGGAATGTATCAGGCTGCCATCCGGATCCGTGTGGTAAAAACAGCGAAATTACTAATAAAATTGTTGGGATCAGCAGAAGGTGCACCTGGTGCACCTGTAGAATCAGGTCCTCCGCTGTTTAGGCCTCACCTCCACCTCCGACATACTGCCAAACAGCTTCAGCACGTTAGTCACTGCTGCTCCACTACTGCCCATGTGTCCCCATCCGAAATGGCCGCTAGAATACGCATAGGAAGTGGGGTAGAACGTCAGGTGTTTGTATCCTGTGTGTTCTGTGCTTTCCGTTCCCCATAGGTTTCTATTTCCGGATGGTGCAGTCAGCCTCCGGTCCGGGTGCGTGGGCCGGACGATCCGGACCCGAAAAATAGTGCATGTTGGAAAAGTGTCCGGAGTCCGAAACCGATCCGGCTCTGTTCTGTACGGAACATACGCATGTGAGCGTCCGCATAGACTTTGCATTGCTATGCGGAACGTACGTTCCGTTTGTACAGTATATGGTCCGGATCCGATCAGGCAGATCCGGACAGGGAACGCTAATGTGAACCAGGCCTAACTTGAGCATAACGCACTAACTTAATTAGGTTTTTTTAAATGTCATTTGACATTTAAAATAAAAATACTTTTTTTTATAAATAACAAAGCCCAAGCTGGTCCGTTCAGTTGAGCGCACATGCAGCACCGGCACACCTAAGGGCCTTACAGACCTGTTACCACCCAATCTCGCGTGGCTGCATGGTCGCATAACTAGTTAGCACGGTGGAACTCCAGGGCCTCTGTTATCACTGTATTGTGTTTGCACTATTGCACAGCTCTGTGTCTGTGTGATACTCCGCAGACAGAACACTGTCACTGACGCACAGGTGTGGCCCCTTCTAGTGTGATAGAATTTTGTGCCACAGCCCACATTACACAAGCAACAGACTACTACCACTGCAGCAGGGCCTCTGTTACCACTTTGTTGTGTTTGCACTATATTATATAGCTCTGCATCTGTGTGATACTCCACAGACAGAACACTGTCACTGAGGGGCTGGGGGGAGGAGGAGACCTTTTGTGTCCTTAGTGAGGAAGAGGAGCTGGCTATCTCGGCATCCATCCTTGTTCAAATGGGGTCTTTCATGCTCTCCTGCCTGTTGAGGAAGGGACCCACGCGTATAAAATGGTTAAAGGAGAATGACCTGTACTGGGTGGCAACGCTACTGGACCCCTGCTATAAGCACAAAGTGGTGGAAGTGTTACGGATGTCTTACCACGTTTAAACCCTAAGCTCCTCTTGATGTTTGTATGCCCCCCTTAGTAATCATACTGTGATGCCTAAGCCCGGTTGAGTGGGACACTCCCACTCAACACATTAACTGTTGTTTGGTTTATTTTATTTTGTTATTACCCCCAACCCCCCCCCCCCCCCAAAAAAAAAAAAATATATATAATTCTAAAATAAATGATTATTTAAGGGTAAATCAGTTTTGGAATGGATCTAGTGCATGATCCCTGGGTAGAACAATAAAAGCAAAAGGGAAGGCTATTCAAAGCAAGGTAATTTTGTGGGCGATAGGCAATAACTGATTCTCATTGTTCCCAACACTTAAAGAAAGATGAGCTTATTATCACACAGCTGAATGGAAGGCTCATGGTGAAGGAACTGCCCGAACAGGAAAGCCAGCTTATTTATTTATTTATTGTATCTATAAAGCGCCCACATATTACGCAGCTTGTGGGCATTATTGCAGGGTGCTGGCCGTGGATGGTCCCAGCCCAGGCCAGTTCCAGTACATGTGGCACAATTTGAAAGTCAACCTTTGTAGATGGTTAGAGATGAGGTTTGCAGTGTTCATTACACATATATAGCGATTGGGAATGCCAAATCCTTGCCGAGATGGCAGGAGAGCAGGAATAAATCCACCCAGTTGCGGTTGGTGACAGTGTGGCCCACCACCAGAAAACGTGCATGGGCACGCTCCAGGCCCCACCAAAGCGGGGCCCTTTCCATTGTTCCCCCAAAGGGGAACCTCCCCCTTTGCCTCCAGCATAGGCATCTCTACTCCCCCGATCACTCGTTCAAGGCCCCCTCCCCCCAGTTCATCACTCCAGGGTGTCAGAGCTAACTTCACCTGGTCTTAGCCTAAAAGCAGAGAAGCAATTCCATTGCTTGCAAGTCTCCACTGCGTGGCTCTGCAGTGGAATTGGTGGCACCACCACCAGGAATGGTAGGCCTGGCTGACACCTGCTGTCTTAACATTTCAGAAAAAAAATTGTAGAATTTTATTTTATAAGAACTAAGTTTTTTGTTTTTTTCAATTTTCAAAATGTCCAAAACAGAAATATGTTATATATGTATGTATTTTTCATTTTTTCAAAAATAACTTTGTCAAACAAGGTAAACAAGGTAGCCTGCATTTCATTGCTTCCAAGCCTCCACTGCGTGACTCTGCAGTGAAATTGGTGGCACCACCACCACGAGTGGCAGGCAGGCCTGCTGCCAGCCTGCCACCCACTGAACACCAATGGCAACTGGCGGTAAGCCTCCACTGAGTGACTCTGCATTGGAGTTGGGTGACACCACCACATCACCCCCACCACGAATGGCAGACAGACCTGCTGCCAGCCTGACACCTGCTGACTAACATTTTTTTTTAATTATCATTGAAATTGTATAAACACTAGTGACCTTAGCCCGTTTAAAAACAGGCTAGGCTTGTCACTAACCCGCCGTTTTCTGTCGGCTTTGACTGAAATCTGAAAATGAAACATGCAGCGTGTAGAAGGCACTCTTTAAACCTGAACCTGATCATTTGTCTCTGGAAGAGTGGGCCAAACAGCCTGTGGACAGGTACAGAATTTTCAATGAGCGCTATAAGAATTGCTTGTTTTCAGTGATTGCCTCTGAAGGTTGTGTAACGAAGTATAATAATTAGGGTCTTATCATTTTTGTTCATGATTTTTTCATTTATTTTACTATTTGACTTGCTAAAGCAGTGTTCTTTTTGTTAAATAGGGAATAAACAATATTGTGTGCCAATTACTTTTGACAGTTTCAGGTTATTTCAGAAACAGTTGTGCTTTCTCCTTTTTGTCGAGGGGTACAAACAAATTTGTTCACAATTGTATGTGACTTGTAGTTTTCTAGAAGGTTTGATATTACTGGCCTACTGGTCCTTGAAATATAACTGTGCTAAGTGTTTGAATTATATGTACTTACAATATTCTTCTACTGTAAGCGTCCACTTCATATGACTATAACTTCATTACAGAAGGAATTCTTGATTATGTGGAAAGCTGGCTCTGTTGGTATACCAGTCAATAAACCAGTCTCACATATTAGTAACAGACTGTAGGAAGTCTATTTTAGACTGTAGGAAGTCACATATTAGTAAACTGCAATGCATATTAAACACTTTGTAAGGGCTGGTGGTTTCTGAATGGTTCATTTCGCACCTTTAGTCCAGTAAGTATTTTAATTCACAGGTTGTTGTGCCCACCTATGCACCCGAACATTACCGTGGCCATAAACAAGTGCATTTCTAATGGGTATTAGCAAACTGGGCATGCTCCATTTATGAACGAGTGAATTTGCCGTAGTAATGCACTCATTCATGTTCAAAGGACATGCACAATTTGTGAACTCACACATGTTCAGTGCACAAGTGCTTGCGTGGATCTGCAAGACCTTTCAGATGTAAAGGCCCATACCCACCACGTGATTTTTATGACAACGACCATTTTCCACGGTATTGTGCAACATCTTGTAACATCATTTAACTGAAATAATTAAACAATGTACAGCGACGTGCAGAGATTATGACCATCATGACGATGATCATTCTGATCCCCGTAGACTCCTGCCCAAATGTACCATGATCATATTTATTTACTTATTTATATAACGTTGACATATTACACAGTGCTGTACAGAGTATGTTGTCCTGCCACTAACTGTCCCTCAGAGGAACTCACAATCTAGACCCTATCATAGTCATATGTCTATGTATGTATTATGTAGTGTATGTATCATAGTCTTTGGCCAATTTAGGGTGAAGCCAATTAACTTATCTGTATGTTTTTGGGATGTGGGAGGAAACCGGAGTGCCCAGGGGAAACCCACAAAGACACGGGGAGAACATACAACCTCCTTGCAGATGTTGACCTGGCTGGGATTTGACCTGGCTGCGCTTACAAGGATTGAGCGCTCACCACTACACCACCATGCTGCCTATATCGCACTTGCACAGCAGAAGATGGATCGGGGAACAAGAGTTTGTCAGATCGAGGGTCGTAGTCCCCGATCCATCTTCTGCCTACTTTTCATGGATACATAGCTTAACTATCTCAGCCCGCGGGGATTTTTCACCTTATGCATCAGAGCAATTTTCACCTCCCATTCATTCGCCAATAACTTTATCACTACTTATCACAATTTCTTGATCTATATCTTGTTTTTTCCGCCACTAATTAGGCTTTCTTTGGGGGTACATTTTGCTAAGAATTATTTTTTTATAAATGCATTTTAACAGGATTAATAAGAAAAAATGGAAAAAATTCATGATTTCTCCATTTTCGGCCATTATAGCTCTAAAATAATCCATGCTACCATAATTAAAACCTATGTATTTTATTTGCCCCATTGTCTCGGTTATTAAAACGTATGTATTTTATTTGCCCCATTGTCTCGGTTATGACACCATTTTAACTTTGGCCCTATCACAATGTATGGCGCCAATATTTTATTTGGAAATAAAGGTGCATTTTTTCAGTTTTGCGTCCATCACTATTTACAAGCTTATAATTTAAAAAATGTTTGTAGTATACCCCCTTCAAATGCATATTTAAAAAGTTAAGACCCTTAGGTAACTATTTATGTCTTTTTTTTTTTTTTTGCTAATTGTAATTTTTTTTTTCCCATTAAAAATTTTATTTGGGTAATATTTTGGTGTGGGAAATAACAGTTAATTTTTAATGTTATTATATGTGTAAATTTTAATGTAAAAAATATGTAGATGTAGTTTTACTATTTGGCCACAAGATGGCCACCTTTAAATTTTTTCCCCTCCTTGTGTTTCTCGCTAAGCGGAAGTACAAGGGGGATGCGGACATTTTTCCGGGCAGAAAAACTGAAGCCTCTTGTAAGAGCACTTCGTTTTTTCTGCGGGGGACACGGATCGGTGATTGGGAACCCTGTGATTGGGAACCATGTTCCCGTTCACTGATCCCAGGGCCACCGGTGGACACCACGGGGGCGCGCCTGCTATCGCACGCGGGAGCGCGCCGAAGTGCGACACCACGGGGGCGCGCCTGCGATCGCACGCGGGAGCACGCCGAAGTGCGGCACCGCAGCAGAGCAGCCGCCCGGACGTGAAGCTCTAATAGTTAAAGGATACCCAAGGTGACATGTGACATGCTGAGATAGACATGGGTTTGTACAGTGCCTTGCACACAAATAACTATGCTGTGTTCCTTTTTTTCTTTCTCTGCCTTAAAGAGTTAAATATCAGGTATGTAAGTGGCTGACTCAGTCCTGACTCAGACAGGAAGTGACTACAGTGTGACCCTCACTGATAAGAAATTCCAACTATTCAACACTTTCCTAGCAGAAAATGGCTTCAGAGAGCAGGAAAGAGATAAAAAGGTTCAATAGTTCATAGATTTTAGCTCTGGCAGACTCCAATGTATGTGTCATCGAGCAAAAGCAATAAAACAGTTAAAACTGGAAAATTAGATTAAGGCCTCTTTCACCGTGCGGCGTTAAAGTCGCACATTAAAACAATATTTAACTCAGAATAACTCACTGCAATGAAAATTCAATACCCCATTCACAGTGCACACGTTCGTTGGTGACAAACCTGCATGTTAAGTGAAAGTACTGCATGCAGTGCATTATACACGTTATTAGCTGCGTTGGACTGTTTGTACATGCTCAGTAATGACTTGGAAACATACTTTTCATTGCCTGTATGCTCTACTGTATGCGACCGTAACGGGGCATTAAGTTGCGTTGCAACTTTTTTGGGGCATTGTGTTTTTATTTGCATTGCGACTTTAACGTTGCATCAAAACGCAATGTCCTATTGTGAAAGAGGCCTTAAATGTAAAATAAAACCGTGGAATATCTTGAAAAGTCATTTTTAGGAGAAGGAAGATAGATACAATTGTTTATTTCATTTGTTTATTTTCGCCTCGGGTGTCCTTAGGACCCGAGGATGCATGCCATCCGGGCCAGGTGCCTTGTCTATTTTTAATTTATTTAGTCTTGCCTTTATGTCTTCCTGCGTTAAGTATTTAATATTACAATCTTCCAACTGTAATATTAAATACATAACGCAGGAAGAAGTGAAGGCAAGACTAAATAAATTAAAAATAGACAAGGCACCTGGCCCGGTTGGCATGCATCCTCGGGTCCTAAGGGAATTAAGTTCAGTTATAGATGAACCCCTTTATCTTATCTTTTTTGACTCTCTTTCAACTGGCAGAGTCCCAGTGGATTGGCGTACAGCCCACGTTTTCCCATTATTTAAGAAGGGCAAAAAATCAGATCCAGGAAACTAAAGACCTGTAAGCTTAACATCATTTGTGTGCAAACTATTTGAGGGGTTACTAAGAGATACTATACATGACTTCATAGTAGAAAACAATCTTATTTCTCAGCATCAACATGGATTTACTAAAGACAGGTCCTCTTTGACTAACATGCTTTTATGAGGTAGTGAACGCTAATGTGGATATTGGGTGGCTGTAGATGTGATATACTTTGACTTTGCAAAGGCCTTCGACACTGTTCCCCACAAAAGTCTGGTGCAAAAGTTTAGGACACTATCATCTCGCAGCCAAGGACCACCAATACAGGTGCCCCTCAAGGATGTGTTCTGTCCCCATTCTTATTCTCCCTATACACCAACAATTGCAGGTCCACGGGGGACTCTGTCAAAGTCATCAAGTTTGCTGATGATACAACAATAGTGGGCCTCATCTCTGGAAATGATGAGCAAGAATACCGCAAGCAGGTTGACAGAATCTGCCTCTGGTGCAGGAAAAATGGCCTAGTCCTCAATACTGCAAAAACAGTAGAGATGATTGTGGACTTTAGAAAACGTGCTGCCACCCCTCCTCCAATCTGCATCGATGGTACGGAAGTGGAAAGGGTGCCCTGCACACGCCTTCTAGGCAAGTGCCCTGCACACGCCTTCTAGGCACTACAATCTCCAAGGACCTAACTTGGAAAGCCACTCAGAGGAAAGCCCAGCAGAGGCTATTCTTCCTACGGCAACTGAAGAAGTTCGGGATGGCCCGGGAGCTTCTGATGAACTTCTACACAGCCACAATTGAATCTGTCCTCTGTTCCTCCATCCTTGTCTGGTACGCTGGCGCCTCCGCCAGCGACAGGCACAAATTACAGAGGGTCATAAGATCAGCTGAAAAAATCATCGGGAAATCACTCCCCCCACTAGACCAACTCTACAACTCCAGACTTTGCTCCAGAGCTCTGAGGATCGTCAATGACCCGTCCCACCCAGGCTTCCGCTTCTTCCAGCGGCTTCCCTTGGGCCGGAGATTCCGGTCCATCTACACCAAGACTGAAAGACACAGGAATAGCTTCTTTCCCTCAGCTGTAAACTCTTTGAACTCTACGAACTTCTTACCTGCCCCATTCAAGTAGCATTCGGTAGCACACGACATGACTGCACTGACACACATCTTACATGACTGCACTGCCGCACATCTTACACCTTACTTCTTGAGCTCTAACTTGTGTCAACATGTATGGTTAATCGCTGTATCTGTATTGTTTACTGTATTGTTTTCTTTTTGTACTGTATTATATTGTATGTTTTATCCCACACATAGCCCTGTACATGCCAAAACCAATTCCGGGTTCGACCTAGTCGTGCTTGGCGAAATAAATGATTCTGATTCTGATTCTGATTCTGAGTATGCAAGGACTGGGGAAGAGTCTGTGTGCATGGATAGGGAACTGGCTAATGGACAGAAAACAAAGAGTTGTGGTCAATGGATCATACTTAACCACTTGAGGACCACAGTCTTTTCGCCCCTTAAAGGGGAACTTCAACCTAAACAAACATACTATCATCAAGTTACATTAGTTATGTTAATTAGAATAGATAGGTAATATAATCTCTTACCCACCCTGTTTTAAAAGAACAGGCAAATGTTTGTGATTCATGGGGGCTGCCATCTTTGTCATGGGGGCAGCCATCTTTTTGGTTGAAAGGAGGTGACAGGGAGCATGAGACACAGTTCCAACTGTCCTGTGTCCTGATAACCCCTCCCAGCTGCACACACTAGGCTTCAAATGTCAAATTCAAAATGTCAAAAAAAATAAATTGCACCAAAACAGCAGAACGAGAACAACTAAATCAGAAATCCCATCATGCTTTGCACAGCATCAGGGGAAAAAAGCCCGGGCAGTTTTCTTCTGTGCAGCTAAAAATGAGGCTTGTATAAGAGAAACAAAGTTCTGATGCTGTGAAACTGTTAAAGAAACACAAAGCCTTTTCAGTGCTGCTGAGTCGATTTTTAGTCCGGAGGTTCACTTTAAGGACCAGAGCCTTTTTCTCCATTCAGACCACTGCAGCTTTCACGGTTTATTGCTCGGTCATACAACCTACCACCTAAAGGAATTTTACCTCCTTTTCTTGTCACTAATACAGCTTTCTTTTGCTGCTATTTGATTGCTGCTGCGAGTTTTAGTTTTTATTATATTCATCAAAAAAGACATGAATTTTGGCAAAAAATGACTTTTTTAACTTGCTGTGCTGACATTTTTCAAATAAAGTAAAATTTCCTATACATTTGAGCGCGAAAGTTATTCTGCTACATGTCTTTGATAAAAAAAAAACCATTCAGTGTATATTTATTGGATTGGGTAAAAGTTATAGCGTTTACAAACTATGGTGCCAAAAGTGAATTTTCCCATTTTCAAGCATCTCTGACTTTTCTGCGTCCCTGTCAGGTTTCATGAGGGGCTAAAATTCCAGGATAGTACAAATACCCCCCAAATGACCCCATTTTGGAAAGAAGACATCCCAAAGTATTCAGTGAGAGGCATGGTGAGTTCATAGAAGATTTTATTTTTTGTCACAAGTTAGCGGAAAATGACACTTTCTGACAAAAAAAAGAAAAAAAAAAGTTTCCATTTCTTCTAACTTGCGACAAAAAAAAAATGAAATCTGCCACAGACTCACTATGCTCCTCTCTGAAGACCTTGAAGTGTCTACTTTCCAAAATGGGGTCATTTGTGGGGTGTGTTCACTGTCCTGGCATTTTGGGGGTGCCTAATTGTAAGCACCCCTGTAAAGCCTAAAGATGCTCATTGGACTTTTGGCCCCTTAGCGCAGTTAGGCTGCAAAAAAGTGCCACACATGTGGTATTGCCGTACTCAGGAGAAGTAGTATAATGTGTTTTGGGGTGTATTTTTACACATACCCATGCTGGGTGGGAGAAATATCTCCGTAAATGACAATTGTTTAATTTTTTTTACACACAATTGTCTATTTATAGAGATATTTCTCCCACTCAGCATTGGTATGTGGAAAAATACACCCCAAAACACATTATACTACTTCTCCTGAGTACGGCGATACCACATGTGTGGCACTTTTTTGCACCCTAACTGCGCTAAGGGGCCCAAAGTTCAATGAGTACCTTTAGGATTTAACAGGTCATTTTGAGAAATTTCGTTTCAAGACTACTCCTCACGGTTTAGGGCCCCTAAAATGCCAGGACAGTATAGGAACCCCACAAATTACCCCATTTTAGAAAGAAGACACCCCAAAGTATTCCGTTAGGAGGATGGTGAGTTCATAGAAGATTTTTTTTTTTTGTCACAAGTTAGCGGAAATTGATTTTAATTGTTTTTTTTCACAAAGTGTCATTTTCCGCTAACTTGTGACAAAAAATAAAATCTTCTATGAACTCACCATACTCCTAACGGAATACCTTGGGGTGTCTTCTTTCTAAAATGGGGTCATTTGTTGGGTTCCTATACTGCCCTGGCATTTTAGGGGCCCTAAACCGTGAGGAGTAGTCTTGAAACCAAATGTCGCAAAATGACCTGTGAAATCCTAAAGGTACTCATTGGACTTTGGGCCTCTTAGCGCACTTAGGGTGCAAAAAAGTGCCACACATGTGGTACCGCCGTACTCAGGAGAAGTAGTATAATGTGTTTTGGGGTGTATTTTTACACATACCCATGCTGGGTGGGAGAAATATCTCTGTAAATGACAATTGTTTGATTTTTTTTACACACAATTGTCCATTTACAGAGAGATTTCTCCCACCCAGCATGGGTATGTGTAAAAATACACCCCAAAACACAATATACTACTTCTTCTGAGTACGGCGATACCACATGTGTGACACTTTTTTGCAACCTAGGTGCGCTAAGGGGCCTAACGTCCTATTCACAGGTCATTTTGAGGCATTTGGATTCTAGACTACTGCTCACGGTTTAGGACCCCTAAAATGCCAGGGCAGTATAGGAACCCCACAAGTGACCCCATTTTAGAAAGAAGACACCCCAAGGTATTCTGTTAGGAGTATGGTGAGTTCATAGAAGATTTTTTTTTGTCACAAGTTAGCGGAAAATGACACTTTGTGAAAAAAAAAACAATACATATCAATTTCCGCTAACTTGTGACAAAAAATAAAATCTTCTATGAACTCATCATACACCTAACAGAATACCTTGGGGTGTCTTCTTTCTAAAATGGGGTCACTTGTGGGGTTCCTATACTGCCCTGGCATTTTAGGGGCCCTAAACCGTGAGGAGTAGTCTTGAACCCAAATGTCTCAAAATGACCTGTGAAATCCTAAAGGTACTCATTGGACTTTGGGCCCCTTAGCACAGTTAGGCTGCAAAAAAGTGTCACACATGTGGTATCGCCGTACTCAGAAGAAGTAGTATAATGTGTTTTGTGGTGTATTTTTACATATAACCATGCTGGGTGGGAGAAATATCTCTGTAAATGACACATTTTTGATTTTTTTTACACACAATTGTCCATTTACAGAGAGATTTCTCCCACCCAGCATGGGTATGTGTAAAAATACACCACAAAACACATTATACTACTTCTCCTGAGTAGGGCGATACCACATGTGTGACACTTTTTTGCAGCCTAGGTGCGCTGAGGGGCCCAATGTCCTATTCACAGGTCATTTTGAGGCATTTGTTATCTAGACTACTCCTCACGGTTTAGGGCCCCTAAAATGCCAGGGCAGTATAGGAACCCCACAAGTGACCCCATTTTAGAAAGAAGACACCCCAAGGTATTCCGTTAGGGGTATGGTGAGTTCATAGAAGATTTTATTTTTTGTCACAAGTTAGTGAAAAATGACACTTTGTGAAAAAAAAACAATAAAAATCCAATTTCCGCTAACTTTTGACAAAAAATAAAATCTTCTATGAACTCATCATACACCTAACAGAATACCTTGGGGTGTCTTCTTTCTAAAATGGGGTCACTTGTGGGGTTCCTATACTGCCCTGGCATTTTACGGGTCCAAAACTGTGAGTAGTCTGGAAACCAAAATTCTCAAAATGACTGTTCAGGGGTATAAGCATCTGCAAATTTTGATGACAGGTGGTCTATGAGGGGGCAAATTTTGTGGAACCGGTCATAAGCAGGGTGGCCTCTTAGATGACAGGATGTTTTGGGCCTGATCTGATGGATAGGAGTGCTAGGGGGGTGACAGGAGGTGATTGATGGGTGTCTCAGGGGGCGGTTAGAGGGGAAAATAGATGCAATCAATGCACTGGGGAGGTGATCGGAAGGGGGTCTGAGGGGGATCTGAGGGTTTGGCCGAGTGATCAG
This sequence comes from Hyperolius riggenbachi, assembly GCF_040937935.1. Classification (NCBI taxonomy): domain Eukaryota; kingdom Metazoa; phylum Chordata; class Amphibia; order Anura; family Hyperoliidae; genus Hyperolius; species Hyperolius riggenbachi. Next base: position 343,853,530 of record NC_090647.1, on the reverse strand, counting down.
GAGCCCACACAGGGCAAATTAGGGCCTGATCTGATGGGTAGGTGTGCTAGGGGGTGACAGGAGGTGATTGATGGGTGTTTCAAGGTGTGATTAGAGGGGGGAAATAGATGCAAGCAATGCACTAGCGAGGTGATCAGGGCTGGGGTCTGAGGACGTTCTGAGGTGTGGGCGGGTGATTGGGTGCCCGCAAGGGGCAGATTAGGGTCTAATCTGATGGGTAACCGTGACAGGTGGTGATAGGGGGTGATTGATGGGTAATTAGTGGGTGTTTAGAGGAGAGAAGAGATGTAAACACTGCACTTGGGAGGTGATCTGATGTCGGATCTGCGGGCGATCTATTGGTGTGGGCGGGTGATCAGATTGCCCGCAAGGGGCAGGTTAGGGGCTGATTGATGGGTGGCAGTGACAGGGGGTGATTGATGGGTGGCAGTGACAGGGGGTGATTGATAGGTGATTGACAGGTGATCAGTGGGTTATTACAGGGAATAACAGATGTAAATATTGCACTGGCGAATTGATAAGGGGGGGGTCTGAGGGCAATCTGAGCGTGTGGGCGGGTGATTGGGTGCCCGCAAGGGGCAGATTAGGGTCTAATCTGATGGGTAACAGTGACAGGTGGTGATAGGGGGTGATTGATGGGTAATTAGTGGGTGTTTAGAGGAGAGAAGAGATGTATACACTGCACTTGGGAGGTGATCTGATGTCGGATCTGCGGGCGATCTATTGGTGTGGGTGGGTGATCAGATTGCCCGCAAGGGGCAGGTTAGGGGCTGATTGATTGGTGGCAGTGACAGGGGGTGATTGATGGGTGGCAGTGACAGGGGGTGATTGATAGGTGATTGACAGGTGATCAGTGGGTTATTACAGGGAATAACAGATGTAAATATTGCACTGGCGAATTGATAAGGGGGGGGGGGGGTCTGAGGGCAATCTGAGCGTGTGGGCGGGTGATTGGGTGCCCGCAAGGGACAGATTAGGGTCTAATCTGATGGGTAACAGTGACAGGTGGTGATAGGGGGTGATTGATGGGTAATTAGTGGGTGTTTAGAGGAGAGAAGAGATGTATACACTGCACTTGGGAGGTGATCTGATGTCGGATCTGCGGGCGATCTATTGGTGTGGGTGGGTGATCATATTGCCCGCAAGGGGCAGGTTAGGGGCTGATTGATTGGTGGCAGTGACAGGGGGTGATTGATGGGTGGCAGTGACAGGGGGTGATTGATAGGTGATTGACAGGTGATCAGTGGGTTATTACAGGGAATAACAGATGTAAATATTGCACTGGCGAATTGATAAGGGGGGGTCTGAGGGCAATCTGAGCGTGTGGGCGGGTGATTGGGTGCCCGCAAGGGGTAGATTAGGGTCTAATCTGATGGGTAACAGTGACAGGTGGTGATAGGGGGTGATTGATGGGTGATTGATGGGTAATTAGTGGGTGTTTAGAGGAGAGAAGAGATGTAAACACTGCACTTGGGAGGTGATCTGATGTCGGATCTGCGGGCGATCTATTGGTGTGAGTGGGTGATCAGATTGCCCGCAAGGGGCAGGTTAGGGGCTGATTGATGGGTAGCAGTGACAGGGGGTGATTGACGGGTGATTGACGGGTGATTGACAGGTGATCAGGGGGGATAGATGCATATAGTACACGGGGGGGGGGGGGTCTGGGGAGAATCTGAGGGGTGGGGGGTGATCAGGAGGGGGCAGTGGGCAGGGGGGGGGGGGGATAAAAAAAAATAGCGTTGACAGATAGTGACAGGGAGTGATTGATGGGTGATTAGGGGGGTGATTGTGTGCAAACAGTGGTCTGGGGGGTGGGCAGGGGGGGGTCTGAGGGGTGCTGTGGGCGATCAGGGGGCAGGGGGGGGGGAAATCAGTGTGCTTGGGTGCAGACTAGGGTGGCTGCAGCCTGCCCTGGTGGTCCCTCGGACACTGGGACCACCAGGGCAGGAGGCAGCCAGTATAATAGGCTTTGTATACATTACAAAGCCTATTATACAATGTGTCAGCGGCGATCCGGGTGCTAGTAACCCGCCGGCGCTTCCGAGCGGCCGGCGGGTTACTACGAGCGGTGGGCGGAGCGAGTCCCCGGCGGCTGATCGCGTCACGAATGACGCGATCGCCGCATAGCCACTCCCGCAGCCGCCCCCGCCGATGGGCGTATTGCGGTCGTTTGGGCCCGGACTTTGCCGCTGCCCATCGGCTGGGGGCGGTCCTCAAGTGGTTAAAATGGGAACCTGTTAGCAGTGGCGTCCCACAGGGGTCTGTACTGGGTCCAGTGGTCTTCAATTTATTTAATAATGACCTAGTAGATTCAGTAGTGAGCAATGTTGCTATTTTTGCAGATGATACAAAATTGTGCAGAATCATCAACTCTCAGGAAGATAGGGACATATTGCAACAGGATCTGGATAGGATGGCTATATGGGCACATAAATGGCAGATGAAATTCAATGTTGAAAAATGTAAAGTCATGCATTTTGGTTGTACCAATGGTCTAGCACCATACAAAATAAATGGGATACAGTTGGGGACATTAAACTTGGAGAAGGACTTAGGAGTACTCATCGACACCAAGTTAAATAATCACACTCAATGCCAAGCTGCTGCAGCTAAAGCTAGCAACATTTTGGGATGCATTAAAAGGGAAATAAAAACTCGGGATGCTAGCATAATATTGCCCCTGTTTAACTCTCTAGTAAGGCCACATCTGGAATATGGAATTCAGTTCTGGGCACCACATTACAGGAAAGATATTGCAGTTTTAGAGCAGGTGCAGAGACGAGCAACAAAATTGATGCGTGGGATGGAAGGTCTCACTTACCAAGAAAGGTTACATAAACCGGCTTTATTTAGTCTAGAGAAAAGACACCTTAGAGGGGATCTAATTAACATGTATAAAGAGGGCAATATAAAAGCTTGCCAGATGAGCTTTTTGATCTGCGCATGGAGGAAAAACATTTTAGCCATTTATTTAGGAAATGGTTCTTTACAGTAAGAGTGATTAAGATGTGGAATGCATTGCCAACGGAAGTATTTATGGCAAACTCTATACCTGCATTTAAAGGGGGCTTAGATGCTTTCCTTGCGTTGAAAGACATCCATGGCTACAATTACTAGGTAATGCCTAATGCTGTTGATCCAGGGATTTTATCTGATTGCCATCTGGAGTCGGGAAGGAATTTTTTCCCTTTTGGGGCTAATTGGACCATGCCTAGTAAGGGTTTTTCGCCTTCCTCTGCATCAACAGGGATATGTGAGGGAGCAGGCTGGTGTTATACATTGTTCTCTGGTTGAACTCGATGGACGTATGTCTTTTTTCAACCCAAATAACTATGTAACTATGATTGGTCTACCCACCAGCAGTCGAATAAGGGAAGCTATCATTATGAAGAATGGGAGGGGAAGACACAGGAGGTCACAAATATCTGCATGTATATCACAATGATTGCAGGAGTAATCATTTTAAATCATTTGTTTGATTCCTGGATGGTCTAACATTTGATATTGCTCCATCTCTTATTGCTGAAGAGCCTGTTTTCTGTGGTTTAGCGCAAAGTCAATACTTTGCGTTAACCAAGGTAAAATTAAAAGTCCATAGACTTTCATTTTACCTTTCACATCTGACACTGCGTTTTGGTGCGTTGCGGTTCGACGCACTCTGGAGCTTTTAATCGTTCGGAGCTGGCATTTTCCCGTCGGGTGAATGAATAGCTAACGCGGCTGATTCCGTTGCACCGCAACATCCCGACGACACGCCGCAGGCCATATAACGCGTGCAGAAGAACTGCTCCTGCACACGTTCTAGAAAGAAACCTAATCAGCCAAGTTATCAAAACATTTAAGGCCATATAAAAAACTGAACTTGTGATTGATTATACTGCCATGATATGCTCAGAACAAAAAGAGGTTTTGTTTTTTTAAATTTAAATTTAGACTCTTGTAAATTTAATGTAAATTGATTGCAGTTCAAAATTGGGCCATTCACATGCACTTAGGGCTCAGCCACACTATAAGCGCTTTTCTGAGCGCTTTGTGATTGATTAGCGCTTTCTGAGCGCTCTTTAAAAATTGCTCCTATTCACTTTCATTAAAATCAAGGTAAAATCGATGTGATTGCGCAATCGCGTACATGAAAAACTGCAACGATTTCTTACCACGATTTTAATGAAAGTGAATGGGAGCAATTTTTAAAAAGCGCTCAGAAAGCGCTAATCAATCACAAAGCGATCATGAAAAGCGCTTATAGTGTGACTGAGCCCTTAGGCCTTCACATTGCACTCCAATCGCATTTGCTGTTTTTTGACACATTTTTAGTTTTTCGATTTCTGGGTGTTGGGCGTTTTTATGTTAAGCATTTTTCTAAGCGCTTTTGCAGAGCAATTGTGATTTTTTTACTTCCTGACATAAGTCAGGAAGTGAATTCTTTGATCCGGAAAAGAATAAGCTGCAAAAAATGACTTTGTGACTGTTTTGCGCTTTCCTATACCTTCCATTGAGGCATAATCACCTCACGAAATGGCCCATGCACCGCTTTTCTGAGCAGATCGGAAACGAACCGCTCAGATGTGAACTTTCTCATAGAGAATCATTGCACAAGCACTTTCAGGGCGATTTTGAAAATCACCAATCAACGAGCCCTAACTGCTGATTTTGATAGGGCCAATTCCAAGATGCATATGATTTGCATTAAATTTGCATCCATGCCAGCATTATTCACATCTCATTGGCCACCTCTACTGCTGAGTACATGACCCCAGTGGTGCTCATCAGAGCTAGGATATCCGAGGTACTCGGATAATCCTAGCTCTTTTTCACTATTCGAGCTTGAATACCGAACTCGAATAGTATTAGCTATCAGGGCTGTGCTATCCGAGCGCACTCGGATAGCAAGCAGCTATCTGGAGATATCCTAGCTATCCGAGCTCGGATAGCGTCACGAGCTCGGATAGTGTCACGACAGACGTCACCTCGAGTCCTCACAAGCGAATCAGAGGGCTCCCAGCCCTCTGACTGCAGCCAATCACAGAGGGGGAGCCTGGCCAAGCCCCCCTCTATAAATAGCGGACGCCATCTTGCCTCACTCGTCCTGCTTGCGACTTACTGACTGATTGTACTGAGAGAACTGCTCCAGTGCTTTTTGTCTGTGTGCAAGTGCATTTCCATTGCTCTAAACCTAGCGTTTTTATACTCCAACACTTGATCTTCAACTGTATTGCTTTGTATTGTAGATAGATTGTATTTTAGGCAGTTTAGTTTGTGTGATTAGGGACTAGGGAAGGAGACTGTCACTGGTGCTGCTGCTGCAGGCCTGCAGCCAGCAGCTAGGCCCTGTGCCTGCCCTGCTCTGTGCTCTAGTCTCTACCTTACCTGTGCTCTCACCTGCCCTACTCTACTCCTGTACTACTACTTCTATGTTAGATAGAATATTGTACTATTTTGTAGTTAGCAAGGCCCAGCTTTACTGCTATACCTGCCCGGCTGTATCTGCCTCTCAGTAATCTAGTCACACCTGTTGTACTATTTAGCTCGATTCTTCTATTGTTTAGTTAGTACTAGTAGTACTGTGTGTACTCACTCACTGTACTCTAGTCTGTGTTTAGGGACCGTCAGTTAGCGTCAGCTAGGGTCTTAGTGTGCGTGTGCACGCACCCTCCAGTTAGTGCTACACCCGTCCTCCTATTGTTTATATATATACTACTTCTATTGTGTCTTAGCTGAATTGTACTGTAGTCTGACACCGTCAGTCAGCGTCAGCTAGGGTCTTTGTGTGCGCAGTGCACATCTGCGCTGTCAGCACCCTCCAGTTAGTGCTACACCCATCCTTCTATTGTTTATATATCACTACTTCTATTGTGTCTTAGCTGAATTGTACTGTAGTCTGACACCGTCAGTCAGCGTCAGCTAGGGTCTTTGTGTGCGCAGTGCGCACTCTCTCGTTAGCGCTACACCGATCTCTGCTGTAGAGTACACCTGTCCGTCACCTCACACACCCACCACCACCAGTCCCACCCCATTAAAGTACCCCACTTGTCCCACCCGCCTTTACATACATACGTTTTTTTTTCATTTGTATAATATAAAAAATATACAATGTCTGGCACTGGCAGCCGCGGTCTGGGCAGGGGCAGCAAGGGCATCGCCAAGAGAGGAGGTTGTGGGCGTGGCAGCCGCGCCACCACCACCATGCACAGTTGTGCGTCTGCACCAGTGGCTATTCCGCCATTAGCCACTAGCCGTGGACGCCTTGGCCGCCCAACAGCTGGGAGTCACGCTGCAGAGACACAGCAGCAGCAGCAGCAGCGTGTGGCCCAGATGTTCCTCCCACCGCCAGGTCGTAGCCGTCCTATTGAGGAGAAGGACGCAGACGCTGTGGTGGAACTGATGGTGGATGAGCAGGCCACCATTAGCTCTGGAACAGAGTCCTCCACCCCCGCCACCACTCCTGTTCGCAAGAGCAGCAGCACCTGCCCAGCACTGCCTGGGGAGCAGGAGGAGGAGTGCAGTTCTCCAGCCCCAGCGGGCGACACCAGCACCCTGTCACTCAGCACCTTCTTATGGACCCCAGGAACAGAGAAGGTATGGAGTGCTGTTGCGGAAGAATTGACAGAGGAAGGAATGCTCATGGGCACTTTGGGGGATGATGCTTTGGACAGTCAGACAGTGGTGACTGTCCATCCATCCATGCATGCAGAAGGGGAGTTTGGGGGATCCCAGCAGGACATGTTTGTGGAGGGGGAGGATGATGATGACATTGTGAAGGACAAAGACTGGTTGCCACCAGGTCCTAGGAGTGGGGATGTCATCAGTTCTGAGGAGGAGGAGGAGGATGCGTCTGCGGGCCTTGCTAGAAGGATCAGCATCGCAGGCATGGGCATGATCACAAGTGGGCGTGGTATGCAGGCCACACAGCGTGCTGATCAGGAGACGAGTTCTGCCAGTGCCACCACCAGCCACACCAAGAACCCCCCCCCCAACCACCACAGGGAGACCAGCGGCAGCAGCACCTTCCAGCCGAAGGGGCAACTTCACCTCCCCAATATGGAATTTTTTCACCCTTCCATATTTGGAGTGCAAGTATGCCACCTGCAACCAGTGCAAGCAGCTCAGCAGAGGGAAGGAGCCCTCTGCGTTTGGCACCACCTCTCCGGTCAACCACTTTGCAGGGAAACACTTTCACGAGCATGAGGAGTTCGAGAAGTTGAAGGAATCTGGCAGCGGCAGTGGCAGACCTGCCACCACTGCGAAACCGTCGGCAGCAGGAGTGCGTCAGCAACAGCTCCTTCTCCCTCTGCAACTACTGCCGCCGACACTGAGGCCTGTTCTGGCAGCCAGTCCTCAGTGGCCTCCTCTGCTCCCTCCACTGCTTCCCGTGCCAGCAAAAGACCTCGCCAGACCCTGCTCAGCGACACCTTCCAGGGGGTGGTCAGGGTTTTGCCTCCCAGCAGCCGTCGCGTGCGTCAGCTGAACGGCTTGCTGGCACGGGCCATGTGCTCCCAACTCCTGCCTTATTCCCTTGTGCAGGAGGGGAGCGAAATGCGTGCGCTCCTGATGTGTGCAGCCCCCTATTGGCCAATCCCCAGCCGACATTATTTTGCACGCACGGCCATCCCTGCACTTCACCGCTCTGTGATGGCCAATGTCGGGAGAGGGCTGGATCACGCGGTGGGTCAACGGGTCCACGTCACCATGGACTCGTGGAGCAGCCGGTTTGGGACAGGCCGCTATCTGTCCTTCACCGCGCATTGGGTCAGCTTGGTGGAAGGGGGTGAGGAGGGGGGAGCAGCATCGGCCGGCACTGCCAGAGCAGCAGCAGCACCAACAACGCAGTGGGTGGTGCCACCATGCAGGGTCAGCGGAACAGCAGCAGGTTCCTCTGATCCACTTCCATCCTCCGCCACACCAGCCCAAACCCCCCGCCTCAGCAGCAGCGTGAAGCCCCGCCACTGCCAAGCGCTGCTGGAATTGGTCAGCCTGGGGAAGACCAAACTGACGGCGAACCACGTCCTGGCCAAACTCCGAGAGCAGGAGAGGAATTGGCTGACCCCCAGAGGCCTCAGAGTCGGAGAGGTGGTGTCCGACAATGGGGCAAACCTGGTCACTGCCATCAGCAGGGGAGACCTGACCCACATCCCCTGCCTGGCGCACGTCCTGAACCTGGTAGTCCAAAAGTTCCACGCCCCCTGCCTGGCGCACGTCCTGAACCTGGTAGTCCAAAAGTTCCTGCGGACCTACCAGGGGATGGACCGACTCCTTGAGGCGGCAAGGAAGGTTGTGCGTCACTTCCGGCACTCGCCTGCAGCTGTGGCGAGCCTGGAAGAGGTGCAGAAGGAGCTGCACCTGCCACAGCACCGGCTCATGCTCGATGTTCCAACTCGCTGGAACTCCACCCTGGCGATGTTGGAGCGTCTGGTTGAACAGAGGCAGGCTGTCAGCCAGTATGTTGCACGAGCAACAGTTGCCTCCCTCACTGCAACTGGGCGTGCCGCCACCAACCTCCCGTCCATCATCTCCATGGAGGACTGGGGGCTCATGCAGCAGGTGTGCTCAGTCCTGGCACCCTTCCTGCAGGCCACCAACATGGTGAGCAGGGACCATGCAATGGTGTGCGAGTGGGTCCCCTTGGTGTGTGTGCTGGACAGGGCCCTGTATGCACCGGTGGAAGAGGGAGCGGCAGCCTTGGACCAGCAGGAGCTGCAGGCCAGGCATCTTCACAGGCCACCTCTGAGGAGGAGGGCTCGGAGTTGGTGGAGGTCCCTGACCTTGCTACTGATGAGGGGGAGCAGCAGAGCGCAGCTGGACTGGTGCGGGGGTGGAGAGAGGATGAGGTAGAGGAGGCAGAGGAGGACAGCAATGTCGGCTCTGGGGCTGCCGATGATGTGCCAACAGACGTGGCCAGACTGTTCCCAATGGCAGCGCACATGCTGAGGTGCCTGCGCAAGGACCCAAGGGTGGTCCAGATGAAGCAGAGGGAGGACATCTGGATTTGCATGATGCTGGACCCACGTCTGAAGGGGAAGCTCAGCCAGTTCCTGCCTGCAGGAGGAGACCGTGCGCAACAAATGAGGGATTTGCAGCTGTCCCTTGTTGAGCGCTTGCAGGAAGCCTTCCCTGAGCCATCCACCCCCACTGTCCAGCCAGCACAGAGGCAGCAGCAGGTGCCTGCATCCACCAGCAGCAAGCGCTCGCGCACCACAGACCTGCTGTCTCTGACCCAAGAGCTCTACATGAGTGTAGAGCTGCCAAGGACTAGAGAGGAGGTGCCTGCATCAGCATCCTTCTCCAGTCACAGGCAGCGCTTGACCCGCATGGTGGCTGAATACATGGGGTCCTTCAGCAGCCTTGACAGCGTGGCCCCTGTTGATCCCATGGAGTATTGGGTCAAGCACCTGCCGATCTGGAGCGAGCTTGCGCAGTACGCCCTGGAAGTGCTCTCCTGCCCCCCTTCCAGCGTACTGTCAGAGCGTTGCTTCAGTGCAGCCGGTGGAGTCGTCACTGAGAAGCGATCTTGTCTGTCTCACAAGTCTGTGGACAGACTGACGTTTCTCAAAATGAACCAGGCTTGGGTGGAAGGCGAATTCATGGCCCCTGTTGTCGGCGAGAGGGGTACATGAAGTGACGACTGGCACACACACATACACCTGCTGCTGCTGCTGCTGTTATATTTCATCCTGCTGTCTGTGTGTTTCCACTGCCAGGGAACACATTACAAGGTACTGCTGCCCAAGCGCCACCAGCTATTACGCTCAAAAATAGCTGCATTAATTTGAATTTAAAAAAAAAAAATTGTAATTATTTTAGAGGTGTTCGGGTTGAAAACTGTGCTGTCCCAATTGTGTATTGGACACAATGTGGGCTTCACGACCGCTGTCTGGAACCTCATGCTGTTCATTTACGGCCCTGGGACCGCCGCTAGGACCCAGGGCCTACTATGTCTCGCTGCCTGCCCTCCTGCCTGCTGCCAAATGCCAGTCTGCCACACACACTTATCCTCCTCACGCTGCCTGCTGTTATATTTCCTCCTGCTATCTGTGTCTCCTCTCCACTGCCAGGGAACACATTACAAGGTGCTGCTGCCCAAGCGCCACCAGCTATTACGCTCAACAATAGCTGCATTATTTTGAATAAAAAAAAAAAATTGTAATTATTTTAGAGGTGTCCGGGTTGAAAACTGTGCTGTCCCAATTGTGTATTGGACACAATGTGGGCTTCACGACCGCTGTCTGGAACCTCATGCTGTTCATTTACGGCCCTGGGACCACCGCTAGGACCCAGGGCCTACTATGTCTCGCTGCCTGCCCTCCTGCCTGCTGCCAAATGCCAGTCTGCCACACACACTTATCCTCCTCACGCTGCCTGCTGTTATATTTCCTCCTGCTATCTGTGTCTCCTCTCCACTGCCAGGGAACACATTACAAGGTGCTGCTGCCCAAGCGCCACCAGCTATTACGCTCAACAATAGCTGCATTATTTTGAATTTAAAAAAAAATACATTTGTAATTATTTTAGAGATGTCCGGGTTGAAAACTGTGCTGTCCCAATTGTGTATTGGACACAATGTGGGCTTCACGACCGCTGTCTGGAACCTCATGATGTTCATTTATGGCCCTGGTACCACCGCTAGGTACCAGGGCCTATTATGTCAGTCACATCACACTGCCTGACACACATTACTCCTCCTCCTGTAGCTGCATTGAGCTTCTGCTGTCTGTGTGCTGCTACCACTGCCAGGGAGAACAGAAGAAGAACTATTTTCTACTGCCACCTGCCCACCCACTCTCCTACCGAGTACCGACCGACTATTACCACACACTACAAATAGCTGCAAGCCTGCAACTACTACTTCCTCCTCCTGCTGATGTCTGTGTTTTACCACCGCCAGGGTACACAGAAAAAGGCGCTGTGGCTTGCAATGTGCCACTACCTACCTATTATGCCATCAACACAAATATAACTATGGTGTTATTACAATAAAATATTTCCAAAAATGAAGTAAAAAAAATATTACAAAAGAAAGGAAAACCAAGACACATAATATAATGATAGAGAAGAAGAGGAAGAAGAAGATGAAGAAGAAGAAGATATAGAAGAAGGGGATATAGAAGAAGATGAAGAAGATGAAGAAGATATAGAAGAAGAAGAAGATATAGAAGAAGAAGATATAGAAGATATAGAAGATGAAGAAGATGAAGAAGATATAGAAGAAGAAGATGAAGAAGATGAAGAAGAAGAAGAAGAAGAAGAAGAAGAAGAAGAAGAAGAAGAAGAAGAAGAAGAAGAAGAAGAAGAAGAAGAAGAAGAAGAAGAAGAAGAAGAAGAAGAAGAAGATATAGAAGAAGAAGAAGAAGAAGATATAGAAGAAGAAGATATAGAAGAAGAAAATATAGAAGAAGAAAATATAGAAACAGAAGATATAGAGAAAGATATAGAAGAAGAAGAAGAAGATATAGAAGAAGAAAAAGAAGATATAGAAGAAGAAGATATAGAAGAAGAAGAAGAAAATATAGAAACAGAAGATGTAGAAGAAGATATAGAAGAAGAAGAAGATACAGAAGAAGAAGATATAGAAGAAGAAGATATAGAAGAAGAAGAAGATATAGAAGAAGAAGAAGATATAGAAGAAGAAGATATAAAAGAAGAAGATATAGAAGTAGATGAAGGAGAAGAAGAAGATATAGAAGAAGAAGAAAAAGATATAGAAGAAGAAGAAGAAGATATAGAAGAAGAAGATGAAGATGACGTAAATGAAGCCTTCCAACAACCATTTTGGACACACCTTCTCATGCAAACACTTTTCATGAAGTTAATTTACTTTTTTTGAGACCTTTTTTTATAACTACTACATCACCACATAATCACTTGATGTTTTTCTTCATCAAAAAGGTGGTTTCATGCATCATTGACCTCCTATACAAGTTTTACAAGCTATTTAAGGCCAGCTCGAATATTTTACTCGAATACAGACCCGGATAGTGACGTCGGATATCCGAGGTCGAATCGGATATTCGATTACATCGGATATCCGACTTCGAGTGAATTCGGATAGTTTACTATCCGAATTCGACCAAACTCGAATAGGATAATGAGGTATCCGAGCAACACTGCATGACCCCACTACTTTTCCACCAGCTACTAATAGGTAAGGGATGGGTTTATGTGGTAATTGCCCACTCTGTTAGCTAGGGCCGCCTTCAGAAATTTCTGGGCCCCATACTGAGCAAACCTAATGGGCCCCCGGGGATTTTTTGGCACTAGAAATAGCTGCTAGTAAAAAATTGGTAAATTTACAGATAGTTTACTACAGGTAAACTTAGCCCTATTCCCATGCAGAGCCCTCCCTCTACTGATGCCCATCCCTAACCAACCCCCCAGCAACACCTATCCAACCCCCGACCCCTGCACGCGCAATGACCAACCTTAAAAGGCCCAACCGATGCCTAACCTTAAGGACATGGGAGGTGGGGGGAGGCTTCTTACAGCTTCTAGCAGACTATCTTGTCCCTCACTGTAGTTGCACTGTCCTCCAGGGAGTTGATGTCCCCTCCGAAAGATCCCTGACCACAGCTGTGTGTCTGCATGGCTGGCAGCATTCTGTGCTGTGTACATTAAAAAAGGCGCTGCGCACAAATGGCGTGGGGTGATGCCAATAACGACATCTTGCTACAAAGTTTCAGAAATGTTAAATAACTTTAGTAATAAGATGTCATTAGCGGCATCTGTGATACATTATTCATTCAAACTAAGTAGGAAGTGGAGAGAAGACGCGATCATCAGGGACCAGGTAATGTATACAAACCCCTCTGCCTGTATCACCTGCTCTCACACTGCCTCAAAGTCCCCTGCCGCTCTCACACTAAACCCTTTAATTCTGTCTAAACCCGGACTACACTCCCCAGCAGAGTAACACTAACCCCCATGCCTCCATAGGCAATAGATTAAGTTATGGTTTCGGATAAATAGCGGGCACTAGACGCCTGCTATTTATTGCGCCTGCTATTTATCGCGCACCATAATTTAAACTCATTTCCGCTAATTATGGCTTTTTATCTGCTCCGTTCTGTGCTGGCGCAGGTCACAAAGACTGCACAAGTGCAGAACATTTACAGCAATGGGAACATGAATGAGAGAGGCACACAGGGATCTTTTGGGGGGAGAAGGGCACCCTGGAGGGCAGCAGAACTATAGCAATGGACTTGATAGACTGCTAGTGTACATCCGCAGGTAGTGGACATCTGGAAACATTTTATTTTTATTCTTACAATTAACTAACTTTACTGACCAAAAAAATTAACATTCTGCAGAAATCAGAAACTTTTCAGCATTTCCAACCGTCCCTACTAGGCACTAGGCAGCAAAGGCTTATTGCACGGGCAATAGACCAAGACAGCAGCCAGTCAACACAGCCAGACTAAAGACAGTGCAGCAGGTGTCAGCTAAGCAAGGCTGGCAGTGGGTCAACCTCACAGATAAGCTTTGACACTGGGGTTGAGTGACTAAAAATGATCCAACTTTGTAAAATTATCACATCCTTTGATCACGTCACTAAACTTGTCAGACTCAGTCAGGACAAGGTAAATCTAAAAGATGTAATGTTTTTTTTTTCACGCTTGACAGCGGAGCCTGAAGACCATGAGCATCTGTGGCGCTCCAAGTGACAGTCTGCACTCACGGATACAGCGGTTGGGGGATGATGGAGGAAAAGGATATTGCTGAGGATTTTAAAGGACAGCTGTAGTGAGAGGTATGTGGATGACATATTTATTTCCTTGTAGGCTGCTTTCACAGTGGGACGTTACAGGTGCACATTAGTGCAGCCTGTAACGCTCCCCCAACGCACAGCAATGTAACACAAGTGGGCTGTTCACAGTGCCCACGTTGCGTTACATGTAACGCTGCACGTTGTAGTGAAAGTGCAGCATGCTGTGCGTAGACTGTTTGCACATGCTCAGTGGGGGGCGGAGAGGAGGCGGGGAGATGCCGCTACAGTAGCCGCGCACATGGCTACTTAATATGCACTGCACTGGCGGCCGCTGATTGGCCGGCGGGACCACGAGATGCAGAGTGTCTCGCTCCGCATCACGTGGTCCCGCCGGCCAATCAGCGCCATTCTGTGAGACCTTATGCGGATAGAGCCGCCTAACGCGGCTCACTCTAACGTCCTCTCCCGCACCAGCATGCGTTGCATTAGGGGCACGTTATGCGACCATAACGTCCCCTAAAACGCAACATCTTAGTGGGTAAGTAGCCTTAGCCATAGACCAAGAACAATCATGCAGCAGATCAGGTGCTTCTGACATTATTGTCAGACCTGACAAGATTAGCTGCATGCTTGTTTCTGGGGTGAATCAGACACTACTACAGCCAAATAGACCAGCAGGGTTGCTCGGATAGTCCTGATCACAAGTACGAGTGATCACGAGCATGACTCCGCCCACTTCCGAATTGACTCGTGATCATGATCACAAGTAGAAATCGATATTGGACAGGAGTGTGGTTTTGAGTCGAATAACCACATGCAATCACTAATTACGAGTCGGTATTTGTGATTAAAAACCCATTGACTTTAACGGTTAATAGCAGTGGTGCTTGGATACCTCTTTTTGATATCCGAGTTGGTCTGAATCCGGATAGCCCGAAATCCGGATAAATCCAAATATTCGAATTCGAACCTTTCGGCTATCCGAGTCCACCCGGGTTTCCGAACCCATTATCCAGGAAAATCTGATATTCGAACTGAAATCTGGAACTGGAGTTTAAATTGCTTCCAAAACGTCTTTTATAGTAAATGATGCATAAAGCTGTAAATCAACATCAGGAGGTTCCAGACAGCGGTCGTGAAGCCCACATTGTGTCCAATACACAACTAGGACATCACAGTTTTCAGCCCAGACATCTAAAAAAAATTAAACAGTTTGTTTTTTTTCAACAAAATACAGCTATTGTAGTGGCGTAATAGCTGGTGGCAGACTGGCAGCAGAAGATTTGTTCTGTGTGGACCGTGGCGGTGGGAAGCACAGACAGCAGCAGGAAGAGGAGGTAGATGCACCCTGGCGGTGGGAGCACAGGCAGCAAGAGGAGGAGGAGGAGGAATGTAACATGTGGCAGGCAGCATAGATAGTCCACCATGGCACCTAGTGTTGGTACCACGGCAGTTAAACCATAACAACTGTGAGGTTCCAGGAAGCGGTCATACTGCCTAGCCTGTGCACACAGGCCCTAACCTAGCCTAGCCTAACCTGCAGCACTGAGTCTGACTGTCACACTGACTAAAATCAAAATACAAGCTAGCTAACTAAAAAAAAAAAAAATACTGGTGTAGTACAGGTGTTTAGGAGAAAAAACACTAGGTTTAGCACAGTAAAAGAGCACTTGCTTAGCCAACACCACTGGAGATTTCTCTCAGTGAGCAGTCATAAGCAAGGACGAAATTCTCAACATGGCGCCCACCGTATATACAGGAGAGGATGGCCAGGGTTCCCCTCTGGTATTGATTGGTAGGGCTTCGGCTTGGAGCCCTCTGTTTGGCTCAATGACGTAAATGTACGTCATCTCCGTGGTTACGCTATCTGAATCGGGTACTCGAACTAGGTATCTGGTCGGATACCTGGATACCTAATACGTATCCGAGTTTACTCGAATAATGCATTCCGGATTTACCCAGCTATCTGGATTCAGTATTCAAATTCGAGTACTGAAAAACCGTTCGAGTATCACGGTAGTTCGTTTATCCGGAATCCGGATGAGCAACCCTAGTTAATAGCAAATTAACAGACCAATGGGGATCCTTCTGACCCTCATTGGTCTGTTAATAGACCAATGGGGAGACTTAGAGACAAAATTCAAAGATGCTCTCAGCTCTAGCTATACAGAGTATAGCTAGAGCTGTGTTATCTGCAGCGGTGAGCGGCGTGTGTGTCGGCGGGGGCACATCTTTGATCTTCAATCAAGGTGAAGCTCGCAAGTTTAGAGGATGATGGCATAGGACTTTTCTGAGGATATTGGCGTGGGAATTTTTTCTTAAAGGTAAAGGTAAGTATTTATATTAATTGAGAATAATAAAGGACTTTATTTGTTGCTATGTTTTTATTTCACTTAACCCTTTGGGGAAATGGGTAAGGGGTACTTTGTAACCCCATAAACACATTTCTCTTGGGGGGTGGGCATCTGGTGTCCTCTTCTTAAAGGGGACTCCCAGATACCACCATGAGCCCCCCCAGGGAGTCGTCGCCCCCACCTACTCCTGGGGCACCGTATGTGGGGAAGGGCCCCTGGATTGGACAAGGGCTCCGGGGGGGAGGGGAAGGCTTTCCCGCCCCTCTCTCCCAGAGCCCCCCATACCATGGACCATGCGGGCTGGTATAACTCAGTGTGCGAAGCCCTAGTCAGCCGGGGCTCTGCATTCTGGCTATCTCAGCCTGCATGGGGGACAAGGGGTTAAATATGCTTTATATGGGGGACCCCACGTCATTTTTTTTTAATTTCCCACCCTCTGAACATAAAAAAAAGTTTAAAAAAATAGCAAAAGATGCCGGGGATCTTTATACAGCCATACTGCGGCTGTATAGCGATCCCTGGCCAAAGCGTTGGGGCTCTGGAGGGGTTTCCAGGGGGTCCATACGCACTGTGTACGGACCCCCTGGAAACCCCGTCATGAATTTTATTGCTCTTTCTCTTGATATATGTAAATTTACACTACTGTTAGGTTTGCTACATTAACTGACATGTATACTTTTTTCCTATGAAACTTTAAAATTGATTTTCTCAAAAACTATAAGGTCTTTTTTAAAAAATGTTTTCCTCTTGTTCCCATGGTTCTTCTTAATATAACCTGCAAATGTGGTGTTTCTAGCATGTAAGGGGGCTTTGCTATTAACCGCTAAAGTCGGCGGTAATCAATCACTAATACCAACTCGAGTGATCACGAGTCGGGTAACGAGTGGGTAATGAGTGCATTCGTGATCGGCATTCCTGATCGAGATAGCAAAAAACAGCTCATGAACACGAGTTACTTGCGATCACAAGCTCGTGATGAGCACCACTGTAGACCAGCAAGGCTGCTAGGTTTAAAAGGAAATAAATATGGCAGCTTCAATTTACCTCTCACTACAGTTGTCCTTTAAAGAGTTTTTTTTGTTGTTGCCAGCTCAGGATGGATAGTAGACAGGGCACAAAGTCGTGCATTCCAACTAGTTTCATAATTGCTAATCTCCTGAGGAGAAGAAGAAATTGACTGAAAATGAGTATGGAGAATGAGAATAGTGATTATCTGTTTAAGCCTGGCCATATTTTGCACTGCGTGTGCTGTGATTCCCATAAAAAAAATGAAGAGCCATGCAAACTAGTGGCTTGCCACCATATCCAATCCCCATTCCAAGGGTAGAATTGTGGATTATTCCAAAAGCATTCAAGATGCAAGCATGTGTTGCTTATGGCACCTCTTAGCTGTCAAAGTGGCATAAGCCTTCCCCTAGATTTGGGCGGGGTGGAGGGGGGCTTTGTTATACAGCTAGGGCTATACTTTGTCAGCGAAACAAGAAATGAGCTACGTCTAAAGAAATTATTCCTCTGAGATGAAAATAACTGTGTACCTGCTTAAAAAGTTTGTATTACAAATCTGGATATATATTTCATTAGGAGATCACAAGCTACTTCAGCAGGGAATGTTACAAACAGCAACTTCATAGTACATAATTTGTTCAGTTTGGTTTCATACCTTTGGCTATATACATTTTCTAGATAACTGGCTGTAGCTTACCTTACCCTGCAGAGAGCGACCAAGATTGCCTCTGACCCCCCTGACCCTGCTCACTCCATCTTCCAACGTATGCCTTCAGGAGTGAAATACCGGTCAATTGCAACTAAAACTTCTAAACACAGGAAAAGCTTTCTCCTGCAGGGGGTAGCCATGCTTAATGCAGAACCATACTGCAGCTGCTAGGACTTGAAAACATTCAGTACAGAACTGTAAATGAGCATTTCTCACCCTGTCACTATTACTTACATACTGCCCTTGACTTGTAACATATATACTGTCTGTCCTTGTATTGTTTTGCATGTGTCCGTTAAGCAAGTGCCATCTGCCAAGTCAAATTCCTTGTAGCTACTACTGATGCTGTTAACACGCACTACCATCCATGTCTGCCATGTGTCCACAAATAATTCCGGGTGCTGCACCTGTCGCACTTGGCGAATAAAGCTGATTCTGATTCTGATTCTGATTCTGAAGTGCAAACTTACTTGGCCAAATAAATTGATTCTGATTCTGATATTTTGATAGAAAATCACACTATTAGGTATTTGTCAGCCCCGGATTGCCCATGAGGCAGGGTGAGGCGGGTTCCTGAGGCACCAGAAGTGGGGGACGGCGCCCGTCTGGCCCTGGGTGGGGTGGGTGGCGCCAAGCTTGAGGGGATAGCAGTCAGGAAGGGGGGCAGCAGGCACAACGGTGGGGAGGGGGAGTCAGAACCCCCCTCCCTAACCTGGGTCCCTCCAGTCTACGCTCCCCCTCCAGCTACTACCGAAGTGTACAATTATCAGGCAGCAGGAGGGGAAGCGATGACTCACCTCCTTGAGGTTTCAGCACTGCGTTCCACCGCTCGTCACTTCCTGCAATGCCGTCCACTGTACTGTACAGTGGATGGCATTGCAGGAAGTGACAAGTGGTGGAACGCATGCTGGAACATGGAAATGCCTGATAATTGTACACTGCAATAATAGCTGGAGGGGGAGCGCAGACTGGGGGGACCTAGGTGAGGGTGGGGGGGGCAGCATCTTTACAAGTTTGTCTCAGGCGGCAAAAAAGTCTAGAACTGGCCCTGGTACTTGTATAAAAATAAATATTTTTTTAAACTTGAAAACAAGCATTCAGCAAATCTTGTCAGATTTTTTTCAGAAACATCTGACCTGCTTGTTCAGGGTCTATGGCTAAACGTATTAGATGCAGAGGAGCAGAAAGACAGCCAGGCAACTGGTATTGTTTAAAAAGAAATAAAGCCTTCATATCCCTTTACCCAATTTGCAAGCCGGGGAACCAATTCTTTGAATCTCTCGCTGTTTCTACCAATTAATCAAAATAGTTTACCACTCTGAAAACTGAACCTCTTACCAGTGCACAAAATGTTCTGTTCTTAGCTGTTTGGAGAACCCTGGTAACTTATTGGAGAAGAGTTTCATTTAGCCTCCAATGAAGGGGCCTATGAAGGGTAGGATCCCAATTTAAGTCTATCATTACTCCAGGCATTTGTATATTTGTATTTTCTAGTAAATGGACAAGCAGCCTGATAGAAAAAAAGTAATCAAGCCTTTATTGAGAGGCATGTGGTGGAGAGTAGAAAGTAAATTCTACACTGTTATTATTATCAATTCTCCATAGGTCTAGTAAATGGAATTTTTGCATTAGTGTTCTGAACTTTTTGAGTCCATTCATTATTAGCACGGGGCATTTCGGAGCGGGGTGAAGTAAACAACTGGTTCACCCTGCTCCTGCACAAACTCCGGGCCTGTGCTGATTACTATTCTTCCTCCAAGTTGTAGTCATTTTCTGGGATGGGTATTTTGGGAGGCAGCTGAGAAAGTTTGGAATGCCGCAGGAGCTAATGACTAGTTTCTACACTGCCACCATTGAGTCTGTCCTCTGCTCCTCCATCATTGTCTGGTACTCTGAGGCAAATGCAAAGGACAGGCACAAACTACAGAGGGTAATCAGCGTGCTGAGAGGATTATCGGGTCACCTCTGCCTCCTCTGGACCTCCTCCATACGCGTACATCAAAAAAGGGCGTCGGGAAAAAAGGGCGCGTGGTGTAAACGATAAGCAGTATTATCGTTTATAAAAATATTGTGTAGAATTTCGTTTACAAATAGTGTTTTAAGAATTTATAAATCATTAAATAATGTGTATGAAATCGGCAATTCTTAAAACGTTAATGTTCCCTGTTTCTAAACTGAAACTTATAATTACGCTTGTTAAAAAAAACAGTAATATTTGTTTAAACATTATAATTATATATTGTTATGAATAATCTTGATTTATCGTTTATTATTATAATAAAATGTGAAAATATTGTTTATAACAATGATATTAATATAAGTACATTCATAATAACTGTTGATTAGTATTATTAAAATTGTACTAAAACTATACCTATCCCTACTCTCACACAGAACCCTCCCTGTACCTATCCCTAACCCCTAGACCCCCTGGTGGTGCCTAAACCTAAGACCCTCCTGGGGGTGCCTAAACCTAAGACCCCCCTGGGGGTGCCTAAACCTAAGACCCCCCTTGGTGGTGCCTAAACCTAAGACCCCCTATGGATAATAATGTTTTACAAAAATTAATAAATAAAACATTTAAATAAAAAAATGTAAATAATTTTTTGGGGTGGATAATAATGTTTTAGAAATGTTTTACAAATAGTGATTGTAAAAAATATATTGCAATTTATGTTACGTACTGATCGCTTTATTTTGTTAATAATAATGTTTTACAAACAGTAAGGATTAAAATGTTAAATAATGTTTTAATTAAACAGGATAAATATGTTTAGTATTTTTATAAATGTTATTCGTCACAGGCTCATTTTGTAAAGTTAAATCATCACAAGCACAGGTATAAAACATTAAAAATCTCCGGGCGCCGTTTGTAAAACGTTAATAATCTCCGGCGCCTTTTTTTCCCTGTTCGGCGCCCATTAAACGATATTTATAATGGGAGTGATTGGGGCGCCCTTTTTGTCCACTTGTCTCATGCGCCCAAATCTCCTGCTTCCCTCCATACATCTAGAATGATGTACAGGGCCAACAGGATTACCCAAGACCCTTCCCACCCTGGCAGCCACTTCTTCGACCTCCTTCCCTTAGGCCGCCACTATAGGACCATTCTCACCAAAACTACCAGGCATAGAAACGCCTTCTTCCCCCAAACTTAAAAAAAAATGGGGTTATTAGCTTAGAACAAGTAATTATTTGTACTACATATTGCAGCACTAATCCAGCTGGTATTTGTTATCTAAATATAATTTATCTTCTTTATAAATTAGAAAAATTTCCATGGACATCATGAAAGTCAATAGAAAATGTAAGTGACCGTACACACGCCGGACTGTAGGAAACGACGGGTCCGTCGTCACCTCCTGCTGGGCGAGCGTTCCAGCGGCAGTCTGGCGTGTGTACAGTCTGTCTGCAGACTGATACGGCTGTTTCTGAGCGATCCGCCCGGCGGATCGCTCAGAAACAGCCGTATCAGTCTGCCGACAGACTGTACACACGCCGGACTGTCTGCTGAAAACACGCCCAGCAGGAGGTGACGACGGACCTGTCATTTCCTGCAGTCCGGCGTGTGTACGGACCTTAAGACTGCCAAACTGAGGAATACAAATTGATTTGACCATATAATTTAGATTTTATAATGAGGTTGAACCAGGAAACAAGGTAAAAAGTGTTTAATATTTTCTGCTATTTTCACTGTAGGTTTTATCTGATTGGTTGTCCTGAAAAAGCAGATACACAGAGGAAACAGGCCTATGTTTCTACAGTGAACAAGGAGAATAAGATGATAGTGTAACTTATAAAGGAAAGAACACAGAGAGAAGCAGGAGCCCAAATGGTACAGTATAAGTTGTAAGGGGGCTATAGGAGTATAAACAAATATACTCAGAAGTGCGGGTTGCTGGTAAGAGTAGCCAACTATTAAGTCGTGTGGCGAAATCTCGGTTTTACTCAGGTATGCTGGATGGTCCTTCTGCTGGTCGTTCCCTTTAGAAAAAAGTGTGTGATGGTGTAACGATTGGTGTCAGCGACAGCTAATCCGATTACTGGTGATCTGCAGTATCACCACTAATACAGATGCTATATCTGATCATATGGTGATCTGCAAAATCACCAACAATGCTGATATAGCGCCACCAAGATACTTGATAAGTGTAGGGTGCAACAGTAATATCAAGAGCACAGGCAATAAACCAGGATCTCCTGAGGAGCAGGAGAGTCTGACTGCACCAATGTAATTCACAAATGATGATTCAGATTCTACTGCAGCCGAAGATTGTACTGAATACAATCTTGGCTGGACAATAGCCACAGTAACACTGACGTGACTAAGGTGCTATTGCAGCAGTAAGGGAAGGCTGAAACACAGAGTAACTGTAGTGATTCAGACCTTACTGCAGAAGAGTATTCCCGAGGAGCGGGAATACCAGGAACCCCTCAGCCTAGGCTAGACCTAGTGCTGAGGGTAGAATAGTCAGACAGGCAGATTCGGCAACACACAGACAGAGGCAGTACAGAAGCAAGAGGCAAGATCAGAGTGGTGTCACAGGCAGAGTTCGGCAATGAGATCAGATAGGCAACGGCACAGAATCAGAAGACAGGAGAGTAGTCAGGCAAGCAAGAGGTCATAACAAATAATACAGTTCACTACAGTTCACTAGTACTTTAAGCTATCAAAGGATCTGACTCAGGTCTGAGCGCTAACACATATAGCATTCACAACAGCAGACGAGGAGCAACTGACAGGTGAGTCCTGAAATACTGTGGAGCAGCCCACAGCTCCGCCCGGAAGCCCAGCCAATCAGGGAGCAGGCTGGTGTCAGCTGACCATCCAGGTCAGCTGACACGCTTCCTCAAACCATAAGTGCGGCAGCGGTCCGCGCACACGCGAGCCCGATGCTCGCCTACGTCACCCATTCGACCGGACCTCCCAGATGCCGACGGGAGGCCCGGAGACACCACGGCGGGAGACGCCATGCTACCTGCTGCGGAAGCGGCGGCTGCGCCGCTATCCGCAATAATCTGTGGCATGACAGATGGCCACTCACCTGATAACAGTGTTGGAGGTCAAAACTGATGACAATATGTGTAATTGTTTAAGGACAGCGTATTTACACAATGGTTTTAGAAAGCTTTGCTCATTATTTCTTTTTGGCACAAAATTTGGCCTGAGGAAGCGGGTTGTAACCCACAAAACACATTCGCCATTGTCTAAAGCCATTGTGTGAATAAACTCTTTTTATACATCGACACATGGACATGACATATTGTCATCCTTGAGCTAAACCACCACTTCATTTTCTATTTTATTGTTTCTAAAGCCATTGTGTAAATAAACTCTTCTTATACATTTACACATATTGTCATCCTTGATCTAAAGCCACCACTTAATTTTCTATTTTATTGTTTTTAATTAATTTTATACTTTTTGGGCGCCCATTTTCCCTTCTATGTTTCTACAGAAACTAGAAATAATTTTGATGTTGTGTACTTACACTGATGCTGGGAATACACGGCTCGATTCGGAGCCTTTTAGATTTTCGATAATTTCGATATTTTAGATAATTTCCGACATGTCCGATCTCCCGCACAATCGTTTCGCCGCTCGATTCCGCATTGAGGACAATGTTGTAAAAAGATGAGAAAAACGAGTGGAAGATAAGAGAATTGCCTGCGGAATTCTGCTTTTATTTAAATGAATATTATAATCTAAAGCACACACTGCTGATGCCTCTGATGGAGGCCACCACATGCCCACACATTGTATGTGTTTTGATATAAACAAAAGCAGGGAAAATAACTCAATGATATAAGTTGAGTATCAAGATATCTTATTACGTAGTTAGATTGGCCCATGGTGGATCCGGTCTTACGCAGTCGACTCTCTTTGGAATTTTATCTAGAGTTTGCAGGCTTACTACATGGCTAGTCTCCTGAAATTCAGAAATTAAGTTCTCAGAATTGACAGGTGACATTATCTTTTTGCAGGTTTGTAGCCAGCATGTTTTACTTTTGATTGATACAAATTATAAGTTATAATGACCATGAAAGAAGGTTTAATGTAAAGTTATTGGCTGAACTAATAACACATAAGATTTGGAAAGCACAGCTCGCCTACATGTTCTTGACAGAAAAACCGTGACGATGCATTATTTCAGGATGTAAATATTCAGTTCAAATACTGTCTAGAGACTAAACTGTTACTGTTAAAAAAAAAGAGATGTCAGGACTGGGAGGACTACATAAAATTTCGGAGCAGGGTGAAGTAAACAACTGGTTCACCCTGCTCCTGCACAAACTCCGGGCCTGTGCTGATTACTATTTGTCCTTCAAGTTGTAGTAATTTGCTGGGACTGATAATTTGGGCACTGGCGAATTACCCTTTTTTGTTACTAATATGTGTGGCGCCCAGAGTGGCAAAAGCAAGCACGCAGCGCTGGGGTTGAAACTATCGATGCAACGCTGTGCCAAAATTAGCTACATCTGAACTTCTGGAATTCCTGTCATAAACTGATTGTATAGACATACCTTGGGTAGTGGATCTATCCATACAAGAGATGAATGCCAGATTAGAATCCCCACCCCAAATCAGAGGTCCTACAGTCACTTTATATACTTTAAGTAGAATGTACCATCTCTGAGAGTCAAGGATAAACCTAGAGGGGGACAACCTTTTTGACAAAGCCACCCCTTACTTTTTGGGGACCAGAGGCCAAATACACCCCGGAATACAATTTACTGAAGAAGCGTGGAGGGTCTTGCCATCTAAAATTGGTCTCCTGAACCATAGCTGCGTTTACTTCCAGCCTCTTCAGGTCCTTTAAAAGGGTGCACCCTAGTAACTTCTAATGACCCCAGAATCCTTTAGAGAAATGGCCCTCCCATAATGATAGGGAAGAAGAAATATTACTTATCATTACTTTTATTTTCTACATCACGTGTTGTGTGAAGTAAAAATGAATTTTAGTATTGGAATTAATCCCATCTAATCATCACTCAAAGCATCTACGGAATGGGTGCAGCTGCATCCACAGGAATGAATACAGTATACTAGTATAAATTGGCAGTGGTGTAGGGCCCACGGTCGCAGTGGTCGCAACCGCGACTGGGCCCGTGTGTGACAGGAATGCTTTACTGTCCTGACTGCAGAGTTCAACTCCCAAACATAACGCGTGAGTTACTACACTGTTCCGTAACTCAGCGGCAGGCATCACCTCTATGCCAGGCACTCAGCACCGCCTCCTTCAGTTAGCCCTGCAGCCAGTAACAGTCTTTAGCTGGCCGGGGCCTGGCTCCTCCTCCCCACTTCCTCAAGTAAAGAATGTATTCAGCGTGAGTGGCCGCAGATTCCATGTGTCTGGTGAGTGAGGTAACTCTTCCTCTCCCTCTCCTCTAATTGCTCCCAAAGGTTCCGTCCACTGACTTATGTTCTTTTGTATTTGCACCTCTGGCCCGGGCAAATCACAGTTCTGCCTGCTTGATATGTGCCATCTGACACAGTGCAGTGTCTGTGGTGTGCCATATACTTGTCATCCCTCTCCTCTCTTCCAGCAACGTCTGCTCAAACGAGGGGGAGGGGGAGATGCTGAGCAGACACGGGAGTTACAAGCAGGAAAAGAGCACCACGGGGACAAGTATTCGGCACATCACAGGGGCTACACTGTCAGATGTCACTGCACAACAGGGCCCAGGCACATATCAAGCAGGCAGGACTGTGTTTTGTCCAGGCATGTGTGATGCATTAGGGGAGAAGAGAAAGTGTCTGGCTGTATAGTCCTAGTCTAATGTCCTACCATATTATTATGTATTTATATAGCACTGACGTCTCCTGCAGCACATTACAGAGTACACAGTCATGTCACTGACTGTCCTCAGAGGAGCTCACACTCTAATCCTACCATGGTCATAGTGTAATGTCCTACCATATTTTTATTATGTATTTATATAGCACTGACATCTTCTGCAGCACTTTACAGAGTACATAGCAATGTCACTAGCTGTGAATTATTGATAATTATTACCCTGTATGTCTTTAAGGATAATTTCGCTAGTGGGGAGTTCAGCAAAATAGGTTGCAAGCAATTTGGCTTAAATGAGGGTGGGGGGTCCAGTTTCAAATTCCGCATCAGGGCCCAGAAGACTCTAGCTACGCCACTGTAAATTGGCTAAGATAAATTTTGTAAGCTGTGGATAAAAAATAATGTATACTATTTTTTCTTTAATCACTGCGCTTCTAAACCTTGTTTCCCCCTTATGGACCAGAGCAGTTTTGACATTTTAGCTATGTCCCTATTTAATCAGCAATAGCATTATCCCTACTTATGACACCTAAATAAAATATATATCTAGCTAACTAGGCTTTCATTGTATGGCATTTTTCCCCTCTAACAATTTTGTTTTCTATGCATTTTATTAGGAAAAAGAGGAAAAAAATAGAAAAAACAATTTATTTCCACTTTCAATTCCAATTCCAGATTATAAATAAAAAGCACTGTTGTAGCTAAAAAACACACATTTTGTTTGGTTATTTCTACTGTTTATCACAAAAGTAAATTACGTTCATGTCACACTTTATGGTGAAAATATTTGATACTGAAATAATGCTACATAGTGTATTTTTCACTATGAACTGAGAAAATAAAAGTATTTTTAATGGTAAAAAACAACCTTATTGGCTCAGGGAACATATATTACCTTTCACCAATTAGTGCTGCAGCAGATACTGCCAATCCCTTCTGTATCCTGCCCTGTCCTGTAGCCTGCAGTTCTGAATTTCCTGCATGCATATTGTTGCATAATATTGCTTGCATTTGTAATGAGAATCCTTTCCTTCTGCTGTCAGCTTGCAGCCTTCAATTAGACTAGCACAGGATTGAGTGATTACCATTCAGCTGTGTCGGAATTTGCATGTCTGCCCTCATTGGCTGATGTCCATAGAAAAGCCTACTCCTTCTTTTAGATCATACCCATCATAGCTTTCAGCTCTGCCTTAGCTGGTTGCTGGGTCATTCATGTGAATTGTGTATTGCATTGTTTAACCTTGTCTTTCCTGCTTGGACGTTCGCTGTACCCACGGGGGTACAGTGAAGTCCTGCCGATCCTGATAGCGTGGATTCTGCCATCACCACGTTGGTAGTATTCCTGCTGGTCTTGTTCCTGTGGATGTGATTGTAGCAGCGGTTACTATTAGTTACGCTCTTTCTTGTTTGTCTTGTACATGCCAGTGTGGATGTTTGCTATTGCTGAGGCAGCAATTAGATTGGCAAACAATTCTCCTGTCTGTGTGTCTGTTCCTGCTAGTCCTGTTCCTGTGGACGTAACTAAAAGCTGCGGTTGCTATTAGTTACGCTCCTTCTTGTTTGTCTTGTCCGTGTCAGTGTGGATGTTTGCTATCGCTGGTTCAGCGATTAGATTGGCAAACATTCCGTCTGTTAAGGTCCATACTCACGGGGGACGGCCGTCGCCGCAACCGCGTGGCACGCGCATGTTGCGGCGACAGTTCGCCCGTGTGTATGACGCGCGCGCCCCGAACCGTCACCCGTCGGAGCTGTCGCCAGGCGATTGACATCTTCAATCGCCGGCTACAGCCATCGCCGCAACCTCGCCGGAACTGTCGCTAGTCCCGCATGTGTATGCGGGCTAGCGACAGCTACCCACACACAGCACACGGAGCTTCCGGCGGAGGGAGGAACCTCGGCGACAGCTTCCGCCGCATCGCTAATCCCTCTGCTGCCGTGTGGATGCAGAGGGACTTGGCGACGAGCTGTCGCTGAACTGTCGCCGAACTGTCGCGCACACGCTCCCGTGTACTAGCGACAGCTACAATTGTCCCCCCGTGAGTACTTAGCTTTAGTCTGTTGTCTGTTCTTGTTACTCAGTGTGGTGGGCATCAGATGCTCGGTGCTGCGGTCGCACTTTGCAACCATTGTGTCTTGTTTATTTGTGGCGATTATCGGAAGCTCAGAGCAGCGGTCGCTCTCTTGACCATAGCGCCTAGTGTAATCTGTGTAACTTCCTCCACAAGAACAGTCCGCTCTACTAATATCACCCAGCTGCATAGTCTTAGTGGCTCTTGGTGGTATGTCTGCCTTCTACGTCAGCTTGTATGCCTTAATTCCTAATTAGGGCCAGCTAGTGGTGTGCCAGGCAGGGACAGTTTAGGTGTCAGCTAGTAGTGTGCCAGGCAGGGACAGCTAGGTGAAGAATGAGACCTCTAGCCTGGGGCATACACGTTGAAAGTTATACCACTAAGCCTTACAACCGGAGGTTTTGAACAGGAGCAAGCCTATTCAAGCACAGCTGTGCTTCAGCTACATCCTCGTGGCTTAAATGAAGTCACAGAGGACGTAGATATACTGCAGTGGTGGAAAAAATAGTTAAACTATGTTTTGTGTATTATTTTTGTACTAAAAAGTATATTTTCATTTTGGAATATATGATGTATTACAAATGAATGTTTCATTTTTTTGTAATTAAAGGATACCCGAAGTGACAAGTGACATGATGAGATAGACATGTGTATGTACAGTGCCTAGCACACAAATAACTATGCTGTGTTCCTTTTTTTCTTTCTCTGCCTGAAAGAGTTAAATATCAGGTATGTAAGTGGCTGACTCAGTCCTGACTCAGAGAGGAAGTGACTACAGTGTGACCCTCACTTATAAGAAATTCCCTTTTTATCCTTTCTTGCTTTTAGAAGCCATTTCCTGCTAGGAAAGTGTTTTATAGTTGGAATTTCTTATCAGTGAGGGTCAGTGTTGTCACTTCCTGTCTGAGTCCGAACTGAGTCAGCCACTTACATACCTGATATTTAACTCTTTAAGACAGAGAAAGAAAAAAAGGAACACAGCATAGTTATTTGTGTGCTAGACACTGTATATACACATGTCTATCTCATCATGTCACATGTCACTTCGGGTATCCTTTAAAAAAGCATGTTACTGCTGAAGAAAACAACTCCATAACTTTCTAGTAATAAAGTCAAGACTTTTTTGTTTACTATAGGCTAATCTTAACTACACACCAGTAAGACAAAAACTTTTTTCAAAAGACTGGTTCTCTCCTATCTGAAGGGTCACACCGCCACCATACTGGACCCCCTGCAGTTTGCGTACAGGGCCAACCGGACAAATTGATTTGACCATATAATTTAGATTTTATAATGATTTTGAACTAGGAAATGTAAACAGTGTATAATATGTAAAAAGCAGATACACAGAGGAAACAGGCCTATGTTTCTACAGTAAAAGAGAGGAGAATAAGATGATAGTGTAACTTATAAAGGAAAGAACACACATAGAAGCAGGAGCCAAAATGGTACAGTATAAGTTGTAAGGGTTGAAGACAAAAGAGACCGAGAGCCCAATATAGTGTAGTATTTCAGTACAATGGGGGTATCTTACACAATGCAATGGTTATTACTCACAAACACGGGTTGCCTCGTAGGCAACCACTGGATAGGCAGGTAGGGAGAATTATGACCTGACCCCACTCAATTTTAAGAAGACGCTCTCTGTAAATAGGAAAAATGGGGATACACCCCTCCACCCAGGGTTGACTAGACAGTATGCAAGTATGTATAACAGAGGGGCCAATAAGAATAAAATAATTAAAAACCGTCTAAAAGGGGAAAGCTGGTGGACTCACCTCCCTCAATGGAAAATGACCGGACTATGAGACGTTACTAAGATTCAAAAGTAACATTTATTTACATACTCCAAAGATGCAACGCGTTTCACGGGTTGCTACCCCGCTTCATCAGGCAATAGTATGGAGATCACAAAATCGAGTCAATAAATGGGCCAAGCGGGTTGTGACCCATGAAACGCGTTGCATCTTTGGAGTCTGTAAATAAATGTTACTTTTAAGTCTTAGTAGCATAGTCCAGTCATTTTCCATTGAGGGAGGTGAGTTCACGGTTTTTAATTATTTTATTCTTATTGGCGCCTTTGTTATACATACTTGCATAAGTTGTAAGGGGGCTATAGGAGTATAAAGAAATATACTCAAAGGTGCGGGTTGCTGGTAAGAGTAGCCAACTATTAAGTCATGTGGCGAAATCTCATTTTTACTCAGGTATACTGGATGGTCCTTCTGCTGGTCGTTCCCTTTAGAAAAAAGTGTGTGATGGCCACTCACCTGATAACTGATGACAATATGTGGAATTGTTTAAGAAGAGCATATTTACACAATGGTTGTAGAAAACTTTGCTCATTATTTCTTTTTGGCACAAAATTTGGCCCGAGGAAGCAGGTTGTAACCCACAAAACACATTGCCATTGTCTAAAGCCATTGTGTGAATAAACTCTTTTATACATATACACATGACATATTGTCATCCTTGAGCTAAGCTGCCACTTAATTTGCTATTTTATTGTTTCTAAAGCCATTGTGAGAATAAACTCTTCTTATACAGCTACACATATTGTCATCCTTGATCTAAGCCACCACTTCAATTTCTATTTTATTGTTTTAATGAATTAATGTTATACTTTTTGGGCGCCCTTTCTCCCCCACTGTTTCTACAGAAACGTTGAAATAATTTTGATGTCGTATACTTAAAGGGACTCCGAGCAGTGCAGAAACTATGGAAAGATGCACATCATTTTAAAGCTCTCTTTCTCCTCCTTCCAATGATATATAAATCGCCACCCTACGCCTTTTAGTTTTCGCTATTTTCGCGATTGAAATTGCTGCGGCCGCGATTTCGATCGCAAAAATAGAGAAAACTAAAAGGCGTAGGGCAACGATTTAGGTGTCGTCAGAAAGAGGAGAACGAGAGCTTTAAAATGATATCCATCAAGCCATAGTTATATTGTATTACACAGGGCGACTTTTTGTCAAAGTCAGCAGCTGCATTCAGCAAAATGGAGCTGCTGACACTGGGGAAAGTGTCGTCCTGTGTAATACAATATAACTATGGCTTGATGGATATAATTTTAAAGTTCTCGTTCTCCTCTTTCTGACGACACCTAAATCGTTGCCCTACGCCTTTTAGTTTTCTCTATTTTCGCGATCGAAATCGCGGCTGCGGCAATTTCAATAGCGAAAATAGCGAAAACTAAAAGACGTAGGGTGGTGGTTTATATATCATTGGAAAGAGGAGAAAGAGCGCTTTAAAATGATATGCATCTTTCCATAGTTTCTGCACTGCTCGGAGTCCCTTTAACTTATGATCAATTTCATGGGAAAACCATTAAACCCAGGACTCTGTCTTGTATCACTCGATAATTTATTCTGCTTTTATTTAAAGGAATATCATAATCTAAAGCACACACTGTTGATGCCTCTGATGGAGACCACCACATGCCCAAACATTGTATGTGTTTTGATATAAACAACAGCAGGGAAAATAACTCATTGCTACAGAAACTTTAAGAAATAATTTTGATGGTGTGTACTTACACTGATGCTGGTAATACACGGCTCGATTCTGAGCCATTTAGATGGCTCGCTAGATAATTTCTGACACGTCCGATCTCCCACACGATCGTTTCACCGTTCGATTCCGCATTGAGGACAATGTAAAAAGATAAGAAAAACGAGCGGAAGATAAGAGAATCGCCTGTGGAATTGTGCAGGGAATTGATCAAGCGGGACAATCGAGGAGGCAAAATCAAGCCGTGTATGCCAAACATTATGAGCATTTTCATGTGAAGGCCATTAAACTGCAAAATGAGATAAACCCAGGACTCAGTCTTGTATCAATCAGTAATTTATTCTGCTTTTATTTAAATGAATATCATAATCTAAAGCACACACTGCTGATGCCTCTGATGGAGGCCACCACATGCCCACACATTGTATGTGTTTTGATATAAACAAAAGCAGGGAAAATAACTCATTGATATAAGTTGAGTATCAAGATATCTTATTACGTAGTTAGATTGGCCCATGGTGGATCCGGTCTTACGCAGTCGACTCTCTTTGGAATTTTATCTAGAGTTTGCAGGCTTACTACATGGCTAGTCTCCTGAAATTCAGAAATTAAGTTCTCAGAATTGACAGGTGACATTATCTTTTTGCAGGTTTGTAGCCAGCATGTTTTACTTTTGATCGATACAAATTATAAGTTATAATGACCATGAAAGAAGGTTTAATGTAAAGTTATTGGCTGAACTAATAACACATAAGATTTGGAAAGCACAGCTCGCCTACATGTTCTTGACAGAAAAAACGTGAAGATGCATTATTTCAGGATGTAAATATTCAGTTCAAATACTGTCTAGAGACTAAACTGTTACTGTTAAAAAAAAGAGATGTCAGGTCTGGGAGGACTACATAAAAACCTACATATGTAATTTTCAATTTACAGCTATGTAGCTACATATTTGTACTTCTCAGATTGCTTGACAGACGTAGGAAAAATAAGATGATAAATGGTCTACCCCAGGTCAGGCAAATGAGGAAAGTGGTTCAAACAAAGGAAAGAGAAGAGGAAACAATAAGAAAAAAGAAAATGCTGCCCTTTTTTCTCCCCTCTGAATATATGCTAGTGCGAAGCTTAGGGGATTAATCTCTTAAAAATAAGTGCCATGCTAGCAGACAGCCCGTGATTAAGGTTTTAACTGATCAGTCTGCATCTGACAGGGAACCAGCTATTATCTTAAAGGAATCAAACCCCCATTCAAAGCCTCCACTCAGACCGAACATGAAAGGAAATGTCATCCACTGGCAGTTGGGAAAAGCCGCAGGGGGAGCACAAAAAAAAAAAAAAAAGAAATAAAGAGAATGAAGAGAAAGAAAAAGGAGGGACAGAAAATAAAAAGGAAAGCAGGGCAAATGAGGAAAGATAAAGACAGTGACAGCAAAGTTGTTAATATTGGACAAAAAGTAGATGGAGATAACTTAGTGAAAAGGCGAAAACAAGCAAGATGTATTAAAGTAACAAAAGATATTTAAAAAAAAAAAACCCTATTCATGAAAATAGAAAAACTGGACATTATAATACTACAACTACTGAAGGATTAACACGGTGCAGCTAATATGCGGAGAGCAGCAGTGATGTTTCGTTTTGATCAGTTAAAATATCCAATCACATGTAGGAGAATTAAAAAAAATAATAACTTCTGTGTACACGATTGGATGTTTAAAGTTCATACCAAGATGCATTATTGCTCTTCGCTGCACTCCTTTACTAACTCCCTTACAATGTGTGAGCAGTTTGATGTAGCGAGAGGAATATGGAAGGCACAGCTACTGACTTTAATGGTATCCTATTCAAGACATTCTGTCTTGACTTCATTCTGGAAATGCTGGTTGAGTCACTGCACTCCGCCTTTTTTTCTTTTTTTTTTTTTTCTAAATGAGAAATATAAACCGATTATCTGCAGTACTTATTTTTGAAGTCCTCATAATATTGTTGAAAGTAACAATAGGAAATCTGAGTGCAATATTGCACATTCCTTCAAAAATCGCTCTAAAAAATTGCATTACAAAATTGCAATCGTTAAGCTCTTAGCATTTGTGTTTTGCAGTGTGAACTACGCCGAAGAGTTGGCAATGGCTTTTTTTCAGCCTACTACTTTTTCTTACTACAGTATATTTATAGTGAAGGAATCAAGTCATTGGTCCTCTGCATCTTCTTCAAGGAGGCCTCCCTGTGAAGACTAGTGACTTCAAGGCTCCGTTGTATGCCTCCCTCTCAGCCCTCTGCACACGCTGGTATAGTTGGAGGGCTACATGATTACAAGTAAAAGTGTATTTAGGCAACAGAGACAATCGCTCTCATTACTGGTATTGAAGCTTGTCAAGGAAGAAGCTGTTGGCTGATGTCAGCCAGAAATGGCAAGCTCTGTCTAAGTTCACCAGGGCCGAATTTACCATAAGGCACTATAGGCACATGCCTACAGATGCATGATGATAGAAAGGTGGCTCACTCTGCTCTTTGAGTGCCTTCCTCCCTCCTTCCCTATGTAACTTAATACTGAGGGTACCTCTGGCTACCCAATACTAAGGGGTAACTGTAGATACCTGTGACATGCAAAGTAAATAAGGGAGAAGTGACTGTTGGGACAGAGAGGTGTTGTATGGCGAGGGTTTGTTAGGCTTAAGGAAGGCAAAGTCTAGGGTGCCTAGACATCTGTGCCTATAGGCTCCTGTGACATAAATCTGGGCCTGAAGCTCACCGTACCATGGGGCGCAGCCTGTAATGCAACCACATTACAGCACTCGTGATTTCTGAATATTTTACAGTAGTGATACTGAAAAATCAGCATAGTAATGTAACAAGTTAAGCACAGGACTCAATGACCAAAGCTTCTTCTCACTCGAATGTCTGATCTCTGGCAGCCTTATATCTACATATCTTAGACTGCCACAGACGTCTGTAGATATTTTTGTTTCCTCATATTCCTGTGCCATGGATGTCTAAAGGCGTTTAGTAGAAAGTTTTGGCTCAGTGTCAACTTTCTACTTGACTTGAAATATGCAAATAGTTTTATAGTTGATTCAGAATGATGCAAATATTACTGCAAACCTATGTAGCTTGAAAATAGACCAATGAAATGCTTACACTGCAAGAATTAATTACCGTATATCCCCAAATATAATGTATAAGTCGACTCCAATATTTGACCCTCTTAAGCTGGAATTTTATTTTGACTCAAGTATAAGTCTACCCAGCTGCACTTGGGGACTTTGAATAATTAACAGTTGCACTTGAGGACCAGGAGGGGTTAATGGCTGCACTGCATACAGTATTGCAGCCATTAACTCCTCCTGTCCCTCAAGTGCAGCCAATAACTCCTCCAGGCCCCCAAGTGCAGCAATTATTAACTCCTCTTCCTGCAGCCCAGTATTTTGCCCCACCCCTTTCCTTGGTAATTGTTGTGGCCAGGACTTTCAGACCTGTGCTTTCTTAGCATTTACTTTATCAAGCATTATCACTTTATCACTTTCCACTGGGTAAATTGCTGCAAATGGGAATGTCACTTATAGTAAACACATTACTCTTTGTGCTCAGTGTTGCTGTGACTCGTCGACCCCTATACTTTTATTTAGTGAATCAGACCTAAATTTCTAGACTTATAGTCGCGTATATACAGTACTCCATTAACGTTCTAGATTTTCCTTAAAATTAGCATAAGTCTGTATCATCGTTTTTAGCATGATTCTCAAACATCTCAAATTTATTTGCACCTCAGTGACAATTTCTACTGACTAGTGAAGACTTTGGTACATGTAGATTTGGACAAGACATTTAACCACTTCCCGACCGCCTAACGCACAGAGGCGGCCGGGAAGTGGACCCCGCAAGGACCAGCTCATGCCCAAAGGCGGCGGTCCTTGTAGGGGCATGGGCGGAGCGATCGCGTCATCCGTGACGCGATCATCCGCCGGCGCCTGTCACTGCTCGCCCGCCGCAACATCCCGCCGGCTATACGGAAGCGCCGGCGGGATGTTAACCCCGCGATCGCCGCATACAAAGTGTATAATACACTTTGTAATGTTTACAAAGTGTATTATACAGGCTGCCTCCTGCCCTGGTGGTCCCAGTGTCAGAGGGACCACCAGGGCAGGCTGCAGCCACCCTAGTCTGCACCAAGCACACTGATTTCCCCCCCCCTGCCCCAGATCGCCCACAGCACCCCTCAGACCCCCCCCCTGCCCTCCCCCCAGACCCCTGTTTGCACCCAATCACCCCCCTAATCACCCATCAATCACTCCCTGTCACTATCTGTCAACGCTATTTTTTTTATCTCCCCCCCTGCCCACTGCCCCCTCCTGATCACCCCCCCCCCCTGTGTACTGTATGCATCTATCCCCCCTGATCACCTGTCAATCACCTGTCAATCACCCATCAATCACCCCCTGTCACTGCCACCCATCAATCAGCCCCTAATCTGCCCCTTGCGGGCAATCTGATCACCCACCCACACCAATAGATCGCCCGCAGATCCGACATCAGATCACCACCCAAACGCAGTGTTTACATCTATTCTCTCCTCTAAACACCCACTAATTACCCATCAATCACCCATCAATCACCCCCTATCACCACCTGTCACTGTTACCCATCAGATCAGACCCTAATCTGCCCCTTGCGGGCACCCAATCACCCGCCTACACGCTCAGATTGCCCTCAGACCCCCCCTTATCAATTCGCCAGTGCAATATTTACATCTGTTCTTCCCTGTAATAACCCACTGATCACCTGTCAATCACCTGTCAATCACCCATCAATCACCCCCTGTCACTGCCACCCATCAATCACCCTCTGTCACTGCCACCCATCAATCAGCCCCTAACCTGCCCCTTGCGGGCAATCTGATCACCCACCCACACCAATAGATCGCCCGCAGATCCGACATCAGATCACCACCCAAACGCAGTGTTTACATCTATTCTCTCCTCTAAACACCCACTAATTACCCATCAATCACCCATCAATCACCCCCTATCACCACCTGTCACTGTTACCCATCAGATCAGACCCTAAACTGCCCCTTGCGGGCACCCAATCGCCCGCCTACACGCTCAGATTGCCCTCAGACCCCCCCCCTTATCAATTCGCCAGGGCATTATTTACATCTGTCCTTCCCTGTAATAACCCACTGATCACCTGTCAATCCCCCATCAATCACCCCCTGTCACTGCCACCCATCAATCACCCCCTGTCACTGCCACCCATCAATCAGCCCCTAACCTGCCCCTTGCGGGCAATCTGATCACCCACCCACACCAATAGATCGCCCGCAGATCCGACATCAGATCATAACCCAAGCGCAGTGTTTACATCTATTGTCTCCTCTAAACAACCACTAATTACCCACTAATTACCCATCAATCACCCCCTATCACCACCTGTCACTGTTACCCATCAGATCAGACCCTAATCTGCCCCTTGCGGGCACCCAATCACCCGCCTACACGCTCAGATTGCCCTCAGACCCCCCCTTATCAATTCGCCAGTGCACTAGTTACATCTGTTCTTCCCTGTAATAACCCACTGATCACCTGTCAATCACCCATCAATCACCCCCTGTCACTGCCACCCACCAATCACCCCCTGGCACTGCCACCCATCAATCACCCCCTGTCACTGCCACTCATCAATCAGCCCCTAACCTGCCCTTTGCGGGCAATCTGATCACCCACCCACACCAATAGTTCGCCCGCAGATCCCCTCCCAAGGGCAGTGTTTATATCTGTTCTCTACCCTAAACACCCACTAATTACCCATCAATCACCCCCTGTCACTGCTACCTATCAGATTAGACCCCTATCTGCCCCTAGGGCACTCAATCACCCGCCCACACCCTCAGAATGCCCTCAGGCCCCAGCCCTCATCACCTCGCCAGTGCATTGCTTGCATCTATTCCCCACTCTAATCACACCTTGAGACACCCATCAATCACCTCCTGTCACCCCCTAGCACACCTACCCATCAGATCAGGCCCTAATTTGCCCCATGTGGGCTCCTGATCACTCGGCCAAACCCTCAGATCCCCCTCAGACCCCCTTCCGATCACCTCCCCAGTGCATTGATTGCATCTATTTTCCCCTCTAACCACCCCCTGAGACACCCATCAATCACCTCCTGTCACCCCCCTAGCACTTCTATCCATCAGATCAGGCCCAATACAACCTGTCATCTAAAAGGCCACCCTGCATATGACCGGTTCCACAAAATTCGCCCCCTCATAGACCACCTGTCATCAAAATTTGCAGATGCTTATACCCCTGAACAGTCATTTTGAGACATTTGGTTTCCAGACTACTCACGGTTTTGGGCCCGTAAAATGCCAGGGCGGTATAGGAACCCCAGAAACTGACCCCATTTTAGAAAAAAGACACCCCAATGTATTCTGTTAGGTGTATGACGAGTTCATA
The DNA here is from genome assembly GCF_040937935.1 of Hyperolius riggenbachi. Taxonomy (NCBI): domain Eukaryota; kingdom Metazoa; phylum Chordata; class Amphibia; order Anura; family Hyperoliidae; genus Hyperolius; species Hyperolius riggenbachi. The sequence continues at coordinate 343,815,936 of NC_090647.1, read as the reverse complement.
GAAGATTTTATTTTTTGTCAAAAGTTAGCGGAAATTGATTTTTTTTTTTTCACAAAGTGTCATTTTTCACTAACTTGTGACAAAAAATAAAATCTTCTATGAACTCGCCATACACCTAACGGAATACCTTGGGGTGTCTTCTTTCTAAAATGGGGTCACTTGTGGGGTTCCTATACTGCCCTGGCATTTTAGGGGCCCTAAACCGTGAGGAGTAGTCTAGAAAACAAATGCCTCAAAATGACCTGTGATTAGGACGTTGGGCCCCTTAGCGTACCTAGGCTGCAAAAAAGTGTCACACATGTGGTATCGCCGTACTCAGGAGAAGTAGTATAATGTGTTTTGGGGTGTATTTTTACACATACCCATGCTGGGTGGGAGAAATCTCTCTGTAAATGGACAATTGTGTGTAAAAAAAAATCAAACAATTGTCATTTACAGAGGTATTTCTCCCACCCAGCATGGGTATGTGTAAAAATACACCCCAAAATACATTATACTACTTCTCCCGAGTACGGCGATACCACACGATTGGCACTTTTTTGCAGCCTAACTGCGCTAAGGGGCCCAAAGTCCAATGAGTACCTTTAGGATTTCACAGGTCATTTTTGTTTCAAGACTACTCACAGTTTAGGGCCCCTAAAATGCCAGGGCAGTATAAGAACCCCACAAATGACCCCATTCTAGAAAGAAGACACCCAAACGTATTCCGTTAGGAGTATGGTGAGTTCATAGAAGATTTTATTTTTTGTCACAAGTTAGCGAAAAATGACACTTTGTGAAAAAAAAACAATTAAAATCAATTTCCGCTAACTTGTGACAAAAAAATAAAAACTTCTATGAACTCACCATACTCCTAATGGAATACCTTGGGGTGTCTTCTTTCTAAAATGGGGTAATTAGTGGGGTTCCTATACTGCCCTGGCATTTTAGGGGCCCTAAACCGTGAGGAGTAGTCTTGAAACAAAAATGACCTGTGAAATCCTAAAGGTACTCATTGGACTTTGGGCCCCTTAGCGCAGTTAGGCTGCAAAAAAGTGCCAATCATGTGGTATCGCCGTACTCGGGAGAAGTAGTATAATGTGTTTTGGGGTGTATTTTTACACATACCCATGCTGGGTGGGAGAAATACCTCTGTAAATGACAATCTTTTGATTTTTTACACACAATTGTCCATTTACAGAGTTATTTCTCCCACCCAGCATGGGTATGTGTAAAAATACACCCCAAAACACATTGTACTACTTCTCCCGAGTACGGCGATACCACATGTGTGGCACTTTTTTGCGCTAAGGGGCCCAAAGTCCAATGAGTACCTTTAGGATTTCACAGGTCATTTTGAGAAATTTTGTTTCAAGCCTACTCCTCACGGTTTAGGGCCCCTAAAATGCCAGGACAGTATAGGAACCCCACAAATGACTCCATTTTAGAAAGAAGACACCCCAAGGTATTCTGTTAGTAGTACGGTGAGTTCATAGAAGATTTTATTTTTTGTCACAAGTTAGCGGAAATCGATTTTTATTGTTTTTTTTCACAAAGTGTCATTTTCCGCTAACTTGTGACAAAAAATAAAATCTTCTATGAACTCACCGTACTACTAACGGAATACCTTGGGGTGTCTTCTTTATAAAATGGGGTCATTTGTGGGGTTCCTATACTGTCCTGGCATTTTAGGGGCCCTAAACCGTGAGGAGTAGTCTTGAAACTAAATTTCTCAAAATGACCTGTGAAATCCTAAAGGTACTCATTGGACTTTGGGCCCCTTAGCGCAGTTAGGGTGCAAAAAAGTGCCACACATGTGGTATTGCCGTACTCAGGAGAAGTAGTATAATGTGTTTTGGGGTGTATTTTTACACATACCCATGCTGAGTGGGAGAAAGATCTCTGTAAATAAACAATTGTGTGTATAAAAAATTAAAAAATTGTCATTTACAGAGATATTTCTCCCACGCAGAATGGGTATGTGTAAAAATACACCCCAAAACACATTATACTACTTCTCCTGAGTACGGCAATACCACATGTGTGGCACTTTTTTGCAGCCTAACTGCGCTAAGGGGCCCAAAGTCCAATGAGCACCTTTAGGCTTTACATGGGAGCTTACAAATTAGCACCCCCCAAAATGCGAGGACAGTAAACACACCCCACAAATGACCCCATTTTGGAAAGTAGACACTTCAAGGTATTCAGAGAGGGGCATGGTGAGTCCGTGGCAGATTTCATTTTTTTTTTGTCGCAAGTTAGAACAAATGGAAACCTTTTTTTTTTTTTTTTTTGTCACAAAGTGTCATTTTCCGCTTACTTGTGACAAAAATTAATATCTTCTATGAACTCACTATGCCTCTCAGTGAATACTTTGGGATGTCTTCTTTCCAAAATGGGGTCATTTGGGGGGTATTTATACTATCCTGGAATTCTAGCCCCTCATGAAACATGACAGGTGGTCAGAAAAGTCATAGATGCTTGAAAATGGGAAAATTCACTTATTGCACCATAGTTTGTAAACGCTATAACTTTTACCCAAACCAATAAATATACACTGAATGTTTTGTTTTTTTAATCAAAAACATGTTTGTCCACATTTTTCGCGCTGCATGTATACAGAAATTTTACTTTATTTGAAAAATGTCAGCACAGAAAGTTAAAAAAATCATTTTTTTGCCAAAATTCATGTCTTTTTTGATGAATATAATAAAAAGTAAAAATCGCAGGAGCAATCAAATAGCACCAAAAGAAAGCTTTATTAGTGACAAGAAAAGGAGCCAAAATTCATTTAGGTGGTAGGTTGTATGAGCGAGCAATAAACCGTGAAAGCTGCAGTGGTCTGAATGGAAAAAAAGTGGCCGGTCCTTAAGGGGGGTAAAGCCCTAGGTCCTCAAGTGGTTAACAAACACAATTAAAACAAAGCTGGTACTGGTGTGTAGTTTTTTGTTAGAAATTAGCTATCAGTCTTTAAAGGGAACCAGAGCTGAAAATATAAAGAAGTTATACATACCTGGGGCTTCCTCCAGCCCCATACAGGCTGATCGATCCTACGCCGTCAGCCTCCTCTTCCTGCAGCTACGAGAACCGGCTCTGCGCTGATCCGTCAGTCGGAGCCAGTCTAAGCGTAGCAGAGATGCGCTCTTTGCATATCTCTGCAGGAGTGTATGGAGAGATACAAAGAGGGCGCACTTCTCCTGCGTAGGCCGGTTCCGATGATGTCAGCGACGGGAGCTGGTTCTCATAGATGCAGGCAGTGGTGGATGGCGGCGTGGGATCGATCAGCGTGTATGGGGCTGGAGGAAGACCCAGGTATGTATAACTTCTTTTTCATTTTTTCACCTAAGGTACATCTCTGGTACCCTTTAAAGGATACCAGAGCGGAAATCAATATGAGAAATGGGTGGAGCAGGCATGTATGATGAACTGTCCTGATGTCCACCGCGCCACCTATTCTCCATTCTCCCCCTCCAGCATCCTCTTTCAGGTTGCCGAGTTGGGCATCACTGTAAATGCTCTCTGGCATCCTCTTTCGGGTTGCTGGAGTCGGGCATCACTGCGCCTGCGCTGGCTCTGCTGTACGCATCCTACAGCACACCACCACAGCCGGGCCAGCACAGGCGCAGTGGTTCCCGACTTCAGCAACCCGAAAGAGGGTGCTGGAAGGCATCTACGGGCAGCAGAGGGACAGAATGGAGAACTGGGGGAGGGGGGGGGTGAGCATCTGGACAGCTCACCATGCATGCCTGTTCCCCCGTTTCACATATTGATTGCAGCTCTGGTATCCTTTAACATTACCTAGTAAAAGTAAGCTCAGGTTTTCAGTGTGTTTGCAAATGTCATTGAACTAGGCTTTAGTTGTATCCTCACTGACCTCAACACAGTCCAGAAAGCACTTCCAAAGCAGGGCAAGAGGACATGCTGCAGTAAGGGCTAGTCCAGTGGTTACCAAACTTTTTTGGGTGAAGGCACCCTTGGTGGCTTTGAAATTTTTTCAAGGCACCCCTCGGCAAAAACAACTACCGAAATGCCGTTATGACCCTTATCAGGCAACGACCCACTCCAAGTAGCTAGTGATGCTTATTAGGCGCAGTGATTCCTCTCATGTTCAACTTTAATCATGGTTGCGGGGACTAAAGTTAACTAGCAGGTAATGCAGCCACATTGTATATCAATGCATGGTTGCATTACCTGATGGTATTGCATAATGGATCGGGATGCTTCTCGAGGCACCTCTGAAAGGTGCTGAGGCGCACCAGGGTGCCGCGGCACCCAGTTTGAGAACCCCTGGGCTAGTTCATCAGTTGTGTTCAGAATAAGTCTGCATGTCAACTCAATGCCCATATAATTCTATGGGGCTGTTCAAAGTACAACGTTGTAACGTATCACGTTATTCTAACTCACTGCATGCAGGCTTTGAATTAATGTCTATATTTAGTCTCCATTTCACACACATTATAACGCCTGCATTATGCTACACACCATTGTGAATCCAATCTTGAAGAAATACAAGAAAATGCATGCAAATCAAATGCAATTTCAAAGAAAAAACCCTCCCAAATACTTAAAAAATGCTTTGCAAATGCTAAAAAGAGATACATGCGTTCACTAGATAAAGGTTAGAAAAGTTACTGCAGCCTATATTTAAAGCAAACATAAATCGTATTTTTCTGACCATTAAATGCTCCTGACCATAAAATGCACCAAAGTTTAGAGGACAAAAGCCTGGGGAAAAAAACTAAATTTAACGTGGAGTGTCCATGGTGCAGGGGCATCTTGTGGGAGGTAGAAGTCTATGAAGAGATGGAGTGTTTCATGCTGTTACATTATCGAACAGTTTCCTTTAATGATTCCTCCTAATTCTGAAAGTACAAAGAATACAGAAACGTTGCAAAATACTCTAAAGTCTTGAATTAAACTCCAAAATATGTATGTGCAGGGAAAAAAATGCTTCCTGATGAGTGTGGGAAAAAAGAAGTGGTTGCCTCTATGCTAAACTGTGGCCCTTACAGACTGAGAAAAAACCCCAAACTGTTTCCTGGGGCAGCTTTTATCAATAAGCAACAGTACATGGAATGGTAAGCTGTCCATAACAGTGAATGTGCATGCCAAGCCCAAGGGATGGAGCACATTACCAGCTATTCAGCTAACACTTCCTCTCAGTCAGGGCGGTAAACTTCCATCTCACTGTCCGCATTGGTGGCGACTGCTGCCTGTCCTCCGCTCACCAACACATTCTCAAAGCGGACACTTCCGACAAAACACCATCCCCTGACACGCAGAAAGCATGCCACAGTACATACCACCAGAAGGCGGAGGAGGCTGAGTACTGACAGCTGCAACGGGGGTCGCACATGGTGGCGCACAGGGCTTGGGTCACACAGACATTTCATGCATGAATGACAAAGGTCTCGGAGTGCTAACTAGAGACGGATGGAGGAGCACATCACTGGATAGGTTATGGCTTATGGTAGGGATACATGGCACACCTTAGGCAGACCATGAGATGCACTGAATTTTTCCCCCACTTTTGGGGATGAAAAAGTGTGTCTTATAGTCCGAAAAATATGGTACTCACAATATACATTTCTTAGGCTCTATCTTAAATGCTGACTACAATGCAGTGGCTATGTGGTTTAAACTTATACCTCACAGTGCTAGACTCCCAGGCTTAATTCCAGGTCACAGTACTATCTACCTATAGTTTATACACTCTCCCTGTGTTTTTATGAGTTTCCTCCCACATCCCCAAAACATAATGATAAGCAAACTGGCCTAAGACTGTGTTAGGGCTGGGACCCACTACAAAGTGCAAGTCGGTAAGTGTTCACACTTTTCAGTAAAGAGCTTATTCTATTGCAGAGCAATAGAGAAGCATAGATTGGGCAGGGTGTCTACATCCTCTGCTTGAGTAAATCTCCCAGCATGCATCATATTAGGCAGGGCACAACCTTGTATAGGCATATTTGAATGACCAGGAGTCAATCCAGTTGTTTTTATCTGTTTTCATCAAAAAATGGTAGAGAAAATAACAGAATAAATATCAGTTAACAACAGTGTTGCTGTCTTTTGAAAAGTGCCCATTAAATGAACTCCCTTCCATGCTATTTTTTTTATTACCACAGATTATTTATTTATTCTTTCCCGAAGAGCTCTGATGGTGTTTAGTGATTCTTTCCGAAGATTTCTGATGGTTACATAGTTACATAGTTATTTTGGTTGAAAAAAGACATACGTCCATCGAGTTCAACCAGTATAAAGTACAACTCCAGCCTGCTCCCTCACATATCCCTGTTGACCAGAGGAAGGCGAAAAAACCCTTACAAGGCATGGTCCAATTAGCCCCTAAAGGGAAAAATTCCTTCCTGACTCCAGATGGCAATCAGATAAAATCCCTGGATCAACATCATTAGGCATTACCTAGTAATTGTAGCCATGGATGTCTTTCAACGCAAGGAAAGCATCTAAGCCCCCTTTAAATGCAGGTATAGAGTTTGCCATAACGACTTCCTGTGGCAATGCATTCCACATCTTAATCACTCTTACTGTAAGGAACCCTTTCCTAAATAAATGGTTAAAACGTTTTTCCTCCATGCGCAGATCATGTCCTCTAGTCCTTTGAGAAGGCCTAGGGACAAAAAGCTCATCCACCAAGGTATTATATTGCCCTCTGATGTATTTATACATACAATACAATACAATACAATACAATAACATTTCTATAGCGCTTTTCTCCCATAGGACTCAAAGCGCTTAGGCTCTCTCAGATTCAGTAATTAGTAGGATGAAGTATTCACACAACAAAAGTTATATTTCTGCAAATGCCAAACTGAACAGGTGGGTTTTCAGTCTGGATTTAAACACGTCCAGGGATGGAGCTGTCCTGATCTGTTGAGGTAAGGAGTTCCAAAACGTAGGGGCAGCATGACAGAAGGCTCTGGGACCAAAAGTTTCCAAGTGGACTCTGGGTATGACTAGATTATTAGAACCTGTTGATCTGAGAATGCGGGGATTGCTACGCAGCTGCAACATATCTTTCATGTATCCAGGGCCTAAATTATTCAGGGATTTAAATGTCAGTAGGCCGATCTTGAATAGGACCCTCCATTCTATAGGTAGCCAGTGAAGGGAGTGCAGGACTGGCGTTATGTGGCAGTGACGGGGTTGGTTGGTTAGCAGTCTGGCAGCAGTATTCTGTATCAGCTGTAGTCGGTACAAGACCTTTTTTGGAAGGCCAGTGTAGAGAGCATTGCAGTAGTCCAGTCGGGATGTGATGAAGGCGTGGACTAAGGTTGGCAGATCTTCTGGGGGTATGAGGTGCTTGATTTTTGCAATGTTCTTCAGGTGAAAATAGGATGATTTCACCACAGCAGAGATTTGAGTTCTGAACTTTAAATCCCAATCAATTAGAACTCCCAGGCTACGCACATGATCAGAGCTGCGCAGATCTGTGCCTCCTATTCCCAGTGGTGAAGACTGCAAGTTAAGTTGTTTTGTTATCATGCTCTGCCCTCCTATCAGAAGGACTTCAGTTTTGTCTGCATTTAGTTTCAGCCAGTTGACTACATGTTAATTAGATCCCCTCTAAGGCGTCTTTTCTCTAGACTAAATAAACCCAGTTTATCTAACCTTTCTCGATAAGTGAGACCTTCCATCCCACGCATCAATTTTGTTGCTCGTCTCTGCACCTGCTCTAAAACTGCAATATCTTTTTTGTAATGTGGTGCCCAGAACTGAATTCCATATTCCAGATGTGGCCTTACTAGAGAGTTAAACAGGGGCAATATTATGCTAGCATCTCGAGTTTTTATTTCCCTTTTAATGCATCCCAAAATGTTGTTAGCTTTAGCTGCAGCTGCTTGGCATTGAGTACGATTATTTAACTTGCTGTCAATGAGTACTCCTAAGTCCTTCTCCAAGTTTGATGTCCCCAACTGTATCCCATTTATTTTGTATGGTGCTAGACCATTAGTACGTCCAAAATGCATGACCTTACATTTGTCAACATTGAATTTCATCTGCCATGTATGTGCCCATATAGCCATGCTATCCAGATCCTGTTGCAATATGACAGTATCTTCTGGTTAGTGGAATCCACACAATTCTAATCATAAGTAACATATAATCTAATGCAAAAGGCAAACAGCCTTCTATGCATGGACATAACAGTCAGTCACAAAATGCAATATATTTTTTAAATAACAAAGCAAAGGAAATGTAATTGCAGCTACAGTGCTGGATCAGTGTTTGTTGCCTGAAAGACAAATTGTGCGTGTGTATGAACCTTCTTCTGTAGCCTCATTAACAGATCACTTTTGTGAAAAATGTTAAATGCATATGTATATATATATATATATATATATATATATATATATATATATATAAACATTTGCGCCAGAGGAAAATGCACTATAAATTAAATTTTTCCTATGTAGCTTTCACTTTAGGTAGCACAAATTAACAGATCTGACAGGTATTGGACTAGTTAATAACCTCATGGGGATTCTCAGGGTTTTTTTTATTTTCAAAACTAATTAATAAATGACATTTGCTCAGTCCAATTGCCAAAATAGTGTGCAAGCATGTATGGAGGCCAGCAGGCATCTTAATATAAATCTTTCTATATAGTGCTTTCAGGAAGAGTAAAGGAAATACTATAAATCCCCCATAAGAAGATGGGCTTGTTCAAAACCTGTCAGGTCTATCAGGTTTTTACTAGCTACTGTAAGAGACGGCAACATAGGTGAAAAGTAATTTAGCATTTTACTCTGGGAGAAATGTACTTCTTATAAGTAACACTTATTTTCAAATTGTATAATTTTTTTCGAATCTCGTCCTATAAGGCTATGGATATTTCCTAAGTGGAAAACAAATGAACTATAGAAGTTGATTGACCTGTATCCTCAGCAGACATTTGTAATACACATGAAAAAGTCTACCTGACAGCAATTTTAAGTTAAATTGTAGGTTTAAATTAGTATTATTTCCAGAATTTATGTAGTGACAACATAGTACACAGATCGTCAGCGAGTACATTGTACCATCACTTAGTTTCCCTTAAAGAGACAGAAATGCTTATGTCTATAGTACAGGCTATGTATTATAGTGCATGTGAAATAAACTGAATAATGTGATTTCCTACTATAATTTAAATTGTGTGAAGAATTATAAAACAATGGCCTCAATTCACAAAGCTTATTTCCTGTCTTTAATAATACCTGTCTTTTCACAGGTATGTGACTTTATCCATCTGCACACGATTCTCAAATTGCATCTGCTTGTGTATGTGACTTTATCCATCTGCACACGATTCTCAAATTGCATCTGCCTGTGTATGTGACTTAATTATTTTTTTCTGATCTGCCCTTACTCTAATATCTAAATTGCTTGCATTTACCTGTACCCCCCCCCCCAGCTATTGTTATCTTACCGTCTGCTCAATTCACACCTTCTCATCCACCCAGCTCTAAGTATTTGCATAGTCCACCCCCATGCTGGTCAACTTCCTGCCCAGCTCACAGCTGATTGTAGTGGAGGCTAATGGTCTCTACACCATTCTTATTCAAACACTAGGGCTGTGTGGATGTTCCTAAGGATGCTGTGTAATCGGCTTTGACGATTGTCGGCTCGCATTTTAAGGATCGCTTTAAGGATCTTACTAATTGAATTTACCAGAACACCGATCTGATCATTTCCTTCTCTGTCTTTTCACAGGTATGTGACTTTATCCATCTGCACACGATTCTCAAATTGCATCTGCCTGTGTATGTGACTTAATTATTTTTTTCTGATCTGCCCTTACTCTAATATCTAAATTGCTTGCATTTACCTGTACCCCCCCCCCCCCCCCAGCTATTGTTATCTTACTGTCTGCTCAATTCACACCTTCTCATCCACCCAGCTCTAAGTATTTGCATAGTCCACCCCCATGCTGGTCAACTTCCTGCCCAGCTCACAGCTGATTGTAGTGGAGGCAAATGGTCTCTAGACCAATCTTATTCAAACACTAGGGCTGTGTGGATGTTCATAAGGATGCTGTGTAATCGGCTTTGACAATTGTCGGCTCGCATTTTAAGGATCGCTTTAAGGATCTTACTAATTGAATTTACCAGAATTCACCAGCATTAAGCAGTCACTAAGGTATTTGCATTATTTACAACTTTAAACACTGCCAAACATCTCGGCCTGCACAAACCATCTCTCCCTACTCTCAAACTCCATGACTCCTCCACCTTTCTGCACACCTCTTCCTCCCCTTCCTCCTCTATCTACATATCACAATATGCTCTTCCTCCACCTGCTCCTTCACCACCTAGTCCTCACTAAGGTCACCTTATGTAACTCTAGCCTCCCATTTTGCCCTCCAACCCCACGCAACTCCCATACCACTCCATCACTGACTCCATGCACACCCCACTCTAAACATGTCTCCATCCCCCTCACAGTTCCTTCCCGCACCCACACTCACTCCCTCTCCTCCCTCATTCCCATCCAGACCTCTCACAAGCACACCACTCCTCTCTCCTGCGCCCTCTGGAATTCTAGATCAGTCCGTAATAAACTAACTGAAATCCATGACCTTTTCTTCTCCAGCTCCCTCACCCTCCTTGCCCTCACAGAGACATGGCTCACCCCCTCTGACTCTGCTGCAGCAGCGGCCCTCTCCTATGGGGGGCTTCACCTCAGTCACACCCCCAGACCAGAAAACAGGTCTGAGGGAGGGGTGGGTCTGCTCCTCTCCCCGTCCTGCACTTTCCGTGTCCTCACGCCACCCCCTTCCTTAAACTTTACATCCTTTGAGACACATGTTATCCGCCTCTACCATCCCCTTCCAGCAGTCATCACAGTCCTTTACCGCCCCCCATCCATCTCCATTAAACAATACCTGGACAACCTGGCCTCTTGGCTCCCACACATCCTCTCCTCTGACCTCCCCACAATCATACTTGGGGACTTCAACATCCCCATGGACAGTCCTTACTCCCCTGAAGCCTCTCAACTGCTCTCCCTCACTACTTCCCTTGGCCTCTCCCAACACACCAGTTCCCCCACCCACCGCGCTGGCCACACTCTCGACCTGATTCTCTCAAAATTCGCCACCCTCCCCAACCTGGACATCACACCCTTCCCCCTCTCCGACCATCACCTTCTCACTTTCTCCATCTCCCCATCATGCTCCCCCAACCCTCCACCACCCTCAGGTCGTTGGCAGAGAGATTTGCATAACCTAGACCCAACTGCACTAGCCAACCCCCTCCACTCCCTTACATCCACCCTCCCAAACGTTACCTGCACAAACCAAGTCGTGGCCAAATACAACCAGGCCCTTTCAGCAGCCCTAGACATTGCTGCACCCCCCACATTCCGCCCCAGCCGTCCCATCAACCCCCAGCCCTGGCACAATGCACACACTCGCAACCTCCAAAAACAGACACGCACCTGTGAACGCAAATGTAGGAAATCCCGCAGCAACTCCGACTTCTTGGCGTACAAGGCCAACCTGCAGCTGTTCTATACCGCATTAACTGATGCTAAACAAAAATACTTTGCTGCCTTGATCGGATCCCAAGCCTCCAACCCTCGGCGCCTCTTCGCCACCTTCAACTCCCTCCTTAACCCAACCACTCCTCCCCCCACCTCCGCCCTCTCAGCCACTGATCTGTCCACCCACTTTCCCGACAAAATAGCCAGCATCCGACAGGAAATATCATGCCTCCACTCCACCACCTCTTTCTCCCCCACCAATACCTATTCCCCACCCCACCCACCACTCACTGCCTTTTCTCCTATCACAGAGGACCAAGTCAGCCGTCTCCTAGCCACTTCTCCTGCCACCTCCAGCCCCCTAGACCGTGTGCCATCCAAATGCCTCCGTCCTCACTTCCCTGTTCTGGCTCCTGTCCTCACTACTCTGTTTAACCTCTCCCTCTCCACGGGTACCTTCTCCTCTGACTTCAAACAGGCCACTGTACTTCCCCTACTTAACCACTTCCCGACCGCCTAACGCACAGAGGCGGCCGGTAAGTGGACACCACAAGGACCAGCTCATGCCCAAAGGCGGCGGTCCTTGTAGGGGCATGGGCGGAGCGATCGCGTCATCCGTGACGCGATCCTCCGCCTGGCGCCGCTCACCCGCCGCAACATCCCGCCGGCCATATGGAAGCGCTGGCGGGATGATAAGTCCGCGATCAGATTCTCCCCAGACCCCCCCCAGACCCCCCCCCCCCTTGTGTACTGTATGCATCTATCCCCCTCATCACCCGTCAATCACCCGTCAATCACCCATCAATCACCCCCTGTCACTGCCACCCATCAATCAGCCCCTAACCTGCCCCTTGCGGGCAATCTGATCACCCACCCACACCAATAAATCGCCCGCAGATCCGACATCAGATCACCACCCAAGCGCAGTGTTTACATCTATTCTCTACCCTAAACACCCACTAATTACCCATCAATCACCCATCAATCACCGCCTATCACCGCCTGTCACTGTTACCCATCAGATTAGACCCTAATCTGCCCCTTGCGGGCACCCAATCACCCGCCCACACGCTCAGATTGCCCCCAGACCCCCCCTTATCAATTCGCCAGCGCATTACTTACATCTGTTCTTCCCTGTAATAACCCACTGATCACCTGTCAATCACCCATCAATCACCCCCTGTCACTGCCACCCATCAATCACCCCCTGTCACTGCCACCCATCAATCAGCCCCTAACCTGCCCCTTGCGGGCAATCTGATCACCCACCCACACCAATAGATCGCCCGCAGATCCGACGTCCGATCACCTCCCAAGTGCAGTGTTTACATCTATTCTCTACCCTAAACACCCACTAATTACCCATCAATCACCCCCTATCACCACCTGTCACTGTTACCCATCAGATCAGACCCTAATCTGCCTCTTGCGGGCACCCAATCACCCGCCTACATGCTCAGATTGCCCTTAGACCCCCCCTTATCAATTCGCCAGTGCAATATTTACATCTGTTCTCCCCTGTAATAACCCACTAATTACCTGTCAATCACCTGTCAATCACCTATCAATCACCCATCAATCACCCCCTGTCACTGCCACCCATCAATCACCCCCTGTCACTGCCACCCATCAATCAGCCCCTAACCTGCCCCTTGCGGGCAATCTGATCACCCACCCACACCAATAGATCGCCCGCAGATCCGACGTCCGATCACCTTCCAAGTGCAGTGTTTACATCTGTTCTCCACCCTAAACACCCACTAATTACCCATCAATCACCCATCAATCACCCCCTATCACCACCTGTCACTGTTACCCATCAGATCAGACCCTAATCTGCCCCTTGCGGGCACCCAATCACCCGCCTACACGCTCAGATTGCCCTCAGACCCCCCCTTATCAATTCGCCAGTGCAATATTTACATCTGTGCTTCCCTGTAATAACCCACTGATCACCTGTCAATCACCTGTCAATCACCCATCAATCACCCCCTGTCACTGCCACCCATCAATCACCCCCAGTCACTGCCACCCATCAATCAGCCCCTAACCTGCCCCTTGCGGGCAATCTGATCACCCACCCATACCAATAGATCGCCCGCAGATCCGACGTCCGATCACCTCCCAAGTGCAGTGTTTACATCTGTTCTCCACCCTAAACACCCACTAATTACCTATCAATCACCCCCTGTCGCTGCTACCTATCAGATTAGACCCCTATCTGCCCCTAGGGCACTCAATCACCCGCCCACACCCTCAGAATGCCCTCAGACCCCAGTCCTGATCACCTCGCCAGTGCATTGCTTGCATCTATTCCCCCCTCTAATCACACCTTGAGACACCCATCAATCACCTCCTGTCACCCCCTAGCACACCTACCCATCAGATCAGGCCCTAATTTGCCCCGTGTGGGCTCCTGATCACTCAGCCAAACCCTCAGATCCCCCTCAGACCCCCTTCCGATCACCTCCCCAGTGCATTGATTGCATCTATTTTCCCCTCTAACCACCCCCTGAGACACCCATCAATCACCTCCTGTCACCCCCCCTAGCACTCCTATCCATCAGATCAGGCCCAATACAACCTGTCATCTAAAAGGCCACCCTGCTTATGACCGGTTCCACAAAATTCGCCCCCTCACAGACCACCTGTCATCAAAATGTGCAGATGCTTATACCCCTGAACAGTCATTTTGAGACATTCGGTTTCCAGACTACTCACGGTTTTGGGCCCGTAAAATGCCAGGGCGGTATAGGAACCCCACAAGTGACCCCATTTTAGAAAAAAAGACACCCCAAGGTATTCTGTTAGGTGTATGACGAGTTCATAGAAGATTTTATTTTTTGTCAAAAGTTAGCGGAAATTGATTTTTATTGTTTTTTTTTCACAAAGTGTCATTTTTCACTAACTTGTGACAAAAAATAAAATATTCTATGAACTCGCCATACACCAAACGGAATACCTTGGGGTGTCTTCTTTCTAAAATGGGGTCACTTGTGGGGATCCTATACTGCCCTGGCATTTTAGGGGCCCTAAACCGTGAGGAGTAGTCTAGAAAACAAATGCCTCAAAATGACCTGTGAATAGGACGTTGGGCCCCTTAGCGCACCTAGGCTGCAAAAAAGTGTCACACATGTGGTACTGCCGTACTCAGGAGAAGTAGTATAATGTGTTTTGGGGTGTATTTTTACACATACCCATGCTGGGTGGGAGAATTCTCTCTGTAAATGGACAATTGTGTGTAAAAAAAAATCAAACAATTGTCATTTACAGAGATATTTCTCCCACCCAGCATGGGTATGTGTAAAAATACACCCCAAAACACATTATACTACTTCTCCTGAGTACGGCGATACCACATGTGTGGCACTTTTTTGCACCCTAACTGCGCTCAGGGGCCCAAAGTCCAATGAGTACCTTTAGGATTTCACAGGTCATTTTGCGACATTTGGTTTCAAGACTACTCCTCACGGTTTAGGGCCCCTAAAATGCCAGGGCAGTATAGGAACCCCACAAATGACCCCATTCTAGAGAGAAGACACCCAAAGGTATTCCGTTAGGAGTATGGCGAGTTCATAGAAGATTTTATTTTTTGTCACAAGTTAGCGGAAAATGACACTTTGTGAAAAAAAAACAATTAAAATCAATTTCTGCTAACTTGTGACAAAAAAATAAAAACTTCTATGAACTCACCATACTCCTAACGGAATACCTTGGGGTGTCTTCTTTCTAAAATGGGGTCATTTGTGGGGTTCACGATTTAGGGCCCCTAAAATGCCAGGACAGTATAGGAACCCCACAAATGAATCCATTTTAGAAAGAAGACACCCCAAGGTATTTTGTTAGTAGTACGGTGAGTTCATAGAAGATTTTATTTTTTGTCACAAGTTAGCAGAAATTGATTTTTATTGGTTTTTTTCAGAAAGTGTCATTTTCCGCTAACTTGTGACAAAAAATAAAATCTTCTATGAACTCACCGTACTACTAACGGAATACCTTGGGGTGTGTTCTTTCTAAAATGGGGTCATTTGTGGGGTTCCTATACTGTCCTGGCATTTTAGGGGCCCTAAACCGTGAGGAGTAGTCTTGAAAACAAATGTCTCAAAATGACCTGTGAAATCCTAAAGGTACTCATTGGACTTTGGGCCCCTGAGCGCAGTTAGGGTGCAAAAAAGTGCCACACATGTGGTATCGCCATACTCAGGAGAAGTAGTATAATGTGTTTTGGGGTGTATTTTTACACATACCCATGCTGAGTGGGAGAAAGATCTCTGTAAATGGACAATTGTGTGTAAAAAAAATTAAAAAATTGTCATTTACAGAGATATTTCTCCCACCCAGCATCGGTATGTGTAAAAATACACCCCAAAACACATTATACTACTTCTACTGAGTACGGCAATACCACATGTGTGGCACTTTTTTGCACCCTAACTGCGCTAAGTGGCCCAAAGTCCAATGAGCACCTTTAGGCTTTACAGGGGTGCTTACAAATTAGCACCCCCCAAAATGTGAGGACAGTAAACACACCCCACAAATGACCCCATTTTGGAAAGTAGACACTTCAAGGTATTCAGAGAGGGGCATGGTGAGTCCATGGCAGATTTCATTATTTTTGGGTGCAAGTTAGAAGAAATGGAAACTTTTTTTTTTTTTTTTTTTGTCACAAAGTGTCATTTTCCGCTTACTTGTGACAAAAAATAATATCTTCTATGAACTCACTATGCCTCTCAGTGAATACTTTGGGATGTCTTCTTTCCAAAATGGGGTCATTTGGAGGGTATTTATACTATCCTGGAATTCTAGCCCCTCATGAAACATGACAGGCGGTCAGAAAAGTCATAGATGCTTGAAAATGGGAAAATTCACTTTTTGCATCATAGTTTGTAAACGCTATAACTTTTACCCAAACCAATAAATATAGGCTGAATGGGTTTTTTAAATCAAAAATATGTTTGTCCACATTTTTTGCGCTGCATGTATACAGAAATTTTACTTTATTTGAAAAATGTCAGCACAGAAAGTTAAAAAAATCATTTTTTTGCCAAAATTCATGTCTTTTTTGATGAATATAATAAAAAGTAAAAATCGCAGGAGCAATCAAATAGCACCGAAGGAAAGCTTTATTAGTGACAAGAAAAGGAGCCAAAATTCATTTAGGTGGTAGGTTGTATGAGCGAGCAATAAACCGTGAAAGCTGCAGTGGTCTGAATGGAAAAAAAGTGGCCGGTCCTTGAGTGGGGTAAAGCCCTAGGTCCTCAAGTGGTTAAAAAACCCTCATTAGACCCCTCACTTCCATCCAGCTACCGCCCCATCTCCTTACTCCCTTTTGCATCTAAACTCCTGGAGCGTCTAGTCCACCAACGCATGACCCATTACCTTGACTCCAACTCCCTGTTTGACCCCATACAATCAGGATTTCGGCCAGGCCACTCCACCGAGACTGCCCTCACCAAGGTCGTCAATGACCTCACGCTTGCCAAGGCCGAAGGAAAATACACTATCCTTCTCCTCCTAGACCTCTCATCAGCATTCGACACTGTTGATCACTCCCTGCTACTCCAGTCCCTGCAATCTGTGGGTATCCAAAACCGTGCCCTAGCATGGTTTTCCTCCTACCTCTCAAATCGCTCCTTCAAGACCTCCTTCAATGGTTTCTCCTCAACCTCCTTCCCACTTTCAGTTGGGGTCCCCCAAGGCTCTGTTCTTGGTCCCCTGCTGTTCTCCATTTACACCGCCTCCATTGGAAAACTCATCTCCTCTCTGGGTTTCAATTATCACCTATATGCAGATGACACCCAGATTTACCTCCATACCACTGACCTCTCCACCACCACCATGGAGAAGGTGTCCTCTGGTCTCTCAGCTATTTCATCGTGGATGTCTGCCAGGTTCCTAAAATTAAACCTGGATAAGACTGGACTCCTAATCTTCCCGCCCGTGCTGCTTCACCCCCCACTGACCTCTATGTCACTGTCAATGGCACAATCATTCATCCAACCACACAAGCCCGCTGCCTGGGTGTCACCCTAGACTCTGCCCTCTCCTTCACCTCCCACATCCAAACCGTAGCTAGAGCCTGCTATTTCCACTTACGCAACATCTCCAAGATCCGGCCTTTCCTGACCCCAGACACTACCAAACTCCTTGTCCATGCCCTCATCATCTCCCGCCTGGACTACTGCAACTCTCTCTTGTCAGGCCTTCCTCAAAACCGCATCGCCCCCCTAAAATCCATCATGAACGCAGCAGCCAGACTCATCTACTCCTCCCACCGCTCTGTCTCCACAACTCCCCTACGCAAATCCCTTCATTGGCTTCCAATTCACTTCAGAATCAGCTTCAAGATCCTATGTTTGGCATACAAATCCATACACAAGTCCTGCCCAACCTACATCTCTGACCTGGTCAGCAGATATACACCTGGCCGCCCACTTCGCTCCTCCAACGACCTCCTCTTAACCACCCCACGCATCTCGCACTCCCATGCCAGACTGCAGGACTTCACTAGAGCTGCCCCTATCCTGTGGAACTCTCTCCCACTGCCCATCAGGCTCGCTCCCACCTTCAACACCTTCAAAAAAGCATTCAAAACTCACTTCTTCAAGGAGGCCTACATCAACTCAACACTACCCTAATCCTTTCTGCCAATAACTTCTTGATGCACCCCCTCATTTTGTGTCACCAGCTCCTCCCTCTAGATTGTAAGCCTTTGGCAGGGCCCTCTCCCCTTGTGTATCATATTTGACTGTGTGCACTTTACCCAGAATTTGGAACTGGTAATTTTTTACCACTACCATTCCAGTTTATGATCTGGCATTGTACTATTATCTGCATTGTGGTGTGTATCTTATTGCTATTACCTGTATTGTTGTATCTATGGTCTGTTACTTGTATTGTTCTGTCAACCCTGTTATCATTGTCTGTAATCCTATTTACTGTACAGCGCTGCGTAATATGTTGGCGCTATATAAATTTAATAAATAATAAAGTTTCTGAGCTGTTTCTAGTGTTATCACCATGGTGATAAGGCATGTAGTAAACTTAACTCTTCTGTCTTTAATGCTGGGAATACACGGGTCGATTCTGGCGCTCGATTCTGCGCCCAATTGTTTTGCCCGCTCAATTCTCTTATCTTCCGCTCGTTTTTAGCTTTTTTCAATTCACTTCAATGACAAATTGAGTGGCAAATGGTGATTGGACATGTTGGAAATGATCTATCTAACTATCTAATCAGCTCAGAATCAAGCCGTGTATTCCCAGCATAAGTTAATAGGAGATCTCTAAAGTTAACATTTCAATCCTTAACCACTTGCCGACCGCACACTCATAACGTGCGTCGGCAAAGTGGCAGCTGCAGGACCAGCGACGCAGTACTGCGTCGCCAGCTGCAGCCTAATTAATCAGGAAGCAGCCGCTCGTACGAGCGGCTGCTTCCTGTCAAATCACGGCGGGGGGCTCCGTGAATAGCCTGCGGGCCGCCGATGGCGGCTCGCAGGCTAGATGTAAACACAAGCGGAAATAATCCGCTTTGTTTACATTTGTACGGCGCTGCTGCGCAGCAGCGCCGTAAGGCAGATCGGCGATCCCCGGCCAATCAGCGGCCGGGGATCGCCGCCATGTGACAGGGGACGTCCTGTCACTGGCTGCACAGGACGGATAGCGTCCTGTGCAGCCCAGATCTCCCGGGGGAGCAGGTAGGAGAGGGAGGGGGGAGAATGTCGCCGCGGAGGGGGGCTTTGAGGTGCCCCCCCCCCCGCCACCCACAGCAGGCAGGAGAGATCAGACCCCCCCAGCACATCATCCCCATAGGGGGGAAAAAAGGGGGGCAATCTGATCTCCCTGCCTGCACCCTGATCTGTGCTGGGGGCTGCAGAGCCCACCCAGCACAGATCAATCAAACCAGCGCTGGTCCTTAAGGGGGGGTAAAGGGTGGGTCCTCAAGTGGTTAAAATACTTACAGAATTCTAAAGTTAAAGACAGGCTGTTAATTAAATGCATGTGAAAATAACTACAGATGAGGTAACTTAAGTGAAGTGATAAGATAACTCTTTCACTGTGAACTTACCGAATGCTTTATCGAGCGTTCAGTAATTTAGCACTATAATTTAGCAGAAGTTAGTATTCATGAATGATATCGGATGTCAATATAGTGCGTGTGGTATTCTGGCGGTAAATTTTCCAAAACTAGTATTGAAGAAGCAGAAAGGGGGCGTGTCAGGGCGGTAAATTCCAAGCGCAATATCACCCGCCCTGCCATGTCTCTATTTATGTTTCTGCTGTCGGTGTATTTAACAGGAACCTGAACTGAGTAAAATTATTTAAAATAAATGCATGATGTAGCTGCAAATTAATATCCTTACCTCGCCGTCAGTTCCTCTCAGAAACTCATCATTTTTTTCTTACAATGATCCCTTCCAGTTCTGACAAGATTGTCAGAACTGAAATATACCAGTTGCTGTCAGTTATATATCAGCTATGCTGGCACTTGTAGTGCATCCATACAGACTATGTTGGTACTTGAAGTGCATCACATACAGGGACAAACAGGCTATACATGCACTTGTAGTGCATCACACACAGGCTATACTGGCACTTGTAGTGCATCAAATACAGGCTATACTTGAAACTTGCATTTCAATGCAGGTATAGCCTGTATATGATTCACTACAAGTGCCAGTATAGCCTGCAGATGATTCACTACCAGTGCAAGCATAGTCTGTACCTGATGCACTTACAAGCATTGGCATAGCCTGTACCTGTGATAAACAATTGCTGGCGCTAGTCTACTTAAGGTACAGCGACCAAACTTCCCGCTTTACCCAGGACACGTCTGGATTTTGGGTCCCCTGGCCCAGGCTGAAATTTGTTCAGGGCAACATTTCATATATGTATTTCATATATGTGCGGTAATGTATGTGTATTTCACGTGTCTGAGGTGATGTGTGCCGCATTTCATATGTTTGCTGCATTTCATGTGTGGGAGGTAATGCCTGTGGCATTTTAACATGTGTGGGAGGTAATGTTTGTCACATTTCATGTGTGGGAATTAACATTTTCTGCATTTTAGCACATGTGGGAGTTAACGTTTACCGCATCTCACGTTTGCTGCATTTCATGTGTTGGAGGTAACGTTTGCCATTTTTATTATTTGATGGTCATAATGGCTGCATTTTTTATTTTGAGGTTATTGTTGCAGAGTCGGGAATTTTGGGGGCTCGTGTTTTTTAAATGGAATGCTAATAAATTAACCCAAAGAAACACAATGACAAGAAAATTGATATATTGGCCACTTTATCAGGTATGTCTTGCTAGTACTGAGATTGACCTCTTTTTGCCTCCAGAACTGTCTTATTCTTCATGGCATTACTCAAAGATGTTGGCCCACATTGACAAGATAGCATCATTCAGTTTTTGCAGTTTTATTGTCTGCACATCCATGATGTAAGATCCCTTTCCACCACATCATGGGGGAAACATGGCTTTCTTATATGTTTTGGGGAACATTGTCTAATTACCTTTAGGATAACTTTGCCTAATTGTGTTTTGGTAGGAAACTTGGGCCCACTGCCTTTGAGTTACATGACTATTTTTTGTCGTGGCATGCCTAGTAGTCCCAGGTTGGGCCCAGAAGAATGCAGTCCCTGTTCTTTAGGGGACCTAGCAGGAAACCTCATAGGGAATCCAATCACAGTACAATTACAGTACCCTCCTACAGCGCAAAGCATTGTGATTGGCCAATTAGTAGTGCACTAGAACCTCTTGGAAACATAGCAGTTTGAGAGGGTGTTGTCCGCCCAATCACGTTAGCTGAATTTCCCTATGAGTTTACCTGCTGGGTCCTCTAAAGTAGACTAGCATCTAATCGCTATTCATCTGAATTTTGCACAAATCCTGCTCTGGGGCATAGCAAGAGTTTCACTTCAAATTGGTTTGTTTAAAAAAATGGTTAGGATGCAGTTGGTCAGAGGGCAGCTGGAGATAGTGGGCCTTGGGTGGTAAAAAGTACAAATCCAGCCCTGACTTATAAACACACCCTACAGTACATATTACAGCTTTAATACTGTGCATATGTGTAATGACTATGCTTTTAAAATGTATCTGTGGTTGCAGCTTATCAGTGAATTGCTTGGAAGCACTTGACTAATTTATCTAATTGCAGTAATATCTTATTTGCCTCCTTAGCCTCTAGGGCGTTACGGACGAGCTCAGCTCGTCCAGTAACGCTGTGGTGTATTGCTCAGGCCCTGGTGGGCCGATGTGCATAATTTTTTTTTTCAAACACGCAGCTAGCACTTTGCTAGCTGTGTGTTTGTTCCGATCGCCGCCGCTTGCCACCGATCAGCCGCTACCCGCCGCGAAAGAGGCCCTCTCTGCAGACCCCTTGCGCAGCCTGGCCAATCACTGCCAGGCTGCGCTATTTGGTGGATCAGGACTCCCACTGACGTCATTCCGATCCTCGCCATGTCGACGGAGGAAGCCCATACAGGAGATCCCGTTCAGAACGGGATTTCCTGTTGGGTATTTGCGCCGGCGGCGATCGGAGGGGTGGGTGGGACGGGGGAAGCATGTAGCTAGCGCTAGGCTAGCTACATGTTAAAAAAAAACCAACTATAAAAAACCCTCCCGCGGCCATGCGCCGCAATTAATCAAAATGCCAGGGAGGTTAAAGCCCCAAGTTTCCCCCCTAGTTGATAGTTATAGATCCTTTGTTAGGATTAATACTTTATTTAAAGTGTCTTTAGGGTAATTTTTAAAACTGATATAACATATTTAATATCTCTTATAGTCTAACAGGTATACAGTACATTGTTTTGAACGTATTACAGCATCATGAGTACTAGAGTACTGTACTTTACTACCTCTTTTTTTTATCATGAATGCAATGAGGAGTGGTCCAGACGTTAACAACACAGCCTTACGGAGCAAACTCAAAAAAAAAAATGTAAGCTTGGTACTCCAGCCAAAGGAAAGGGAAATCCCATTTTCCACAATTTGCGGAAAGATTTTGCATCTAACAACTTATATGACCACTAACAATCAAGCACGATTATTGCCCGAAAATAAATTACAAATATTTGTTCACTATATCTTTATTATTTCAAAGAATTTTTATCTAATGTGTGTAGGTGGCTCCTGTTTTGACAACTGTAAAGTTGTTCAATCATTTCCCTGTCTGTCATGCCCATAAGTATCAGAGGGACAGAAAGGGAGGAGATCTTACCTGAGGGGCAAACAAAAAATCTGAAACAAGTGAATAGACTTTCACTTTAAAGGTGGAAAAATTAATAAAGATCACCATTGGCTGGATGGATTCTACTACTAGCATTAGTGATGATGATGATTATCATCATCATCATCATATTTCCTAATTGTAACAGAGTTTTTCCCATTGTAGCTGCTCGTCTCCTGCTTTTGGATGGCAGAATTACAGAGACAACACTGATGAAGTGCTTATTACATAAGTCAGAACTAACGGCAGGAGTCTAGAATTTCCTGTATGGAAACACAGCCATTTCCATTTTTTGGGGGGAAAAGTCTGCTTCTCGGGTGAAAGACGATGTCAACTTTGATGCTTGTCCCTGCTTATGTAGCTTCTTGTGTCAGGTTGATACTGGGACGGTCATTGGACTGGAGGTTATAATTGTCCCATTACAGGACAGGATTTATGATTGACAGGAGGTTTTCAGAATGGTATATTACAAAGGATTATGAACTGTAACAGGGTAATCTCTTTAATGTAATTCAAGATCTTGTCATGGCTTATGGCTGTTTAATGGACCTCATACAGAAGAATTAGAGAAGCGTCCTCCCCCCCACGACTTGTCATTCCTTAAATGATTTAGGAGACTGCTGGAGGCCACATTGAGCTTTAGGTAATAACTCACTGCAATAAATATAAAGATGAGTGGAACAGGGCTGCTCTGTCTGCTGTGTCCTGCTTTACCTCTCCCTGTCTAACTTTACCTACCATCACAAACACTAAATACCATGCACAAAACAGGAGCTGCAATCTTCCTTTTAACTGATCTCTAGATAATCATTGGGTACCATCTTCAGTGAGAACAGTGTTAGCTTCCTCAGTATTTTCCATAGGTTATCTGCAAGACAGCAGACAAGAAATTGCTGTGTAAAAGACAAGCCACATTCCCCTCACACAGAGGTCACACTATGCTTGTACAATGTATTCTCAAGAGTGCTATTTATAAAATATGACTTGGCACTTTTAAAACTAATGGTATATACAGTGGTTTGCAAAAGTATTCGGCCCCCTTGAAGTTTTCCACATTTTGTCACCACATTACTGCCACAAAAATGAATCCATTATATTGGCATTCCACGTGAAAGACCAATACAAAGTCGTGTACATGTGAGAATTGGAACGAAAATCATACATGATTCCAAACATTTTTTTACAAATAAATAACTGCAAAGTGGGGTGTGCGTAATTATTCAGCCCCCTTTGGCCTGAGTGCTGTCAGTTGCCCATAGACATTGCCTGATGGGTGCTAATGACTAAATAGAGTGCACCTGTGTGTAAACTAATGTCAGTACAAATACAGCTGCTCTGTGATGGCCTCAGAGGTTGTCTAAGAGAATATTGGGAGCAACAACACCATGAAGGCCAAAAACACACACCAGACAGGTCAGAGATAACGTTATTGAGTAAATTAAAGCAGGCTTAGGCTACAAAAAGATTTCCAAAGCCTTGAACATCCCACAGAGCACTGTTCAAAGGATCATTCAGAAGTGGAAGGAATATGGCACAACTGTAAACCTACCAAAACAAGGCCGTCCACCTAAACTCACAGGCCGAACAAGGAGAGAGCTGATCAGAAATGCAGTCAAGAGGCTTATGGTGACTCTGGACGAGCTGCAGAGATCTACAGCTCAGGTGGGGTGCACAAAGTTGGCCTTTATGGAAGCGTAGCAAGAAGAAAGCCATCGATAACAGAAAAGCATAAGAAGTCCTGTTTGCAGTCTGCCACAAGTCATGTGGGGGACACAGCAAACATGTGGAAGAAGGTGCTCTGGTCAGATGAGACCAAAACGGAACTTTTTGGACAAAATGCAAAATGTTATGTGTGGAGGAAAACTAACACTGCACATCACTCTGAACACACCATCCCCACTGTCAAATATGGTGGTGGCAACATCATGCTCTGGGGGTGCTTCTCTTGAATCTCTTCAGCAGGGACAGGGAAGCTGGTCAGAGTTGATGGGAAGATGGATGGAGCCAAATACAGGGCATTCTTGTAAGAAAACCTCTTGGAGTCTGCAAAAGACTTGAGACTGGGGCGGAGGTTCACCTTCCAGCAGGACAACGACCCTAAACATAAAACCAGGGCAACAATGGAATAGTTTAAAACAAAACATATCCATGTGTTAGAATAACCCAGTCCAGATCTAAATCCAATCGAGAATCTGTGCAAGATCTGAAAACTGCTGTTCACAAACGCTGTCTATCTAATCTGACTGAGCTGGAGCTGTTTTGCAAAGAAGAATGGGCAAGGATTTCAGTCTCTAGATGTGCAAAGCTGGTAGAGACATACCCTAAAAGACTGACAGCTGTAATTGCAGCAAAAGGTGGTTCTACAAAGTATTGACTCAGGGGACTGAATAATTACGCACACCCCACTTTGCAGTTATTGATTCGTAAAAAATGTTTGGAATGATGTATGATTTTTGATCCACTTCTCACATGTACACCACTTTGTATTGGTCGTTTCACATGGAATTCCAATAAAACTGATGCATGTTTGTGGCAGTAATGTGACAAAATGTGGAAAACTTCAAGGGGGCCGAATACTTTTGCAAACCACTGTATTGGTTGTGACATGCATGCAACTCATTATTATTATTATTTGTAAACTAAGCTTGTTAGGTAAAACTATGTGAAAATGTGTTGTTGTTTTTCTTACTAAATAAAATTAAGATCCAGGGTTTGGTTTTCTATTAGTCTGCAGACATGTTATTTCCCAGAAAATAATCACATTCATGGACTGAGTGTCACTTTTTTTTTACTTTATTAATATTTTTCGGTTGGACAATAAGTCATTGCAGCCTCATGTACAGTAGATTTCTACATGTTATCAGCCTGCCTCCTGATTGGCCAGAAGCAGGTTGCTATATATATAAGTTTATAGTACTTTTGTGCCTTGTAAGTTACTGTACATTTCGTCAATCACTATATAATGTTCACTTTGACTGTTATATTGTTTACCACTTCTGTATTATGTCTGTATTTTTATCTATATCAATGTCTATATATTATGTACCCTTGTTTGTTTTCTTACTATGTACAGCGCCAAGGAAGACAATGAAGCTTTATAAAACAATAATAATAACAGCCAGTAGTTGCAAAAACTACAGTAAGAAATTAAGCCATACTGAAGCAGGAAAAGGTAAGTGATAACAAAACTTCTAAAATAACTTGATTTATATGTTTTATTGTAAAAACTCAAATTTAAAAATGAAGCAAGTTAAATCATATTGCATTATAACCAAAGGTTCTGGATATACAGTATGCCTGGCTTTTTCAAGGACATAAAGTAACTTTCAAGGACAATAAAGGACTTCCTCTGGATTATCTGGTTTTCTCCCACATGCTAAAAACATACTAATACAGTATGTGGTATCCCCAGAATTGGCCCCTAGACTGAGGTATTCCCCATTATCTTTTGTATGAATGGACAACCTAGAAAAACAAGGTACTACCGTTTGCTATGTGCACCTCTAATAAATAATAATAATTCCAGTATTTGCAAAGAGCCTTTCTCCTGTCATACTCAAAGCACTTGCAAGGCAGCCACAAGAGCCCACTCAGTAGCAGTGTTAGGGAGAGTGTTAGGAGAAACTCCTTACTGAATAGGTGCAGCTTACTGAACAGGCAGAAGCTGAGATTTGAACCCAGGTCTCCTGCGTCCGGGGCAGAGCCTTAAAGTGGATCTGAGATAAACTTTTACTCATTGCATAATTGTTTTCCTTTCATATAGTTTATAGGGCATTCCTCAAGCCAATTTTTTTGCTTTATTTTAACACTCTAATTTCCTATAAACTAAACAAGCCTCACCCACAGCACCTTTTGTGCCTTGGCACTGTAGCAAGGGCTTATGGGAGCTCAGTCTTGGCAGGAGGAGGTTACTAGCCATTGATTTCAGAGGCAGAGAGGAGGAGAGGGGACTGAATTTACACACAGGAAAGCTGATAGCATCTCCAGCCCTCAGCCTCTGACAATGTGACAAACAGAACATGGCTGCCCTCATTGGAATAAATAATCATAAACTTTTGAAGCTGTTTGCAGCTAGATGTGCTGTGTAAACTATCTAAACTTTAGATAAGATCTAAATCCAAAATCCGAATTGATCCGGATCCGGATACCAAGATATCCGGATCCGAATCGGATATCCGAATCCGAACTTTTTGGTATCCGAGTAAACTCAGATATCTGAACCCAATATCCTGGATATCTGTCCGGATTCGGATATCCGGATAGAAAACCGGAAGTGACTTGAAAATGGCTTAAAATGCTTCCAAAGGTCTCTTCAAATGGCAAAAACCCCTTTCGGAGGTCTCTCTCTCTCTCTCTCGGTCTGACTGCCTTCGAAAGTGATTTTTGCCATTGAAGGCGATTTTGGCTTCTGCTCGGATATCTGAACTAACTATCCGTCCGGATTTCAGATGGGAAATCCGAGTTTGTCGGATAGTGCTATTCAGATTTTAAAAAATATCTGAATTGCTATTCAAAGTTCGGATAGTGGAAAAAGTTCAGATTATTTGGGTAGTTCGGATAACTGAATATTGGATGAGCACCACTGATTATAATGCACCCAAACAATGTTTATTATTTATTTATCTAAGCTAAGCAAAAAAACAAAAACAAAAACAAACAAACAAAACAAAAAAAAACACTGCTTGGCTGCCTGATATCAACGAACACCTGCTTCCTGCAGGTCTTGTTTGTCCTTAAAGTGGATCCGAGGGGAAGATTTGCACCTTTAATAAATGTGACCTATACATACATGTTCTAGGGCAATCTCCCCCTCAAAATGTAATATGTTAATTGTTTTTTCATCTTTTTCATTTTAAAACTTTAATCTGCGCCCCCTTCACCCCAGCGCAGCGGCGTTCTTCTGAGTCCCATGCCGGTGTGATTATGGGAACTTAGTCTAAGGAGGAGGAGGCTTGGGATGATGGAGGAGGAGTGGGCGTTCCCAGTCAGGAGCAGCTGAACTCACGAGATGCTTGCGTGAGTTCAGTACTTGTCTCCTGACAAGTGGAGCGCCGATTTTGAAAGCAATGGGGGAACGGGGACAAAAAAGAGAGAAGAAGTGGGCAGCGGAGGAGGAGAAGCCATCAGTGGCGCAGAGAAATTGGGCAGCTGCGGAGAAGTCATCACAGGCAGAGGAGACGTGGGCAGTGGAGGAGAAGAGCGGAGGAGAAGCGTCACAGAATAAGCCATCAGTGTCGGAGAAGAAGCGGGCAGCGGCAGAGAAGCCATCACAGGTGGAGGAGAAGCACATGAGAAACACTCTGCTGGCCACTGCCAAACCTGCTGAATCTTTCAGTAATACAAAATTAAATATCTGTTGTGCAGTTTTGTGTATATGCATTGATGAAAGTGAAAAAAAAAAAAAAAGATTTCACAAAATAAACTCAAAAACAATACAGAAATGCTGTACATATACACCTGTAAATTTGGGCTATTGAGCCTTGATATAGAAAAAAATAAGTATACACCTGACACTTTGATTTAAAACATGCTTTTAACATGCAAACAACTTTTATTGACTCACCTCCATAGTCTGTCCATGTGTTGATGTGCTTCAAAGAGAAATTATTGTTTCAGTGAATTTTCCCACTGTATCACAATGGCATTCGTGGCATTCCCATTTCATGAAAGGCGCTTCCATTTCATTCCTAATACAGTGGAAAAAAACACAGGCACACAAAAGCAAGTGCAGTATGTTGTGTCTGAATGTTTTGCATTTGTGGGTGGATATTTCACACATCTATGATGAGGTTAATAAGTAGTTCAGATAGCATCAGTCAATCTTCCCTGTATCCTACTGCTGCTCTACATAGCTGCTCCCCCTTCCTCTCTCCACTCAATTCTTTATCTTTCTATAGCAGTACAGAGGAGCAAACAGAATCTGTATTTTATTAGGTGACCCGATTATAAATAATATAAATAATGCATCTTTGAACGGCATTCAGAAGAATGCCTGCATTTTGGATTACTGATTAATTAATACATGAATATGAAAGTGCTTTATCCAAAGCAGATAAGGGATCTAGCAGCCTCCCTTTCCCTACATGATCTCTCTCTCTTTCTCTCTCTCTCTCTCTCTCCCTCCCTCTCTCTCTCTCTCTCTCCCCCCCTCTCTCTCTCTCTCTATATATATATATATATATATATATATATTTATCTATACCTATGAATGATAACACTAAAACTTTTATCTTGGTCAGTGGTCAGTGGTTGGCCGTTAATTGTCAAACAACTGTATTTTCTCATTTTGAATCACAATCATTACCGAAACTACCCAAATGACCCTGATATCAAAAGTTTACATTCCTTGGTGATTTAGCCTTATAAAGTGCACCCAAGTTGACACAAACAGGCTTTAATGGCTATTAAAGGGTAATCATTCACTTGTGATCTGTTTGCTTATAATTAGTGGGTGTGTATAAGGTCAATGAGTTTCTGGACTACGGACTAGGAGTAGGGAGAGATTAGGTTATAGTAAAATATCGGTGAGTATCTATATATATAATAGAGTAAGTACCTCAACCTTCAAGCAAGAAGAAGGGGCCGGTCCAAGTAAGAAGAAGGGGCCGGTCCAAGCAAGAAGAAGAAGTAGCGCCCTGCCCCCAGGGGCGGTCCTAGACTTGCCGTGGGGGTAGCGGGCAGGAAGGGGGTATTGGGCTCAGTGGCGGGGAGGGGAGTCGGACACCGCTGCTATTTGTATTTGTAAGGGGCAGTGGGCGGGGATAACTCGCGTCTTCCGCGTTCCGGCGTGTGTTCCACTGTCGTCACTTCCTGCAATGCCGTCCACTTACAATACAGTGGGCGGCATTGCAGGAAGTGACGACAGTGAAATGCACGCTGGAATGCAGAAGAGGTGAGTCATCCCCGCCCGCTGCCTCTTACTAATAGCGGCGGCTGCTGCTGAGCTTAAGCTGGAGGGGGAGCGGACATGGGGGACCCAGGTGAGGGAGAGGGGGGGTCCTGCTGAGCTTAAGCTGCAGGGGGAGCGCACATGGGGGACCGAGGTAAGAGAGGTGGGGTTCTGCGGAGCTTAAGCTGGAGGGGGAGCGCACATGGGGACCCAAGTGAGGGAGGGGGGTCTTGCTGAGCTTAAGCTGGAGGGGGAGCGCACATGGGGGAACCAGGTGAGGGACGGGGGGTCCTGCTGAGCTTAAGCTGGAGGGGGAGCGCACATGGGGGTCCCAGGTGAGGGAGGGGGGGGTCTTACCCCCCTCCCCGCCGCTGTGCTCAATAACCCCTTCCTGCCGCTACCCCCTTATGCGGCGTATGCTGGGCCGCGGGTCGGCTAGTTTAAGATATTTCACCATATGAATGAAGTAGTAAGCTAACGGTAAATGAAACAATATTTTATCACTTTTACCAGTGTCTGTTTTACTAAATGTAAAAATAGTGGTTAATAGTAGAATATCAGTATTATAAACGATAATTTACAGTATGTCCTGGGGAACGATAACTTCAATATTGTTTATATCTGGAGCCTTTTGAACCATGAGTGAAAGTTTTTGTGTTATCATTCATATTCTATGAAAAATGGTTAAGAAATCATAACTTCTGCCAGGGTATGTAAACTTAAGAGCACAACTGTATATACATGTATTGGGATGGAGCAACAAAAATGTTTGGTGAGGGAAGGGGGGGGGGGCAGTGAAGGAGGGGAGCAGTGGGCACACTGAGACTCAGCCGCGTGGATGGGGGGCCGACTCCTCTCACCCTCTGCTCAGGTCCTCCCCCCCTATGTTCCCCCTACCTTCACAGAAATTGATGGCAGCAGCAGGACGTCTTAGTAAAAACTCACCTCCTTCTGGGCTCCATGCAAGGTTCACATGCCGTCAGGCTGCTCTGTCTCCAGCATTGCTCACTTCTTCCGCTAATCAGGAGCGTGGGGTGGGTGGGACCCGAGGGAAGAAGCGAGGACCTGAATGAAAGAGCGAGGACCCGAGGGAAGGGAGGGAAAAGGCGGGTTTCAATTCCCTGTGACTGAGCCCCAGTGTGTCCCCTTCTCCCTCCTCCTTCACTGTATCCCCCAGTCTACCAAGGCTCTACAGGGATGGGGGGGCACCTATACCTGGCTAACTTATTCTGGGGCACCTGTAGCTGGCTGACCTATACTGGGGCAACTTTACCCGGCTTCCTACACTGGGGGCATCTACACCTAACTACCTATACTGAGGGCAGCTATACCTTGCTACATATACTAGGACACCTATACCTGGATACCTATACTGGGACACCTATACCTGGATATCTATATTGGGGGTGCCTATACCTAGCTACCTATACTGGAGGGCTAAATACTGCATCACAAATAACGCTCTCGAGCCCATGGGGTGGGGACATGCAATTTTTACACCCATTCCCTGGGAGCAATTTAGCCTAGAAACTGCCCTGAGGGGGAAGCCTCTGAATGGTCCAGAGACTCCCCCAATTTCCAGGGCATACACCAAATAAAGGCGGCAGAAAAAAAAGGCGCATGGTATAGATAACACTTTAAAATGTGTCTATAACAATATTTATCTTGTTTCTTCATCTTTATCTAAGAATGAATAATAAATATGTTAAAATAACTGTAATAAAAAGGGCCACCGGGTGAAGCTGAAATTGCAAAATATCGTCTATAGCAATAAAAAACGAAAATATATTTACCAGGGGCGTAACTAGGTCCCCCCGGGCTCCCCTGCAGAAATTCTGCCAGAATTAAGCATCGTTCAGCGGAATTTCCGCTATAGCTCTATGGCAATTCCGTTCCGATGCGACGGAGCGGAATCACCAAATTCCGGCTGGAATCGCGGAAAACGGAATTCCGCGGAACTCGGTGAGCATCCCTAGAAATAAACATGACAGCCTGCATATCCCTCTCACTTCAGTTGAGCTTTAAGGAGGCAGCTTCTCTTCTGTCAGAACAGGATAACATTAACTAGCTTTATGTACTCCTGGTCATTTTTACCATATATGCAACAATATGCCTGTCTCCGGCTGTAATGAAAAGAAGATTTGGGGCTAGAGAGGTATACCTCATGCATTCTGTGGGAAACTGAAAACTGCTGTGTGACTGAAGTTGCATTCACTCTGCAGAATTCTGTGTCACATGCAGAGATCTCTTCATTATTTGGAAGTTGATTACCAGTTGAAAATGTCAACCCAAGATTAGAATAACGAAAACTTGTCATTCATGTGAATGTTATTTAGGTGGCTTATAAGGTGACTGTCTATTGAGAACCAAATGGAGGCTACCACATTTATTTCCATTTCCATTGCTGCCTTTACTATAGACTCCAATACTTTGAGCCACTGACCTATAACAAATATAGAGGTCAGGTGCTTTTGACTACACTTTGCCTACACTGGCCGCATGCATGTTTCAGGTGTGTGAACATGACAATTCCAAAGCCAAAAGGATTCGCAGGAAAGCCATTCAATTGGCATTGTTTAAAAGGAAATAAATATGGCACCCAAAATAACCGCTTAACTATAAAGTCACTAGTCTGTAACTCTTTTCTGGAAAAAAACCCCCAAATAATTTCCTTCAGTACAAGCGTAGCTAATACTACATAGCTCCCAAATGTCCCTCTTTTGGAGAAATAGGCCTCGATTTATCATTGTCTTTGAGATAACTTTTTCCAGTTTGTTAAATTACCGAATTCGAAGTTTATCGATTTTTAGTTGTATTCATCAAGTTTTTTTTTCATTCGGTGTGAATTCGATAAAATATCGATAACAATTTGGTAACCATTCGGGAACGTGTCGATATTTCCATTTTACAGTGGTAATTTAACACAAGGCCATAAGATTCCCATGGAATTGTGGGTAAAAGGCAGTCCTTTGAACACTACGTAGCAACATTCTGAACAGGGCTTAACACCTGGACCAGGATTCTGGAAGTGGCTTGGGACAATCCCACAATTTCGCCAACTGCGGCTTGATAGGAGCCTTTTCTAAAAAAAATATAGTGTAGCTAGCAAATCAGTTAACCCTGGCACTGCCTGTGTTCTCTTACAAGATGATTCAAGGGAAATGCAGATGTCCTTTTATAGCAAATAAATCTATTCTCTTGCAAATTGATATGGTTCTAGACCTTATTCTTGCCCTTCTGCACCTTTGAATCACTCTCAGCTGATACATAACCACTTCAAATGGCTCCATCCTCTCTGTCAGCAATGATCTGAAAGAAATAACGACAGAGCAGTGAAGGAGATAAGTAATCCTGAATGTAACGCTAAACCACGCCCATTTCATTTTCATGAATTGCACTTTCTTCCATTTTATCGCATCATTACCGAATGATTACTGAATGCTCGCTAACAGCTGTAGATAACTTTGATGAATCCTGAAATCAACTTATCGAGATCGGTATTTTACCGAGCTGTCGGTAATTGATTCGATAAGTCTTGATGAATTAAGGCCACTTGATGAATCGAGGCCTCTCTTTGGGAGCCCTGTCCCTCTGTCCCTCTTTCCTCCTCATTTGTCCCGCTTTCAGGACTTTGTCCCTCTTTCTATGTAAATATGTATATTTATCTACTAATAATGTGTTTGATCGACTCTAAACTTTATTCCCATCCTTTAATTGATATATTACTAATTTTCAAATGTTAATATGACCAGTGTGGTTTGCATTATAAAATAACATATTTTTCTTATGAAATCTTTATGGTTGGTATGCGTGACTAGGGGTGTGACGGGGCGTGATCAGAGTTGTGGCAGGGGCGTGGCTTTAGTGTCCTTTCTCATCTCAAAAAGTTGGGAGGTATGTCTAATACAAAGATGTCAACAGACATTTCTAAGCATGACCCACTTTTTCTTTGCTGTTTCTCACTTTCTACAGCCAGAGTGAAATGAACTGTATATATTCGCTCATGGGATGCAAGCACACATTTAACAAAATTAATTCCTTGTTGCTGTGAATTAAATCCTTACTGCACAGAGAAATTAGACTTGAAGAATTCCAGATGCAAACTAAGTAGGAAAAACATTCTCCTCTCTGCCCCTCTGATTGTGCCTAAAAGCCTCTTCCAGGTGGCCGGAGTCGGGCATTATTGCACCATGTAATCGAGATGTCATGCGCATGCACTGTGTGCTCCTGGCCACAGGCGCGCGCTGCAGGATGTACGCAGCTGGGCCAGAGGCTGTGCACTAATGCCTGACTCTGGCAACCTGGAAGAGACTGCCACGGGGCATTTAGGTAGAATCGGAGGGGCAGAGAGGAGAACGGGGGGAACCGTGGGCATCAGGACAGCTGCCAGTATATGCCTGCTCCGCGTACGTACAAAAAGGGCGCCTGGACAAAAAGGGCGCGGGGTGTAAACTCTAAATAATAATTAATCATTAATAGGGTTTATAAATATAGTGTGCTATATTTCGTTTACAAATAATGTTTAACAAAATTATAAATCATTAAATAATGTTTATGAAATCGGAAATTGTGAAAACGTTAATCTTCCCTGTTTCAAAAGTTAAACTTATAATTACGTTTATAAAAAAACCAATAATATATGTTTAATTGTTATAATTGTATATTATTGTGAATAACCGTCATTTATGGTTTGTTCTTATAATAAAATCTGAAAATATTGTTTATAAAGATGATATAAATATAACTACGTTCGTAATAAGTGTTGTAATACATTAGTAATTATTACTAAAATTTTACTAAAACTATACCTAAGCCTACTCTTACACAGAACCCTACCTGTACCTATCCCTAACCCCTAGACTCCCCTGTTGGTGCCTAAACCTAAGACCCCCCTGTTGGTGCCTAAACCTAAGACCCCCCCTGTTGGTGCCTAAGTAACCCTCCCTGTACCTACCCCTAACCCCTAGACCCCCCTGTTGGTGCCTAAACCTAAGACCCCCCTGTTGGTGCCTAAACCTAAGACCCCCCTGTTGGTGCCTAAACCTAAGACCCCCCTGTTGGTGCCTAAACCTAAGACCCCCCTGTTGGTGCCTAAACCTAAGACCCCCCTGTTGGTGCCTAAACCTAAGACCCCCCTGTTGGTGCCTAAGTAACCCTCCCTGTACCTACCCCTAACCCCTAGACCCCTGTCTTGGTGCCTAAACCTAAGACCCCCCTGTTGGTGCCTAAACCTAAGACCCCCCTGTTGGTGCCTAAACCTAAGACCCCCCTGTTAATGCCTAAACCTAAGACCCCCCTGTTAATGCCTAAACCTAAGACCCCCCTGTTGGTGCCTAAACCTAAGACCCCCCTGTTAATGCCTAAACCTAAGACCCCCTGTTGGTGCCTAAACCTAAGACCCCCCTGTTGGTGCCTAAACCTAAGACCCCCCTTTATTATGTGGATAATTATGTTTTACTAATTGTGGATTAAAAAAATATTTTGCAATTTACGTTACGTACTGATCGCTTTATTTTGTGAATAATAATGTTTTACAAACAGTAAGGGATAAAACTTTAAATAATGTTTTAATTATTTAAATAAGATAAATATGTTTAGTATTTTCATAAACGTTATTCGGCACGGGTGCATTTTATAAACGTAAATCACCACAAGTTCAGTTATAAATCATTAAACAGCTCCGGGCGCCGTTTGTAAACTTTATTTAGCTCCTGGCGCCGTTTATAAACTTTATTTAGCTCCGGCGCCCTTTTTTCCTACCCGGCGCCCATTAAACGCTATTTATTATGGGAGTGAATGGCGGCGCCCTTTTTGTCCACTAGCGGCATGCGCCCTTTTTTCCCAGCTCCGCCTGCTCCCCCCGTTTTTTACTATTTAGTTTGCATCTGGTATCCTGTAACAAATGAAACTGTGTACTGATTATATCCACAAATACTGAATTGTTGCCATCACTTGAAGAAGGGATAAGATCAGCAAGTCTTAAAGGGGAATTTCAGCCTAAACAAACATACTGTCATCAAGTTACATTAGTTATGTTACGTACAATAGATAGGTAATATAATCTCTTACCCACCCTGTTTTAAAAGAACAGGCAAATGTGTATGATTCATGGGGGCTGCCATCTTTGTCATGGGGGCAGCCATCTTTTTGGTTGAAAGGAGGTGACAAGGAGCAGGAGACACAGTTCCAACTGTCCTGTGTCCTGATTACCCCTCACAGCTGCACACACTAGGCTTCAAATGTCAAATTCAAATTGTTAAAAAAAAAAAAACATTTGCACCAAAACAGCAGAACGAGAGCAACAACATCAGAAATCCCATCATGCTTTGCACAGCATCAGGGGAAAAAAGCGCGGGCAGTTTTCTTCTGTGCAGCTAAAAATGAGGCTTGTATAAGAGAAACAAAGTTCTGATGCTGTGAAACTGTTAAAGAAACACCAAGCCTTTTCAGTGCTGCTGAGTCGCTTTTTAGTCCGGAGGTTCACTTTAACCATTTTAGCTGACTGCAGTCATAGCTGGAAAGGTAAAGCTGTTTACAAAATACTTTTTTTTATAATGAAAGTTAACTACTATTTAATGTCCACAAATAAAAGAAAGGGTACTTCCACACTAACATGATATGTTGCATTGTAACGCATAGGGCCTGATTCACTATTCGGTGCTAACCTAGTTAGCACGCCTCTAAAGGCTTTGGGCGTGCTAACTAGGGTGCTAAGTAGTTAGCACGCACCAAGCCCAATAAGATCGCACGCAAAGTCCTGTGCACAAAACTTTATGCGCGCAAAGCCAGTGTGCGCGAAATGACGCACCCTATGCGCCTATAAGGTTGCATTGTATGCGCTCTAAATGTCGCATGGGAGGAACGTTTACGTAGCATCTAATGCGACCTTATAGGCGCACAGGGTGCACCGTTTTCATCGCACCTAGTGTGATGTTTCATGCGCAACACCCTTCGTGGGTGCAAAGTTTTGCGTGCGGGACTTTGCTAATTAGCGTGCACAAAGAGGTTTCAGGCGTGATAAAGGGCTTTGCACAAGCGTGCTAACTGTTAGCACCGCTTTGTGAATCAAACCCATACTGTCTTGCATATCGTAACGTGGTGCGATTTAAAGTCTATGAACAGTTCACTCCTCATCAGTTGTGGTGTGATGCACCTGATTCCATTGGTGCAATACAGAACATGCAGGGCGTTGTTAGCATTGAACACGTTGATGCACACAATATTAGTCAATGAAGGTGTATATTGGGCAGTAGTGTTGACACATTCAGGTTCTTCGAATTTGGAAGCTCAATCTGAATTCTTCCATTCAGAACCTGCATGCGGACAGTGGTAGGGGGTGTTAACTCACCCTTGCCACGGCTTCTGCCCGCTGCGCTCCACATTGTGTTTCACATCACCCCACTACTTTTTACTTCCTGCTTTGAAGTAGGAAGTATTGGAGAGCTGGAATGCAATGTGGTGTGCAGCAGCCAGAGGCAGCGACAAGGGGTGAGATAACACCTCCAACCACTGTCAGCATGCAGATTCTGATCGGCAGAATTTGGAACGAGTTCAGATTTGTAGAACTAGAACGCGCCAACACTATTGTTCAGGTGCTTCTTTGTGTGTGTTATAGTGCATGCCACCACAAATGTTGATACATTATGTTGATATGTATGTTATAATGCAACACAGTATAACACATGAAACTAGCTAAAATAATTTGTTTTTTCCTGCTTTTAAGTAAAAGCTAATCACAATACTTTTGTGATATTAAAAGGGACCTGTCAGTAATTTAAGGCAGTGTTCCCCACCCCAACCCTGTCCTCAAGGCCCACCAACAGTGCATGTTTTGTGGAAATCCACAGAGGTAGTTAATCAGTTTTGCTGAGACACTAATTACCTCACCTGTGCATGTTTGTGGTTTTCTGTGAAACATGTACTGTTGGTGGGCCTTGAGGACAGGGTTGGGGAACTCTGATTTAGGCTGGGTGCACACGTAACATAACATGAAAGGCTGCGTTTTATGTCATTTTTTAAATTTATGTTGTGTGCGTTTTTTGTGCGTTTTTGCTGTGTTTGCGTTTTTTTTTTTTACCGCAGATACGTTTTTCAAGCGTTTTGTGTGTGTTTTAATGCATTTGCGGTTCACATATACAAAATGCAAATGCCTTTTGTATGCGTTTTTCATGCGTTTTTTTTATATTTCCATTTATGCAAATCACTAGGAAGACAACTGGAAGCGGAATTACATCACAAAACAATTTTTTGGGGGGAAATGCATATAAAAACGCATGGAAAACGCATGAAAATGCATACCATTGCGTTCGCATTGACTTTCATTATGTGCGTTTTTGCATATTATGCAACAAAACCAGCCTTTTTGAAAACGCATGCACATAAAATGCATATGCGTTTTTTTCTTGTGGCCCATATACTTACATTAGTAGCAAAAATACAGCGTTTTTCTCAATGCTAGCATTTCTCTATGTGTGCACCTAGCTTAAGGTACTTGAACTAGTGACTGGGCTGTAAAGGTAAAAGACACAACAAAATTAGCCACATTTTACAACTTAATTGGTGCCTGCACTGAGCCTCTGTAAAAAGCACTGGCAGCTGTCTCTGACTCAGCGCAATTGCTCCACTGAGGTCCATGGGGTGATTCATGCTCAGTCAAACTACTATCCATGCATTGTAGAGCTCAGTATGGGCAATGCTTGTGCTGAGAAAGGTGACTAACAAGCTTGCTTCTTTTAACTTTTACTAGTTTGTCCTTTTTTAATGCAATGAAACATCGTGATTTGCTCATGCTCAAAAGCAGAGAAAGGAGCGATGCTTCTTTTACGAATATCTCCAATTTTTAATAGATGTTGTTGCCAACCTAAGCAGACATTTTATTAAAGGTTGGCAAACTTGACAAAGTAGAGTGAATCCAGGATGAAGCCAATTACCCTAACCATAAAGCATGGTCAATTTCCAGGAAGAAGATATCCCGCTACACCAGATGGCTGGGTAAAATTCCAAACTTTTATTTACGACATCATATGACACACAGAGAGCATGGTACACACATTCAATTATGATTGACCAATCACTAACCGATTTTACCCACTTCATGTAGTATGAGGATCCTCCTATACAATGTGCTAATAGTATTCAATATCTGTTGACCCTCATACTCCATAGAGGTGGTAAAATTGGTCAGTGATTGGACAATCATAATAGAAAGTGTGTACCAGGCTTTATTTTTTCGAATGTTGAAAAAAAACCTCAGACAGTCACGCAGCTCTATTTATAACATTCTACGCAGTCAATGATGGAAATAGACTCCCAAACTGCAGTGGGGTAGCCTTGTGGCACAGAGGCCACCCACCACCACCACCAAAGTGCATTTAATGGTGTTAGTTGATCATACCTTGGATATTCAAGGTGGCCATACATGATGCAATCTGATTGTTCAGTAGAGCATATGATTTATCATTGAATGTTGTTTCCTTATTATCAATGAACAATCTTTTAATTGATCACATTTCTTCAGAAGATGAATTTGGACAAGTATAAAAATTATGATTTTCACAGAAACAAATTTAGCCAGCAGTCATAACACAGTTTCAGTCATAACCTGGTTCATCCCATTATGGATTAAGAATAGGTCCCTAGGCAAAGAAGTCGCTTTGGCTCACCCTGATGGCACTTTTGGCAATCTGAGGTGGGATACTGGACAGATAAAGTGGGGGTTGGGCCCCTTGAAGCCCATTAGGCCCCAGGTACCTGCCTAGGTTTCCTTGTAGATGATCCTGCTCTGGGTGCATACAATAAAAGGTCAATGTTGTTTCAGAACAAAGAGTAACTACAGAAACCAGATAGTTATTTACTATCAATATGTGTACTAGAAAAAAGAATAATGTGCAATGCAGAATGATTTTGAATTGCTAATTAATTTTTTTTTTAATCACATGCATTTAAAATGGGAGGCTGAAATGGAACTATAAATCAGTATGATCATAAATCTGGGATGATCATCTTTAAGGTGCCCATACATTGTACAATTTTTTTTATTTTTTTTCGATTAGATAATTTCGTTTGATTATTCTATTAGATCGAATATAAAGATTTTTCCAATATGTTCGATCAGGTTTTTATGGAAAAACGGGACAA
Organism: Hyperolius riggenbachi; assembly: GCF_040937935.1. NCBI lineage: Eukaryota > Metazoa > Chordata > Amphibia > Anura > Hyperoliidae > Hyperolius > Hyperolius riggenbachi. The sequence continues at coordinate 343,776,214 of NC_090647.1, read as the reverse complement.
TCATTTGTTTTCTTCATCGAAAAAAAGATTCTTTTCAACTTTCATTCGATTGTTTTGGTCGAATAAACGGGAAAATTGAATGTTTTTATAGTACCATGTATGGCCACCATTAGGCTAATTTTTCAGTAAATTAATTTGCGCAAAATCACACAGTGGTAAACCCTTCTTTAATGCTACCCGTGCACAGGACTACAATAATGTATTTGTTGACGGAGGCTATGTATTTCATTTACCATTGTACTGTATTATTCCCCATATAGTGACAGTGGCTAGGGGTCTTACATTTTCCTCTAAGCTGCCAATGTGGAACAATATAGAACCATTCATTTCCAATCTATCAGATTCATTCTGCAGAGCTTTCAGGTCCTGTCCTGACTCCTGATTTGTTACAGAGCGCTGTCATCCTGCATATTAGGGCTACATTTGCAAACTATTTCCACTAGATGGGGTTGCTGAGACAAGAAAAAAAGCTGTGGATACAGAGAACTTTTGCAACCCCTGTTAACGTCAGAAATAGATGATTAATGTCACTAAAAAGCAGAGATTAAGTACAGAGACAGGAACTCTGCTGATCCACTTTCCATCCACAAACCGTTTTTTAAATAAACACAACAAGATTCAAACAAGGCAAAACTTGTGCATGACAGAGTGACTAGGGAAGTCACCTGCAAAATGTCACAGCTTCCCCATCTAACTGTAACGAGTCACCACTATTCACATAACAGCAGAGACGTGTTTTACATACAAGGAACACGAATCACAAGCATTGTCAGTATATATAGTCCCGTTATTTTGAAAATCCTAGCTTTATCAAACACATGGACAGATTTGCAGATTAGTGTGAATGAACACATGTACACTGCTTAAAAAAGTCATTAAATAAAAGTTAACATCTTTTATTTCCCTTTTAGTGATAAGGTGCTTTATTATTAATTACACATACATTAGCTGTTCTTCAAAATACAAGCGACAACATATTAAAGGGTAAGAAGTAACTGCATAACTTCAACATAGTTTTAATTACCTATCTGTATGTAAATCACTTTTTTTTGTAATTACCTGTAAAGCTCCCAGTATGCATGAAAATACTCAGAATACGTTTGATATTACTTTTTCACATACTTTTCAGTACTTTTTTAATTGCTAGGTACTGTGAAGTTGTTTTTAGATAAAATTAAAAAGGATCTTCTTGGAGAAAATTAAGGAGAAAAATGTAGTAAGATAAGGGCCATTGAGGCTGATTCACAAAACTTACTTGTTTATCAGCGTAAAGAGAATCTAAGCTGAGGGGAGTAAAATAATTGATACTTACCTGGGGCTTCCTCCAGCCCCACGACCACTGCTGCCTCTTTCTCTGTCCAGTCAGGTGGCTCCGTTCACGCCCACCACATTTAGGTAGTACTGCACAGGCACAGAACGCAGGCAACGTGTGTGCGGTGGGTGCATGCATCCTGTCCACGCATGTGCAGAAAAACCCGACTAATGAGACTGAAGGAGGATTACCGGGCCCATAGCAGGCGAACAGAGCCAACCAGGAGGATGGGGAGGGAGGTTATGGTATTGGGCTCTGGGTTTCTCTCTCCCAATTTTACAAGCATGTGATGTTACTGCTCAACCATTTCACAGAGGAAAAAAAGAAAACACCACAATGATTCACCATGCCAGCAGTCAAGATGCCAACATCTTTGATAAATTTAAGAATGTAAATCTGGGTGAGGTAAGATTTTACTAATGGGCAAACATTGACTAAATCATTTTAAAATGAACATTGTAAAGTAAACATGTCTATTAAATAACTTATACGCAGTAAAGTTCCACTTTAAAGTGAACCTCCAGACTAAAAATCGACTCAGCAGCACTGAAAAGGCCTGGTGTTTCTTTAACAGTTTCACAGCATCAAAACTTTGTTTCTCTTATACAAGCCTCATTTTTAGATGCACAGAAGAAAACTGCCCGGGCATTTTTCCCCTGATGCTGTGCAAAGCATGATGGGATTTTCTGATGTTGTTGCTCTCGTTCTGTTTTGGTGCAAATTTTTTTTTCTTACATTTTGAATTTGACATTTGAAGCCTAGGGTGCGCAGCTGGGAGGGGTGATCAGGACACAGGACAGTTGGAACTGTGTCTCCTGCTCCGTCACCTCCTTTTAACCAAAAAGATGGCTGCCCCCATGACAAAGATGGCAGCCTCCATGAATCACAAACATTTGCCTGTTCTTTTAAAACAGGGCGAGTAAGAGATTATATTACCAATCTATTCTAATTAACATAACTAATGTAACTTAATGACAGTATGTTTGTTTAGGCTGAAGTTCCCCTTTAAGATAACATGACTGCAAGTCTGGTTACAGAATACACCCATGGAGAATTGGCATTCAGTAACTTTTTTATAGTTTAGTTGTGGAGAAAATGCTGTGTTGTTTTATCATTAAACTACCAGTGGTTGGATTTCTTCACTCGGTGAGTCATGGAACAAGTAGAAATGTGGGGGAGAGGAGAGGGGAGGGAAGACAATTATTACACAATAATTTGAAACAATGAGATTACAATTCTACTGAAAATTAGCCATTCATGGCTCGGCAGGAAATAGCATTTTGTGTGACGACATCGATTACAGTGCTAGGAACATGTGTTTCTCACCAGAATGCCCATCACTGCTGAACAGACAGCACTAGTAATTACACAAGGTGAAATGATGATCATTGCACCCAGTGAGTGTTACTTTCTCTTACTAGCTATTACAATATATCGATTGCGCCCATTCAAGAACAATGAATTATATGTACTAGAGCTATATGAATTTTTGTTGTGACTAATAATACCTAATGCATGCAAAACTTTCTCAATCATGATGTAACAAAGCAATACATGGAAAAACATGAGAAAAAAAACACACTATGCACCAAAATTGTTAAGGGATGAGAAAGAAGAAAAGCATTCCAGAATCATGGAGGTAGTAGAGCCCTAAAATGCTTCCCATTGCTTCTTCTATCCCCAGTCAGTTGTACAAAGTCAGTTCCATAGTATTCTATTATTACAGGAGCTCCTCTCATGGTTCAGTCCAGGGTTTACAATAATTGTAGGGCGCTAAGAGCCAGCAGAGGCCTCAGGGCAGGCATCCCTCCCCCTCTTCACTGGTCTTAAGGTGGCCATACACTGGTCGATTTGCCATCAGATTCGACCAACAGACAGATCCCTATCTGATCGAATCTGATCAGAGAGGGATCGTATGGCTACCTTTACTGCAAACAGATTGTGAACCGATTTCAGCCTGAAACCGTTCACAATCTGTTGTGGTGGTGCTGCTGCTGCCGCTCCCCCCCCCCCCCCACGCCGCATATATTACCTGCTCCGCCGGCGCGACTCCCGGGTCTCTCTCCGCTCTTCTCCGTCTCCGCTCTGGTCTCCGGCTCCAGCATGCTTCACTTCTTCCTGCCCGGCAGGAAGTTTAAACAGTAGAGCGCCCTCTACTGTTTAAACTTCCTGCCGGGCAGGAATATGTGAAGGCATGCCGGAGACCAGAGCGGAGACGAGCGGGGGCAGTCGTGCCGGCGGAGCAGGTAATGTATGCGGGCTCTATTGCGTCGGTCGTCGGGCACTCGAACGCCGCAAGCGATGCGCTCTTCACCCGCGGGCGATCGACGGTAATTTTCCGCACGGCGCGATCGACGGGATCGAACGAAATGAATCGAAATTCGGCATGTAACGCGAATGATTGGCAGCAGATTCGATCCCAGTGATCGAATCTGCTGTCGAAACGGCGGTAAATCGGGCCAGTGTATGGCCAGCTTTAATACTGAGGATTTAATTGCTTTATCTGTGACAGCACAGTTGTTTACACAGCATTGTTGGACTGAAATAGATGCTTCTTTGGCTCTCAGTTTAAACTTGGACTCTTATTTAAAGGAGAACTCAACTTCAATTGGATTATGCATTTAAGAGAATAATGTTTGTAATTTATATCTACTAAGTATTTGGTCCTTTGAAAGTTTTCAAATCTTTGGACAGCTGTTTAAAGCCTTTGACATGCATTAGATAAAATTTGTTAAAAACGACTGACAGATTTCGCCATTTCGGACAACAATCCTTCAAAAAAATGTAGCGTAAGTGCAACGACAAGCGACCGATATCGGGTATTCAGACAATTATTTGGCATGTAGTGTTTACAAATCATTTAAAGGACTACTATCACAAAAAAAAAATGTTACATTTAAAATACCTGTAAACGAATACAAATGAGAAGTACATTTCTTGCAGAGTAAAATGTGCCACAAACTATGTTTCTCTTATGTTGCTGACACTTACAGTAGGTAGTAGAAATCTGACAGAACCAACAGGCTTTGAACTAGTCCATCTCATCATGGGGGATTCTCAGCAAGGCTCTTATTTTTTATGAAGACACTACCTGGAAAGGATTTATACAATAATGCTGGCCAGCTTCCCTGCTCGCTACACAGTTTTTTGGCGGTTGGAGAGAGCAACTGCCATTCACTAAGTGCTTTGAAAATAAACAAAACCCTGAGAATCCCCTATAAGGAGATGGGCAAATTGAACACCTGTTGGTTCTGTCAGATTTCTACTGCCTACTGTAAGTGACAGCAACATAGGAGAAAAGTAATGTATGGCTCATTTTACTCTGGAAAAAACATACTTCTTATTTGCTTTTACATGTATTTTAAATGTTATGATTTTCGTGACAGTGTTCCTTTAAATGCTATTGTTCAGTAGCACACATTGTGCATGTGAAAAGTCACTTTCGCTTGCGTGTGCAATTTTTTGCAAAACAAATAATTGTTTGGAATTTTGGATTGCATGAACAACATTGTTTAAACTACTTGTCCTTTCTTTTTGATGGGTAATGTCATTTGAGCAGCGTGGCCTGTTTGTGTGCACCAATTTTTATCTTGCATGGGTATGGACCTCAACGCTTGATATCTGAACAAATCAGAAATGTATTTAGAGAAACAGAATGCAACTTCAGCAAGCTCCAAAGATAATACAGCTATTTTCAAAGTCAGTATTACTGCTTGGAATAAATTGAAGCAGGCTGAATAGGAACACCTTCTGAAAGTGGATAATAACCCAAGCAGTCGAACTCTATATAGAAGCTGAATAGACTGCTTTATCAATCACACAGACTATAGGGAGAGAAAATGGGTATTCATAAGTTATTTAAGTAATTATAATAGTTTTATTTAACCCATATAATTATGGAGTTTTATTTAACCCGGGAGGGTTAACAGGTTGTGCACATGCTTTTTGCACTCTCCAGTAATCTCTCCTCATCAAGTCTGGTCAGGAATTCAATGCTTACAAATTAATTACATATGGAGCGATTAGTTTACAACCATCTGTAAAACTCAGACTGTGCCATTAGAAATAAATATAAAATGATTACTGCTCAAGTTCAGTCCCCAGAGTGACAAACACAACAAATGATCCTCAGAGCAATTGTCTCCATGCGTGACTCAAGCAGTCCCACCATCAGGGAAGATAAAGAAGCTTACCAGAGCTCACCAGACCCAAACTATAAGGTCTACAGCATTTGTGAATCTACTAAGTGCATCTGTCTTTCAATCTGATGGTCCACTGTCTCCAAACTCCTCTGCTTACAGGCAATCTCATATAGGACCATAAAACAATGGAAAACCTCCTCTAAGTGTAAGCTGTAAGTAATCAAATAAAACACACATTGGTTCCATGTAGAAATGGATCCGATAACCAGAGGCTTGTGTATCATTTACAACTGCTCTGCCACCTGCTCCCCAGTCTACACGTAAAGGCATTTTTCACTGGTTTATGGTCCTATATCGGATTACCTGTAAGCAGAGGAGTCTGGAGACAGTGGACCATAAGGTTTCAAGCAAGAGTGGTCACTAATGATCCAATCTTTTTCATCCAATCTTACCATTTCTTTGTAATATAAGGGACTGCCTAAATTATCGAATCAATAGTCCCTCGCTTTACACTTCTACTAAATAGATTTGGTGAATATGAATTAAAAAGATTGGATCATTAGTGGCCACCATTAATCTGGTGATGATTCACAGATGCAGTAGACCTTATAGTTTTGGTCTGGCCAACTCTGGTAAGCTGCTTTATTTTCCCTGGTAGAGTGTGTAAGGGGCTGAAAGGAATCAAAAAGCCTACAGTATTACTATAATGCTATGTAAAGCAGAATTTTAAAACAGAAGGTATTTGCGATTATTCAGGTTGGAGTGAGTCTATGAGGTGTTTTAAGAAGTGACTATAAAAAGTGTTTACTACAGTTGACTGTTTGGGTCATCAATGGAGAAGTAAGTCCACCACTACCTCCTTTTAACCAGTCTTTTATATATACTTATGGGAGTCTGCACATATGGCAAATTCGGGCATCTGCCCGACCCTGGCCGCCCGCTGCCCCCCCCCCCCCCGGCCGCGTGCCCGTGTGGCCAGCAGGAGGAGAGCAGAGAAGAGGGAGAGCTATAGGCACAGTGGGGAAGGGCGCGTATGTTACGCTTAGAGTGACGTCATGTAAACAAACTCATGGCCGCCATCTTGTGGCCAAAAAGTAAAACTACAACTAAAAGTAAAAAAAAAAAATCAACACACATTTGCATTATAAACCTATAGTTTACATCCCACCCTCCCAAAACTAACCAAATAAAATGTTTAATATAAAAAAAAAACATTACAATAAAAAAAATGTAAATATTTACCTAAGGGTCTAAACTTTTTAAATATCAATGTAAAGATGATATATTTCTATATTTTTTTATTTTAAACTTGTAAATAGTGAAAGATGCAAAACGGAAAAAAATGCACCTTTATTTCCAAATAAAATATTGTCGCCATACATTGTGATAGGGACATAATTTTAATAGTGTAATAACCGGGACATATGGACAAATACAATACGTGAGTTTTAATTATGGAGGCATGTATTATTTTAAAACTATAATAGCTGAAAACTGAGAAATAATGATTTTTTCCGTTTTTTTCTTATTCTTCCTGTTAAAATGCATTTACAGTAAAGTGGCTCTTAGCAAAATGTACCCCCCAAAGAAAGCCTAATTGGTGGCGGAAAAAACAAGATATAGATCAGTTCATTGTGATAAGTAGTGATAAAGTTATAGGCTAATGAATGGGAGGTGAACATTTCTCAAGTGAAAACGATGGAACATGAATGGGTTAAGGGGGCATTCTGCCTATTTATGTGAAATGCTGTCTATTTATGTGCCTCATGACTGCTGAATTTGTCTTGTTTGGGGCCTCATGGTTACTGAAGTTGTCTTGTTGGGGGCCTCATGATTTGTTGGGGGCCTCAAGATCGCTGAATTTGTCTTGTTGGGGGCCTCACGATTGCTGAATTTATCTTGTTGGGGGCCTCATGATTGCTGAATTTGTCTTGTTGGGGGGGCCTCATGATTGCTGAATTTGTCTTGTCGGGGGTCACATGATTGCTAACTGCGAGACTATGGAAAAAGCTGGATCATCATCATATGAGACAATAGCATTAAACCTACTTTTTCAGCTTTTTAAAACCGAAAATGAAACTGGGAGGTTCTAAAAAAAAATAAGGACAGGAGTCGGATGAATGAAATTGTTTATCTTCACAGTTTATTTTCAACTTGGATTTTCCATAATGTTCATGTATGAATTAAAACGTTTGTATTTAGTTTAAATTGCTGTTGGCACTTTGCGATAGTAAAGTGACTTTTGGGTTGCAGTTTGGACACTCGACCTTCAAAAGGTTCGCCACCACTGCCCTAATCTAATGTCTCACCATTGCTAAGTTCATGTAAACTTGTCTCCACCCGCGACCACACCCACATTCTGGTTCATGACCACACCCATTTTTCGGCCGTACCCCCATTTTTTGGCGCACACCACCCCAAATTTTCGGCTCCCCCCCCCCTTGTTTGCCCCCCCGGAAAATTTTCTGCGGACGCCCATGTATATACTGTATACTAGTAAAAAGGCCATTAAAAAACGGGCGCTAGGCCACAGCCGCTAAACCCCGGCAAATCGCATGCCGACGCTTCCCGCTCAGGGCCTGTTTCCACTACACATTGATTGGATGCAGAATGGATGCGGAAAAACTGACTCCAATGAATGTCTATGGGCCTGTTTCCACTAACTTGTCCCCCACCACTGTCCAAAGTATACGCACACAGGGAGATGTTGCTTGGCAGTTGGAAAAAGCTGTTATTTCCCACAATGCAATAAGGTTCTCAGACAACAAACTGTCAAGTCTGGTAGCAGGGACACACTGACACAGGGACAGGGTGACGCAGGGACAGTTAGGTTTTATTATATAGGACTAGTAGACCCAAGCCTGTTTAAAAACGGGCTCTAGGTCTTTTTTTTAACGCCGCCGCCGGTCACTCAGGATGCGCGCGCACCCGCCGCGCGCCCGCCACGCGCCCACAACTGCCCACCCACCAACCTCCCTCCCTGGTCCCTCCAGCTCTACGTTACTGCGCACATGCGCAGTAACAACAAATTACCAGGGACACAGGGACGCTGCAAACCGCTGGTCGCAGCGACACTTAGCTTTTATTAGGTAGGATACTTTTACACTTGTTTCCAGTATGTGTCTGCTGACCAGGTCAGAGATATAGATTGGACAGGATTTGTGTATAGATTTGTAGGCCAGACATAGAATCTTGAAGCAGATTCTGAAATGGATTGGGAGCCAGAGGAGAGATTTGCAAAGGAGAGACGTTGAGATAGACCAGTGGGAGGAGTAGATTAGTCTGGCTGCTGCAATCATGATGTATTGTAGAGGGCGATGTGGTTCAGAGGGAGGCCTGACAGGAGGAAGTTGCAGTAGTCCAGGCAGGAAATGATGTGGACATGGACAAGGAGTTTGTCAGTGTCCAGGGCCCAGAAGGGGCGGTTTTTGCAGATGTTGCTTAAATGTACAGATAATTAATAGAACATAAGTAGCAAAGAATCTCATATGTTTTATTTTCAGTTATATAGCTTTATGTACAACATTGCATCATTCTGTCATATTTGCAGTTTACAAACTACACTCTGTATTTTAAGATGTAAAAACAAAGCAGAGCTAATGAGCCTTTGAACTTTCCTGCAGTAAAATCTTATCTCAAGCTGCCTCTCATTGTTTCTTGGCTATTTAAGCTATTTAGAAAACAGGGCTGAGTTCGACCAAGTTAGTGGAATAGCTCAGATAAGCTCTTTTGCCTAGATATCAACTCAAATGTTTTAACTTTTCCTATACTGGAAAACAGCATGAGACTTTTTTCTTTGCTACTTATGTTATATTTGTTATCTGTACTTCACATGCAATTCATTATTTCATAAGTTTATTTTCACTTCAGATTTGCTTTAAGTAAAAATGATATTGCCTGACCTTTTTCAAACTCACCTGATGAAAACATATAACATTCAAATACTTTGGATTTCATTTTCCGTTAAATTTTCTATAATTTTCACAAACACTCAAAAAAAAATGAGTTGGGGAACGTAATCCCTGATTCAGACTCATTATGAACATGGGACAGATTTTAATGCAGGCTGTGATAACACTGTACACATTAAGGTGGTTGCAGGAAGAAGCTATCATTGCCGTTTTGTTCTACCTAAAAGATCACCTTTCTAATTTTTCAAATCTATTCTTGTATGAAGACAAAGAAAAGGGTGACAGCGCTGTGCGTTTTGGCAGCTGTGTCAAATTTAAGAAGCTTGTTAATAATCTTACATTTGACACACTTCGTTAGCCAGGAGGCTTAGTGCGATTCAGACTGAAGCAGATTTTTAATGCTAAAAATGAGCAATAATAAAAGTCTATATCAAGATGCGGAATGTTCTGTATTCTGCTTATGAACCATAAGGCTCATTATAACACACCTGAACTGTCAGATGGTTCTGTTATTATTCTTGCCCATTTACTTAATGCCACAGCAGAGTGGAGATAATGCCAGCGAATTCTCCCGAGCGAGGACTAGATGATCTAATGATACTAAAAGTAGTAAGTAAACATGGAGATTCTTTTTTAGATTATTATAGCAGAAAAAAAAAGCTAGCTTGATTCCCTACTTGCACTTTCTACACTTGCCTGCATGGTTTCTTTCTTTATATCTTTGTAAATTGACTGCTGCACTTTTATATATTTACTGAATGTTTCAAAACAGCCCCCTGATCAATAATGTCATTTGTTTGCATGATTCATTTTGCTCACATAATTATACAAGATAAGACAGTAGCGCCCCATTGGTTACAAATAGCTGCAGCATGAGGGGTGCAGCACTCTATCTGTAGCCCCTATAAACTCTGACTTGTACTGAATTAACCTTCCATGGAGCAAGATAGGGCAGTCCATTTGCTAATATAAAAAATACAGATTTCAGGCTTGCAATGTAGTGCATTTTCAGCTTCAGTCAGTTTAGAAAAATTCAAAGCTGGCTGCAAACTGAAAAGGAAAGATGGTTTTTGATAGCATCAAATTATAAGAAGTGTTGAGTACCACTGATATATAACAGTTTCTAAGGTAAAGCTGGAGTTTGTAGACATGCACTGTTTGTGTCACCTGTTAGGATCAATCTCAATCCTGTAGGTAACACCGTGGGGGAACAAGAGCTGTACAAACCTTACTGCTGTATGGGGAGGGAAGTGGAGATGACAGCACAGCGCACGATGGACTGGCCCTTGGTTGGAAGACTAAGGAGGGGAACAATGTGATTGGTTATCACTTAACCACTTAAGGACTGCAGTCTTAAAACCCCTTAAAGAGGAACTCCAGTGAAAATAATGTAATAAAAAAGTGCTTCATTTTTACCATAATTATGTATAAATGATTTAGGCAGTGTTTGCTCATTGTAAAATCTTTCCTCTCCCAGATTCACATTCTGACATGTATTACATGGTGACATTTTTACTGTGGGCAGGTTATGTACCTGTTTCTAGCTGTTCTGGCCTTGCAGACAGTTGTAAACAGCCATTTCCTGTCTGTGAACATTGTTACATTGTGGCAGTTTGCCCAGAGTACCGTACGGTACCAGAGCCTCTTGTGGGAGGGGTTTAGCACAAAATCAGTCATACAGCGCCCCCTGATGGTCTGTTTGTGAAAATCATTATATTTCTCATGTAAAAGGGGGTATCAGCTACTGATTGGGATAAAGTTAAATTCTTGGTCGGAGTTTCTCTTTAAGGACCAGACACTTTTTTCCATTCAGACCACTGCAGCTTTAACGGTTTATTGCTCGGTCATACAACCTACCACCTAAATGAATTTTACCTCCTTTTCTTGTCACTAATACAGCTTTCTTTTGGTGCTATTTGATTGCTGCTGTGACTTTTTGTTTTTATTATATTCATCAAAAAAGTCATACATTTTGTTAAAAAAATGATTTTTTTTTTTACTTTTTGTGCTGACATTTTTCAAATAAAGTAAAATTTCTACATAAATTTTTGTCCAAATTTATTGTGCTACATGTCTTTGATTAAAAAAAATCCAATAAGTGCATATTTATTGGTTTGGGTAAAAGTAATAGCGTTTACAAACTATGGTGCAAAAAGTGAATTTTCCCATTATGAAACATCTCTGACTTTTCTGAGCACCTGTTATGTTTCATGAGGTGCTAGAATTCCAGATTAGTATAAATACCCCCCAAATCACCCTATTTAGAGGCATGGTGAGTTCATAGAAAATTGTATTTGTTGTCACAAATTAGCGGAAAATGACACTTTGTGACAAAGAATAAATAAATAAATAAAAGTTTCCATTTCTGCTAACTTGTGACAAAAAAAAATGAAATCTGCCACGGACTCACCATGCCCCTCTCTCGATACTTTGGGGTGTCTACTTTCCAAAATGGGATCATTTGTGGGGTGTGTTTACTGTCCTGGCATTTTGGGGGGTGCTAAATTGTAAGCACCCCTGTAAAGCCTAAAGGTGCTCATAGGACTTTGGGCCCCTTAGCGCACCTAGGCTGCAAAAAAGTGTCACACATGTGGTATCGCCGTACTCAGGAGAAATAATATAATGTGTTTTGTGGTGTATTTTTACATATACCCATGCTGGGTGGGAGAAATATCTCTGTAAATGAGACTTTTTTGATTTTTTTTACACACAATTGTCATTTACAGAGATATTTGTTTTTTTGTGGTGACAGGTGGTGATGGGGTGATTGATAGGTAATCAGGGTGTGATTAGAGGGGAGAATAGATGCAAGCAATGCACTGGCAAGGTGATCAGGGGGGTCTGAGGGCAATCTGAGGATGTGGGCGGGTAATTGGGTGCCCGCAAGGGGCAGAGTAGGGTCTGATCTGATGGGTAGCAGTGATAGGTGGTGACAGGGGGTGATTGATGGGTGATCAGTGGGTGATTAGAGGGGAGAACAGATGTAAACAATGCACTTAGGAGGTGATCTGAGGCGGGTCTGCGGGCAATCTGAGGGTGTGGGCAGGTGATCAGGTGCCCGCAAGTGGCAGGTTAGGGTCTGATCTGATGGGTGGCAGTGACAGGTGGTGACAGGGGGTGATTGATGAGTGATTGACAGGTGATCAGTGGGTATTTACAGGGGAGAATAGATGTATACAGTACACGGGAGGGGGGGGGGTCTGGGGAGGATCTGAGGGTGTGTGTGGGGTGTGTGATCAGGAGCCCCCAGGGGGCAGTTTAGGACCTGATCTAAAATATAGCATTGACAGATAGTGACAGGGAGTGATTGGTGGGTGATTAGGGGGGTGACTGGGTGTAAACAGTGGTCTGAGGGGGTGATCAGGGGGGTCTGAGGGGTGCTGTGGGTGATCAGGGGGTGGGGGGGCAGGATCAGTGTGTGTGTGCTTTCACATACACAGCTGCCTCCTACCCTGGTGATCCCTCGATCACTGGAACCACCAGGGTAGGAGGCAGCATACACAAAGTGTATTATACACTTTCTAGCGGCAGATCGAGGGTTAACAACCCGCCGGCGTTGCTAATTGGATGGCGAGTTGCCGTCGTGGGTGGGCGGAGCCTAATGCCGGTGATCCCCAGCTAATCAGTCCCCCAGGTACCGCCGCCGATCGGCATTACGCGGTCCTGGGGGTGCCACTTTGACGACGCCCATAGGTAGTGAGCGGTCCACAAGTGGTTAAAGATCCAGTGTACTGGATGTTAAAGGACACCTGACCGGAGGCAAATCCAGCAATGTTCATGCTGGATCCACAAACCTCTGTGTGTTGTCTGCTCTTCTTATTCCTATGTAATCTCTCCTTGGAAAATTTGACTTTGGGCTAAAGTAAAATTTTCAGACTCTTTCCCTCCTTTTTCCCGCCCCATTCATTCCCCTCAAGAGGAGGTATTGGGGTGGTAATAGGAGGGAACATCACAGCAAGCCTGCCTCTTCCCGCAGGAAAATTTGAGTTTAGCCAAAGTCAAATTTATTAAGCAGTAATTACAGAGACCAGGGGAATGAGGAGAGGAATGGACAGCGTGCAGAGGTATGTGGATCTAGCATGAACTCTGTGCTTAGCTTAGGTATCCTTTATGTGACCTCGGGGGATGCCGGATTCTCAACCTAGATGGTCCCGATAGGCTGCATTGGCTGAGTTCCATGTAGCTTGTGAATGTAGCTTGACCCTAAATGATACCCCTTCTATGTAACGAATCCTAATCTTCTTCTCCTTAGTTGCTTGATCCTAGCTGTTACCATTTCTATATGTCTAACTCCAATCTTTAATCTCTGCCAAACACTATCTATCCCCACCATTAACCCTAAACTAACCTGACCTCTCTTACCAATGCAACAATACATTTTGGCACAAGAGTCACTTGAAATGTTATTTTGTGCAAATATCATGGCACATAGAAGAAAATGCCAAAAAGCACTTCATTGCGTTTTTAATTCATCCCTGGCCAAAAGAAACCAAAGGTTTTATGTAGGCTTTTCCTATTGTGAATGTCCTTGATTAGCAAGGTTGTCTCAGGCCGTTGTGATGCTGGAGGAGAGGAATTATTTTCCCCTTTCTACATTTCAGTAACTAAAACAAAATAATATAAACATTCCTAACATGTAGTGCATATGATTAAATATCAGGGTGATGCAACATGTTTCATCTAGACAAATACATGTATTTCTGAAAAAGCAAGGACATAAGTCTATCTAACAATTTTGGGTGAAAGCTACGTAAAGATATTTCGAAGCATGCGTTTTTGGTGCAGAGATGCCTGTCACGTGTCAGCTACTCAATAGCTCACAGTATAATTTTGTGGCTATGGGGTGCTGGGGTCCTGGTGATCAGCTAACAAATAGTCGGGCACTCATGTCAGGGCAGTGGGTGAAGTGGCAGGGGCAGTGTTAGAATCGGTATTGCGTTTAGCAACATTGTAGCCGAGCTTATATAACAGTAACGTTGAGAGGGGAGGTTGGTGATAGGAGTGCAGAGAGAAAGTTAGTTGTACTAGTGGAGAAGGGGAGGTAAGAGTTAAACATGGAGAGAGGGGAGGTTATTGTTAGGAGTAGTGAGTGGGGGGAGATTAGTGTTAGGATTGGTGAGTGGGGAGGTTAGTGTTAGAAGTGGATGGGGAGGCTAGTGTTAGGAGAGGAGAGGGGAGGTTAGTGTTAGGAGGGAAGAGGGGAGGTTAGTGTTAGGAGTGTTGAGTAGGGAGGTTAGTGTTAGGAGTGGTGAGTGGGTAGGTTAGTGTTAGGAGTGGTGAGTGAGTTGGTTAGTGTTAAGATAGGAGAAGGGAGGTTAGTGTTAGAAGTGGAGAGGGGAGGTTAGTGTTAGGAGTGGAGAGGTGAGTTTAGTGTTAAGAGTGGTGATTGGAGATGTTAGTGTTAGGAGTGGAGAGGGGAGGTTGGTATTAGGCAAAAAAAGAGCATGGAGCATACTGTGAGAATAGGAGAGGGAGAAGAAGTAAGTGAAAGGCATTGCAAAAACATATATATGCGACTAATTAGCTATTAAACCCTGGAAAGTTGTTTTTTTTTATTCCAGTTGGTAGGTCAATTGGGGAGAGGTTGTGAGAGGCACTCAGATTAGATGAAAAGTTTAAAATCTAAAACAATGAAAAAATAGAAGTGGCTTACCTCAATGACGACACAAATTAGGTACAGGAATAAATGTTTATTAGCACTAGGCAACGCGTTTTCGTGAGCCCAAATGTCTCACTTCATCAAGCCAAAGTTCAGTGCATACAAACCAGTACAAAGGATACTCAATATAAGATGCCAAAATACTGTAGAATTGTGTATTTTCTACCAAAGTGTATGAGCAACTTTAGTAAGAGCTGTTTCTGTGGAGTGGTTTGCATGAAAGCCAGGCTGGGACTGAGCAAGCAAGGAGATAGCAGATAAATAATGGCGTAGTTCAGCATGTACAGTGAGTTGCAAAAGTATTCGGCCCCCTTGAAGTTTTCCACATTTTGTCACATTACTGCCCCAAACATGCATCAATTTTATTGGAATTCCACGTGAAAGACCAATACAAAGTGGTGTATATGTGAGAAGTGGAACGAAAATCATACAGGATTCCAAACATGTTTTACAAATCAATAACTGCCAAGTGGGGTGTGAGTAATTATTCGGCCCCCTGAGTCAATACTTTGTAGAACCACCTTTTGCTGCAATTACAGCTGCCAGTCTTTTTAGGGTATGTATCTACCAGCTTTGCACATCTAGAGACTGAAATCCTTGCCCATTCTTCTTTGCAAAACAGCTCCAGCTCAGTCAGATTATATGGACAGCAGTTTTCAGATCTTGCCACAGATTATCGATTGGATTTAGATCTGGACTTTGACTGGGCCATTCTAACACATAGATATGTTTTGTTTTAAACCATTCCATTGTTGCCCTGGCTTTATGTTCAGGGTCATTGTCCTGCTGGAAGGTGAACCTCTGCCCCAGTCTCAAGTCTTTTGTAGTCTCCAAGAGGTTTTCTCCCAAGTTTGCCCTGTATTTGGCTCCATCCATCTTCCCATCAACTCTGGCCAGCTTCCCTGTCCCTGCTGAAGAGATGCACCCCCCGAGCATGATGCTGCCACCACCATATTTGACAGTGGGGATGGTGTGTTCAGAGTGATGTGCAGTGTTAGTTTTCTGCCACACATAGCGTTTTGCATTTTGGCCAAAAAGTTCCATTTTGGTCTCATCTGACCAGAGCACCTTCTTCCACATGGTTGCTGTGTCCCCCACATGGCTTGTGGCAAACTGCAAACGGGACTTCTTATGCTTTTCTGTTAACAATGCCTTTCTTCTTGCCACTCTTCCATAAAGGCCAACTTTGTACAGTGCATGACTAATAGTTGTCCTATGGACAGAGTCTCCCACCTGAGCTGTAGATCTCTGCAACTTGTTCAGAGTCACCATGGGGCTCTTGACTGCATTTCTGATCAGCGCTCTCCTTGTTTGGCCTGTGAGTTTAGGTGGATGGCCTTGTCTTGGTAGGTGTACAGTTGTGCCATACTCCTTCCATTTCTGAATGATCGCTTGAACAGTGCTCCGTGGGATGTTCAAGGCTTTGGAAATCTTTTTGTAGCCTAAGCCTTTGGACTTCGCGGTGTTGTTGCTCCCAATATTCTCTTAGACAACCTCTGAGGCCCTCACAGAGCTGCTATATTTGTACTGACATTAAATTACACACAGGTGCACTCTATTTAGTCATTAGCACTCATCAGGCAATGTCTATAGGCAACTGACTGCACTCAGATCAAAGGGGGCCGAATAATTATGCACACACCCCACTTGGCAGTTATTTATTTGTAAAAAATGTTTGGAATCATGTATGATTTTCGTTCCACTTCTCATGTGTACACCACTTTGTGTTGGTCTTTCATGTGGAATTCCAATAAAATTGATTCATGTTTGTGGCAGTAATATGACAAAATGTGGAAAACTTCAAGGGGGCCGAATACTTTTGCAACCCACTGTATATGGCATTCAAGTAACTTGGATGCAAACGGGACAAGTGACACAGGACATGATATGTTTTTAAGTAGTGTTGTCACAACAGCTTTTTTGAGTGAGGACCAAAAGATGCCAGTGGAGAGGGATACGTTTAATTTGTGAATTTAGTACAGGCATGAAGGATGAGGATTGCTGCAGAATGAGATGTGAGGGAAGAGGATCCAAACAACAGGTGGATAGATGGAATTTGGACATTTTAGAGGAGAGAGATTGTATGTATGGGTTATCACCCTCCAATTCCTGTTCCCTTTGCTTCAGCTGACCATTCACCCCCTAAAATACTGAGGGAATTTTTAAGGCAACCAGCACTGTAGTAACCAAAGTAACCATTTTGATTGGTTGGTGAGCCCACACACAATAGAATTTTAGATTGTATGAACAATCGACACAATCTGCGATCTTGTTCAGAGATTTGGTAAGCTGCCACCACTTTTCATTTGAGCGTGAGAAAACGCTATGCTAACTCTCTAGCTAGTCCTGTAGGAAAAAGGTTTACTTCAACAACCTCAATAAATGTATACAATATATATTAATAAAACTGTTATGCTATTGTCCTCTCCAAAAGGCAGGCTTCTTTACAATGGATATTTAGAGCAAGCACTTAGACAAATAATTTTTAATCATTTTTTATAACAAAATAGTGCACAAAATGAATGCAAAAAAAGTAAAAAATTATCTACTAGATAGAGATTTGATATTGTAATGATGGGTGTCAGCACGCAGAGAGAATCTGATTATTGGCAATCTGCAGTATCACCAAGAATACAGATATATACCTGATTATTGATGATCTGCAGAATCACTGATAATACAGATATATCGCTAACCTCTGGGCACTTGAAGCGTGTAAGTGTTTGGTGTAACAGTATGGATCGGACCACCGGGTAGCAGGTGGTCCAATAAGTAGAAACAGACTCTACTGCAGTCAAGGGCTCCAGGAGGGAGCAGACCTTGACTGGTTTGCAGCAGTGCCCCCTCTGAGAAGCAGGGGACCCCTGCAGGAGGACTGAGCACCCAAGGGGTGGGTGACAGTCAGACAGGTCAGGCAGGCCGGGTCGACAACACACAGACAGATGATCCAGTAAGGGTAGATATGGCACCGTGCACAAGATCGCTGTATAGGTTACTAAGGGAGTGCAAATAGCCAAATCACATTGAGACAGTTCCACTTAAGAAGAAAAAGAGGCCTTGCACATCCCTATTAAAACTTCACTTTTAGTTCAAATCCAGTAAAACAGGCATACATTACATCTCCAAGTCATGGAAAGAGAGGCACAGGCAGTTTAGGGAGGTCGACAGCCGTTTCGCGCCGATTAAGTGCAGTAACGCATCATCACGACAAGCCAGACAACCCAGGAAATAATTGTTGTTAATATATCCTCTGTGGCCTTGACCTCATCCCAGCTGTCTGCCCTCAACTATGGCCTTTCATTTTCACCTACCAACTTTCCGGATCCATTAGAGATCGACATTGAGTTACAACGCTTCTTTCGTTCTATCACATTGAAGTACTTCTTTTCTATTCCTAGAACAATGGAGGATATTCGGACAACCCTTACACAAACGGAATGTTTAAATCTAAGAGATACCACACTCCGTATTAAGAGCAAGTTTCAACCCACCTCATGTCAAATGATTGATATATACATAAAGAAAGTACAGGAGGAGGTGGATATACTCATGAGGAAATCCAACAGTGTGGGAACACATATCCGGTCCAATATCAGTAAATCTGAGAGGAGAGCGATTAAGGAATTGATGGACAATCCAGCCATTACAATCAAGCCCGCCGACAAAGGCGGGGCCATCGTTGTAATGGACACATGCGATTATCGCAGGGAGGTCCTGCGACAGCTATCTGATACCACAACGTATCAACAGATTTCTTATGATCCAACTTCTGAAATACAAAGCAAGATCATAGATGTAGTGACTACAGCAAGAACACAAGATATAATTGATGATAAGTTGGCGGAATATCTTGTCCAAGCGCACCCTATTGTTCCAGTGATCTACTTGTGTCCAAAGATCCATAAGAGATTGGACAATCCCCCCGGACGACCAATAGTCGCCGGGGTTGATTCTGTGCTGGCCCCCATATCCAAATATTTGGATCAGATCCTACGTCCATATGTAGTTTCCCTGAAATCATACTTGAAAGATACGCAAATGTTTTTGAACATTTTAGAGAATATGCCATCTGTAGAGGGAGAGTGGTTATTAGTTACTATGGACGTGGAAAGCTTATATACGGTTATACCTCATGATGGTGGATTGGAGGCTGTCAGTTATATGTTGGAAACGGCATCAGATTTATCTAAGAAACAGATTCAGTTTATATGCAAATTGTTAGAAATGATACTTAAATATAATTATTTCAGATACGAGGATCAGTTTTATATGCAACTGAGGGGCACAGCGATGGGGTCGAATGTGGCCCCGTCCTACGCAAATATCTATATGGGAGTATACGAAGAGATGTTTGTTTATCCCAATGCGTTATTTCAGAAATATGCGGTACAGTGGTTCCGCTATATAGATGATATTTTTTGCGTGTGGGCGGGGCCACATTCGGCCTTAGAGGAGTTTGTACAACAACTGATGTTGAGATGTCCAGACATCAGATTTACAGTGCATAGTTCAAGTGAACAGATCAGTTTTCTGGATACAATGGTAGTGCGTAAGGGACAGAGACTGGTCACGGATCTCTATACAAAGCCCACGGATGTAAACTCCCTGTTACATTTTGGGAGTTTCCACCCGTGGGCCACGAGGAGATCCGTCCCAGTCGGACAATTTCAGCGAGTACATAGGATTGTTGGAGATGAAGGGATCAGGGCCCAGAGGATGGAAGAAATGCAACAGAAGTTTATGAATAGAGGTTACCCAGATGAGATAGTGCAGGGAGCCAGGATCAAGGTGCAAGATGGCAGGGTGGGGGATAGGAGACGATCTGGGGAGCACAGAGAGCGAATACCATTTGTTACTAGATATAATACACAAAGTGATCGGATAGCTAAAATTATTAAAAAACACTGGTATTTGCTCGCTGATAGCTTCCCAGAGATAATACAATTCAAAAATCCACCACTTATCTCATACAAGAGAGCACCCAATCTGCGTGACCGATTGGTACACGCAGATTCGGGACCTAGGGGTCAGTCAAAATCTAATCGCAGAGGCAAGTTTCCATGCATGAATTGTGTGCATTGCAATTCTGTGATCAAGGGAGATCACATACTACACCCTCATCAAGGTGTTAAATTCAAAATACATGACTGTTTTACATGTGACTCTAACTTTGTTGTGTATGCCTTAAAATGTCCGTGTGGTCTATTATATGTTGGACAAACAACGCAAAAAATCAAAAAACGATTGTCGTCGCACAAACATGCGATTAGGGAAAGTTTGACTGACCAGGCTGTAGCATATCATTTTCATCAGGCTAAACATCATGTCAGCCAACTTAGATATATGATTATTGAACAGGTCCCACCACCCAGAAGGGGGGGGTGATAGGGTTAAAAAACTATTGTACAGAGAAGCATTTTGGATTAAGAGGCTGGACACAATGGAACCTCGGGGGTTAAATAGAGAATTTGATTTATTACCGTTTATTTAAATTGTTTCCCTGTGTTCCATTGTCTCCAACCTCCAATATCCTGTTAGAGTTACCTAAAAAAAATAGGGATTATTGGTCATGTGTATTTACTAGCATGACATTGTATTGATGAATAAGTGATTTGTTCCCTGTTAGGGCTTGTTCCCTCAGCACTGCCATCGCACCACATGATTATAATCATAAGACTTGTCAGTTATGTACAGTAGGATATATAGCCTCTTTTCTGCCGCCATAAGCCTTTTCCGCGGGTTTGTTTTCTATATTGTATGTATATTGATGAGTAACAGTATATGTGGGCTATCATGGACGTAATGTTTACAATACTACGTCAAGGTGTCCTCCCATTGGCTGCTGCCGCGGCCGCTCCCCCTGTTTTCATCTGATAGCGCAGGGCGGCGTATTATACGCCGCCGGCGTCTGTCGTTGCCGGGTGACGTGAGGGGCGGGGACTTGGTTCCCCACACCAGCGCGTCATGTCGGCCAGTTCCCCATCAGGTCCGCTGCGTCGGCTGCCTGGTGGGAGAGGCCGCTATGAGACCCGGCGCAGGGGGCGCGGCTGAAGGGCGGCATCCATTGGTAAGGAGGGGGAAGGTGGGAGAGACCGGATTCAAATCCTCCAATAGCCTATTAGCAGACTAGTTCCCCATCAGGTCCGCAATGCAGCGGAGCAACATGATAGATGGGGGATTTGTAAACGCCACATTATTGGTCAGTCTGGGCTAACACTGGGGTATATAAGAAGATGATGTTGTTTGTATTTTGTCATTCACACAGCAAAGCTTGATAAAGGGGCGGCTGCCCTGAAACGTCGCATCTTATTGCTGTTATGCTGATTCATTGATAAATAAAAGAGCTACGCTTAAATTGGATGGTGCCGGTTTCTGTTGAGAAAAATGACAAATAATGTGTACATGAGTTACGCTTACCCCTCTTGAGGGACAGCTAATTTCCATGGAGAAGAAAAAGAAAAGCCAAACAGAAGAATGCAATTATCAAGTTCCGTGAATTTTCAACTAGAAGCAGGGAACAACCAAACAGAAAAATATATTTGCCAGTCTAGCAGGTTACAAGCTCAATAGTTCCACCTTCCCCATTGAAATTGCCCAACTACAAAACAATTGCCATGGCAATTTCAGCAGAATTCCTAAGAAATGGAAATAATCTCCTAACTGCTTATGTGGTAACTGCAATTAATGTAGATAAATGTGGTCCCCTTATACCTCTTATGCCGCTGTGATGCCCCCAAACAACTGCCAGTTTGTAGAATACTAAGGATCAGAAAATGGAAAGGATCATTAAGAGCCACGCAGACCTGATAAGTGCACAAACCTTATTAATGAAACTTTGTTCTTTCATCCAACTTGTTCAATTTATGTTAATTTAGGATAAAATATGTAGTACATCACTCACATCAAAGTGCCTTTGCAAGTTATAGGGATGAAGTGTGCATATACAGACTAACAAATACTACTGGAATTTGTTCTTTCATTCTATGTCACGCTGCTCTTTGAAAGATGTGGGTGATTTAATAAAGTGTTCCTCACTGCCAAGACTCTGCGCCATTATGTGCCCAGCCAAAATTACTCTTGCTGTGTACACTGGCAGCTACTGTACCAGACACTTTGCTGCGTCTGTGATAACAAAATGGGAGGTCTTGAAGTAGTGTACTTCTTTTGCAATGCCCATGACTACAAGATCATACCTAAAGATGGCAGTTAGCCACAAACACAGAAGTATTGTTATATATTACAACCAATACTGGTCCATTCCCAATATAGTCTCACTGTGTATAGATATGAATGACTGCTTTAACTAACCAGATTCACATACTGAATCAATTTATTCACTTAGGGCTGGTGCACACCAAAACCCGCTAGCAGATCCGCAAAACGCTAGCAGATTTTTAAACGCTTTTTTTTATTTTTATGAGGCGTTTTGCTAGCGTTTTGTGGATTGCTGCTGCGGTTTTCAGTATAGTAGATTTCATATATTGTTACAGTAAAGCTGTTACTGAACAGCTTCTGTAACAAAAACGCCTGCAAAACCGCTCTGAACAGGCGTTTTTCAGAGCGGTTTGCGTTTTTCCTATACTTAACATTGGGGCAGAAACGCATCCGAAATCCAAAAAATGCCTCACCCAGGCATTTTTCGTTTCTGCAAAACGCCTGCCGCTCTGGTGTGCACCACCCCATTGAGATACATTGACCAAGCAGATCCGCAGCCGCAAGCGGATCTGAAAACGCCCAAAAAGCCGCTCGGTGTGCACCAGCCCTAAGAAAGAAATTGAAGCACGCTGAATGTTTTCCAACAATGTAGTTCACTGCCTAAATACTGCCAAAAATTAACTCAGTGGAAACTATACAATTTCTGATCTACTAAATTTACACTTTTCAAAACAGCCATACCAGATATGGTGGCTGCTTTGAGGCACAAGGAAAGTGATGGAATCCTGTTTGTCCCAGATTTACTCTCTAATTTTTTTGTACTTGCTACCCTTACAGCCACTGGCCACTTGTGCATGAAGCAGTCACCATCAGGCCAGCATCAGCATCCTGGTAGCTGTTTGTTTCCATGCTGGGGCTACTTGTTATACTTACCGTGATGCTTTCTCTGCCCTCTTCCTCAACACTGTGGGCATCTTTAGCTTGTCCATATCCCTGGCCTGTTTTTTTCAGACCCCAGCTTTATTTCAGTTACCCTGTCCAGTCAAAATTTGTTTTGATTGATTAATATTACCTAAAACTTGCCTTTCATTGATCCAAACGTGGTGTGGAACACTGGCTACCTAGCACTAACTGATATCAATGCAAGACAGTTAGTCATTGTAGATTATGTTTGTGTCTCTCCCTATCAAACCAGGTGAATTTATCTGTCCAATCCAGTTGACTTTTGGCTAGGAAATATGTGCCCGTTGTGCACAGCTTGTGCCAACCAATGAGTGGGGAAAAGGGTTTTAAGGATGTGTGTAATATTTGGAGGATATCAGAGGTTTGAAGTGAAAATTATGGCGAACTACATTTATTTCAGGAACCCCAAGAAAGCAGAAATGGGTGGAACAAAGAGGTAGTAAAAACAGTGCTTCTTGATAGGAGAGAGGAGGCATACTCCCGTACAAAGATGTTGCTGTGAGATGGAGCAATACATTATGTTGGACATCATGCAGCACATATGTTGAAGATGTCATTCAGGGCATTATGCAGCCTCTAATCATGGAAGCCACGGGGACAGGGCATAGATGAACATGTAATTGGAATGGGGAGGGGGTATTGCTAGGAGTAAAGCAATAAGCCACACTCGGTGCAGGAAGTGTGCCATGGCTTTGTACATGGTATACAGTGGCTTGCAAAAGTATTTGGCCCCCTTGAAGTTTTCCACATTTTATCATATTACTGCCACAAACATGAATCAATTTTACTGGAATTCCACATGAAAGACCAACACAAAGTGGTGTACACATGAGAAGTGGAACGAAAATCATACATGATTCCAAACATTTTTTACAAATAAATAACTGCAAAGTGGGGTGTGTGCATAATTATTCGGCCCCCTTTGATCTGAGTGCAGTCAGTTGCGTATAGACATTGCCTGATGAGTGCTAATGACTAAACAGAGTGCACCTGTGTGTAATCTAATGTCAGTACAAATACAGCTGCTCTGTGAGGGCCTCAGAGTTTGTGTAAGAGAATATTGGGAGCAACAACACCGTGAAGTCCAAAGAACACACAAGACAGGTCCAAGACAGGTCAGGGATCAAGTTATTGAGAAATTTAAAGCAGGCTTAGGCTACAAAAAGATTTCCAAAGCTTTGAACATCCCACAGAGCACTGTTCAAGCGATCATTCAGAAATGGAAGGAGTATGGCACAACTGTAAACCTACCAAGACAAGGCCATCCACCTAAACTCACAGGCCGAACAAGGAGAGCGCTGATTAGAAATGCAGTCAAGAGCCCCATGGTGACTCTGGACGAGCTGCAGAGATCTACAGCTCAGGTGGGAGACTCTGTCCATAGGACAACTATTAGTCATGCACTGTACAAATTTGTCCTTTATGGAAGAGTGGCAAGAAGAAAGGCATTGTTAACAGAAAGCATAAGAAGCCCCATTTGCAGTTTGCCACAAGCCATGTGGGGACACAGCAACCATGTGGAAGAAGGTGCTCTGGTCAGATAAGACCAAAATGGAACTTTTGGGCCAAAATGCAAAACGCTATGTGTGGCAGAAAACTAACACTGCACATCACTCTGAACACACCATCCCCACTGTCAAATATGGTGATGGCAGCATCATGCTCGGGGGGTGCATCTCTTCAGCAGGGACAGGGAAGCTGGTCATAGTTGATGGGAAGATGGATGGAGCCAAATACAGGGCAAACTTGGAAGAAAACCTCTTGGAGACTGCAAAAGACTTGAGACTGGGGCGGAGGTTCACCTTTCAGCAAGACAATGACCCTAAACATAAAGCCAGGGCAACAATGGAATGGTTTAAAACAAAACGTATCCATGTGTTAGAATGGCCCAGTCAAAGTCCAGATCTAAATCCAATCGAGAATCTGTGGCAAGATCTGAAAACTGCTGTTCACAAACGCTGTCCATCTAATCTAACGCCTCTTGAGCGCGTCCCAGTGGCTGCAGCTCTTGAGCGCTTTGAGTCCGACAGGAGAAAAGCGCTATACAAATGTTAAGATTATTATTATTATTATTATCCAGATGGGTGCTGCTTAAGTCTAACTGGATGCGTATATATGTTCTGTGCTTAAGCAGCGGGTGCGCGCACCCCCGCTCTTACCAATTGGAATTTCTGTGTTGGCGATTGGGTAGAGGAAGCAGGGCTTCCCCCGAACCAATCGCAGTGCCTGTAATGAATGGACATGACCCCTATCAGGGGTCATGTCCATTCATAAGAATGTAACGAAAGTAATGTAAATTTCTGGTAATTTAGGATTGTGTGTCTAGCATCACCTAGTGGCAAAAAGTTAAATAATAGACACCACACACTTTTTATAAAAGAAATAATAAAATGAATCCCTTCCAAATCCCAATCCCCCCAAGCAGTTACCAAGCAAAGAAGTTAAAAACAAAAAGCAAAAAAAAGTAAAAATAAATTCCATAAATAGTTTCCATGGTGTAACGATCGGTGTCAACACGCAAAGAGAATCTGATTATTGGTGATCTGCAGTATCACCAAGAATACAGATCTATACCTGATAATGGATGATCTGCAGAATCACCAATAATACAGATATAGTGCTAACCTCTGGACACCTCTAGATATATATATATGGTGAGTGTTTGGTGTAACAGTATGACTTTGAGCAACCCACCTGATGAACAGGTGACCCTAAGCAGTACAGAAGATACTGCTATGGAGGGTACAGAAACCTTCCAGCAGCCTGAGACTCTCCAAGGGGTGGAGTCAGGCCGAAGGTAGGAAGGACCAGATAGTGAGTGACACCTGAAGGTGGATGTCACTGACTGATCTTGGAGACTATCTCTTAAGTGGAGAGAGATAGCTCTCGAGGTCAGGCAAGCCAGGTCGGCAACACACAGACAGATAAGGTACAAAGACAGAAGGCTGATTCGGTATCCAAGTCAGGCAGGGTTTGGCAACGAGATATCAGATATGCGTGGTACCGAATCAGAAAGCAGAGGGATAGTCAGGAAAGCAACAGGTCATAACAAATAACAAACAATGCCTAGTCTTGGGTGTGAGGTCCGTGGTCTCTACACCCTGGAACTAGTCTGATGAATAACAAAGCGATAATACAAGTTCCCTAGTCTTGGGTGTGAGGGCCGTGGTCTCTACACCCTGGAACTAGTCTGAAGTAACTGAATGATAATGCAAGTTCCCTAGTCTTGGGTGTGAGGTCCGTGGTCTCTACACCCTGGAACTAGTCTGAAGTATAACAGAATGATAACACAAGTTCCCTAGTCTTGGGTGTGAGGTCCTTGGTCTCTACACCCTGGAACTAGTCTGAAGTATAACAGAATGATAACACAAGTAATCTGGCTCAGTGTGAATTCCCAGGTACTCCTGGTTCAAACACACTGTTGGATCTGACTAAGGTCTGAGTGCTTCCACGTAGTGATCGCAACGGCAGACAACTTGAGAGTGGCCAGCAGTAAGCATATATAGTGCATTGCTCTCTGGCACCACCCTGAAGTGATCAACCAATGGCTACCAGCTCTGAGGTCAGCTGACCGGCCTGGTCAGCTGATCCCTCCTTGGCCATCATAAAAGTTCCGCCTTTCAGCGCGCGAGCGCGTATTCCTAAACCTGAGTGAACTAACAGGCTCAGCCACACTAGCTGCACGCTGCTGCGTGCAAACCGCCGCGCTGGACGCGGAACCAGCCACCTTACTGTCGTTACATGTGGCGGCTTTTCCGCGTTCTGCCATGTCACTAGATGCATGCTTCCGCGTGCAGACCGCCGCGTTGGACGCGGAATCAGCCGCCTTGCTGTCAGTACACGCGGCGGCTTTTCCGCGTTTTCTCACAGTACCCCCCCGAGGAGTGGACTCCGGACATCTGCTACCCGGCTTCCCAGGATGCAAGTTATGGAATTCCTTTTTCAACTCCTCTGCGTGCATACGACAGTCTGGCACCCAAGTTCTTTCCTCTATGCCATACCCCTTCCAGTGAACCAGATACTGCACGGAGTTCTGCACAAGCCGTGAGTCCAGAATCTTCTCAATTTCATACTCAGGTTGGTCATCAATCAACACGGGGGGGGGGGGGGGAGCGGAATCCACGTGCACTGCCGGCTTGAGCAAGGACACATGAAATGATCTCACACCTCGCATGCTGGTAGGGAGATCAATGGCATAAGTGACATTATTGATTTTCCTGGTTACTGGAAAAGGACCCACAAATCTAGGACCTAACTTGGGTGACAGTTGCTTTAGAGCCAAATGTCGAGTGGACACCCAGGTCAAGTCTCCTGGAAAAAAATTCCCATTCAATGGAACGTCTCTTGTCAGCCTGTTTTTTCTGGTTCTGAAAAGCCCTCCCCAGATTTCTTTCAACCATTCCCCAAATCTGTTTTAAAGACTTCTGCCAGCTCTCTAGTGCTGGAAATGGGGTAGAAGCCACTGGCAATGGGGTGAACTTAGGTAACCTTCCCGTCACCACCTGAAATGGGGAAAATCCTGAGGAGGAACTCTTCAGATTGTTGTGTGCAAATTCTGCAAACGGCAAAAATTTGACCCAGTCGGTTTGTGCATCTGCAACATAACACCTCAGAAATTGTTCCAGAGACTGGTTCGTTCTTTCAGTCTGGCCATTGGTCTGTGGGTGGTAGTCTGATGAGAAAGAAAGCTCCATGTCTAACTGATGGCAGAATGCCCTCCAAAACTTGGAAACAAATTGGACTCCCCGATCTGACACTATATTTTCCGGAATGCCATGCAGCCGGAAAACATGCTGGATGAAGAGATTGGCCAATTCCTAGGCCGAGGGGAGTCCTTTCAGGGGGACAAAATGGGCCATCTTACTGAATCGATCGACTACCACCCAAATGACCGTCATGCCCTCTGACCTGGGGAGCTCGCCCACAAAATCCATGGACAAATGGGTCCATGGTTCACTCGGGACTGGCAGAGGCTGCAATGTTCCAACAGGTGCCTGACGGGAGGGTTTGCTCCTAGCACACACTGCATATTCCCTCACATACTCCTTGCAGTCAGTTGCCAATGACGGCCACCAAGCACATCTAGCAATGAGATCTTGAGTTCTGGTGGCCCCAGGATGCCCAGCATTCTTGTGGGAGTGGAACAGCTGCAATATTTGTAAGCGAAAAGGCAATGGTACAAACATGACCCCCTCAGGCTTCCCCTCTGGTACATCTTGTTGGAACAGACCGAGCGTGACTGACAAGTCTTTCCAGGTCTCAGTGGCTGCCAGAACCATCGTTTGAGGAACAATGGTTTCTGGGTCTGCGGGCTGTGCTGTCTCTGGCTCAAAACATCTGGACAAGGCATCAGCCTTGATGTTCTTACTACCAGGGGTATACGTGATTACAAATCTGAATCTTGAGAAAAATAATGATCATCGAGCCTGTCGGGGGCTAAGTCTCTTAGCGCCTTCAATGTACTCCAAATTGTTGTGGTCAGTGTAAACCGTAATGGTATGTTCTGCCCCTTCTAGCCAATGTCGCCATTCCTCAAAGGCCAATTTGATGGCTAGAAGTTCCCTATTGCCTATATCGTAGTTTTTCTCTGCGGGTGAAAATCTACGGGAGAAATAGGCACAAGGATGCAGTTTCCCCTGCAAACCGGAACGCTGAGACAGCACAGCCCCTACCCCTACCTCTGAGGCATCTACCTCCACGATAAAGAGGAATGAGATGTCAACATGTCTCAGTATGGGTGCAGAACAGAACAGTTTCTTCAGGGTGGAGAAAGCAGCATGGGCCTCAGGGGACCAGTGGTGAGTGTCTGCCCCTTTTTTTGGTGAGACTGGTGAGAGGTGAAATCACCGTAGAGTACCCCTTTATGAACCTCCTATAGTAGTTGGCGAACCCCAGGAATCTCTGGAGAGCTTTCAGCCCTACAGGTTGGGGCCACTCCAAGACAGCTGAAACTTTCCCAGGGTCCATAGAGAAGCCAGAGGTTGAAATTATGTACCCCAGAAAGGCGACAGAGGTCACTTCGAAAATGCACTTCTCCAGTTTAGCATACAGCATATTTTGTGTTAATTTTCGCAAAACACAAACTTAACATGCTTTCTGTGTTCTGTGTTCTGAGAGGTTGGACGAGAAAATTAGTATGTCGTCTAAATACACCAAGACGAATTTGCCCAACACCTCTCTGAACACCTCATTAATCAACTCTTGGAAGACGGCCGGGGCGTTACACAACCCGAAGGGCATCACTAGGTACTCGTAATGCCCATCGGGCATGTTAAAGACCGTCTTCCATTCATCACCGTCCCTGATACGCACAAGATTGTATGCACCCCTTAAATCCAGTTTCGAGAAAATCTTAGCACTGGTGACCTGGGTAAACAAATCGTCTATCAAGGGCAGGGAATAACGATTCTTTACTGTAATTTTATTTAAGCCCTGATAATCAATGCATGGACGGAGGCCTCCTGCTGGAGACCGAGAAGGACGAATAAAACCCTTAGCTAGATTTTCTCGGATGTATTCTTGCATGGCTAATTTCTCTGGCCCAGACAGATTATAGAGATGACCTCTAGGGGGCATACAACCAGACCTGAGATCAATGGGGCAATCAAAAGGACGGTGGGGAGGAAGTTTGTCGGCTGACTTAGGACAAAACACGTCCGCAAATTCTGAATACTGATCTGGCAATCCCTCCATGTGAATCTTGGTTTCACCCAAGGTTATCTTCTCTAGACAATGATGATAACAATGGGTAGACCAGCTCGTTAGCTGACATGTATCCCAATTGATCTGAGGCGAGTGAAGTTGTAACCATGGCATACCAAGAATGATCGTGGAGGTTGTCATTCGCAACACAAGAAACTGCAAATTCTCTCTATGTAACACCCCTACCGGAACCCTTAACTCAGGGGTTTGAGACAGAGGGTTGTTACTCTGCAGGGGGGAGTCATCCACTGCAGTGACCAGAATCAGTTGCTTCAATGGGGAAATTGGAATTACCAATTTCTTAGCAATTTCATAATCCATAAAGTTGGCTGCTGAGCCAGAGTCAATGAAGGCTTCAGTGGTTTCTGTCTTATCCTTCCAAGATATAGTACAAGGGAGGAGCAAACGTTTATCATCTAGAGGTAACGACTGCGCGCCTAGGGTATTACCTCCGACTACTCCTAGGCGGTGGCGTTTCCCGACTTCTTGGGACAATTCTGCACTTTATGACCCCCCCTCTGCACAGTATAGACAGAGCTGCTCTGTTTCTCTGCGCTTTCGTTCCACCCGGGACAATCGCGATCGACCAATCTGCATTGGTTCTGGTGGAGGTGAAGCGGGTGGAGATGAAACAGAAGGAGGCGCCGTGTAGGACACATATCTCACATTGTTCCTACCCGGAGTCTGTCTTTGGTAACGCAAGCGACGGTCAATCCTGATGGCCGATGAAATGGCCTCATCGATAGACTTTGGCTCAGGATGACCCAACATAAGATCAGAAACTGCGTCTGACAAGCCTGACAAAAAACAGTCTAGAAGAGCGAATGAGTCCCATCTAGCTGACACTGCCCATTTCCTGAACTCTGCAGCATAGTTCTCTACCGAACCCTTGCCCTGCCGAAGTGTCTTAAGCTTCCGCTCAGCGGTAGAGGCAATGTCCGGATCATCATAAATTATAGCCATAGCTTTAAAGAATTCTTCCACCGAAGTTAGGGCCGGATGCCCTGTCGGAAGATTATATGCCCAAGTCTGGGAATCCCCTGACATCAAGGTCTTAATAAAGGTTACTCTCTGTGCCATGGTTCCTGACGAATTAGGCCTTAACTCAAAGTATGACAACACTCTATTTCTAAAATTCCGGAAGTCAGATCTGTGACCAGAAAACCTTTCAGGTACAGGCATGCGTATGTCTGTGCTAGGAGGAGATCGCACTGTATCTACAGCCGTCTGATAGACTTGTACAGTTCCAGACAAAGCGCTGATTTGGGTCTGGTGACTGTCCAGCACTCGGGTGTAATTCTCCACCGTAGTGGTGAGTGCATCAAGACGGCTGCTAAGTGCGTCCATTTGGGTTTGGTCTGCCGTTCTGTAACGATCGGTGTCAACACGCAGAGAGATTCTGATTATTGGTGATCTGCAGTATCACCAAGAATACAGATCTATACCTGATTATGGATGATCTGCAGAATCACCAATAATACAGATATAGTGCTAACCTCTGGACACCTCTAGATATATATATATATGGTGAGTGTTTGGTGTAACAGTATGACTTTGAGCAACCCACCTGATGAACAGGTGACCCTAAGCAGTACAGAAGATACTGCTATGGAGGGTACAGAAACCTTCCAGCAGCCTGAGACTCTCCAAGGGGTGGAGTCAGGCCGAAGGTAGGAAGGACCAGATAGTGAGTGACACCTGAAGGTGGATGTCACTGAGTGATCTTGGAGACTATCTCTTAAGTGGAGAGAGATAGCTCTCGAGGTCGGGCAAGCCAGGTCGGCAACCCACAGACAGATAAGGTACAAAGACAGAAGGCTGATTCGGTATCCAAGTCAGGCAGGGTTTGGCAACGAGATATCAAATATGCATGGTACTGAATTAGAAAGCAGAGGAATAGTCAGGAAAGCAACAGGTCATAACAAATAACAAACAATGCCTAGTCTTGGGTGTGAGGTCCGTGGTCTCTACACCCTGGAACTAGTCTGATGAATAACAGAACGATAATACAAGTTCCCTAGTCTTGGGCGTGAGGGCCGTGGTCTCTACACCCTGGAACTAGTCTGAAGTAACAGAATGATAATGCAAGTTCCCTAGTCTTGGGTGTGAGGTCCGTGGTCTCTACACCCTGGAACTAGTCTGAAGTATAACAGAATGATAACACAAGTTCCCTAGTCTTGGGTGTGAGGTCCGTGGTCTCTACACCCTGGAACTAGTCTGAAGTATAACAGAATGATAACACAAGTTCCCTAGTCTTGGGTGTGAGGTCCTTGGTCTCTACACCCTTGAACTAGTCTGAAGTATAACAGAATGATAACACAAGTAATCTGGCTCAGTGTGAATTCCCAGGTGCTCCTGGTTCAAACACACTGTTGGATCTGACTAAGGTCTGAGTGCTTCCACGTAGTGATTGCAACGGCAGACAACTTGAGAGTGGCCAGCAGTAAGCATATATAGTGCATTGCTCTCTGGCGCCACCCTGAAGTGATCAACCAATGGCTACCAGCTCTGAGGTCAGCTGACCGGCCTGGTCAGCTGATCCCTCCTTGGCCATCAAAAAAGTTCTGCCTTTCAGTGTGCGAGCGCGTATTCCTAAACCTGAGTGAACTAACAGGCTCAGCCACACTAGCTGCACGCTGCTGAATGCAAACCGCCGCGCTGGACGCGGAACCAGCCGCCTTACTGTCGTTACATCCGGCGGCTTTTCCGCGTTCTGCCATGTCACTAGATGCACGCTTCCATGTGCAGACCGCCGCGTTGGACCCGGAATCAGCTGCCTTGCTGTCAGTACCCGCGGCGGCTTTTCCGCGTTTTCTCACACATAGGGACTCAGCTTTTTTTTTTTTTGCTTTTTTTTATATGTATGTCATGAGGGTATATTACTGTTATTTTTAGTACATGAGAGCTTGCAATTGATGGGGCAGAAAAAATACACTTTTATTTCCAAATAATATATTGTCGCCATACATTATACTAGATACATAATTTAAATTTTGTCATAGCCGGAACTAATGGGCAAATAAAATGGGTGGGTTTTATTTATAGTAGAAATGCTTATTTTAAAACTATAGAGGGTGGAATTTTTCCTTTTTTTTTCTTGTATTTGCCTATAAAATGTACAGAAAATAAAGTAATTACTGAATCACCCACAAAAAGCCTAATTTGTGGCAAAAAAAACAAGATATAGATCATTCACATTTGAGAAGCAGTGATAAAGTTATGGCCAAATGAATGGGAGGAGCGCTGACAGGTAAAGATGGCTTTTGGCATTAAGGTAAAATGGCCTGTAGGCTGAAGTGGGTAAACTGTGTGTTGTCTTGTTTATTTGAGAACTTGTTTCTTCTCTTTTATTCTATAAATGTGCATCAGCACTTTGACTTTTATTAAATTATGTAAAAATCATTTAGCAAATTCTCAAATGTTTTAAAGGAGTAAAGTAAAACCAGTTAGGTGTCAAGGGGTGTGTGGGCAAAGGTTAACAGTCTACATAACATTGCCCGTGAAAACCCCATTCCTAAAAAATCCCATGCTGGACAGGGGTAAAAGGGACAGGGCTGGCTTTTTCCTACTCTTAGCTGAACTTTACATTTTTTTTGTAGACTTTTTTTTTTTTTTTTACAGTTTACCCCCACATCAGAGAGTTTTTTTCCCTTCCTGTCTGGATAGCAAGGCATTAGTCACGGAACCAGCACTGACATTACAGGAACCGACAGAAAAGAGGCTATTTCAGACATCTCTGCTGCAATATTAATATTTATTCTGGGGCTTGATTCGTTTATTACAGTGTAATATGAATGGAAATACTGTAGTTCTGTTTAAACATAAAATATAATACTGCAATACTCTTTTTAATGTACCATAAAATAATACTAGACAATATTAGTGCTGGTAACACTTAGTGCCCTATAGTAAATTAAGGCTTAGTGAGAAATGAGTTTAAGTAGTAAAATAAGATGTGCTGTATGGCAACAGAGAAGTCCTTGTTTGAGAAGAAACCTGTTTAAAAAAGAATTCCTTTTTTCAAGGCAGTAAGGTCATGGAGTTTAACGAATTCCTGCTGTGCCACATGTATTTATTCCATACTGGAGAAATATGTGTTGACAGAAAAGAATGTGGGAAGAAATACTTGGTCTCCCTTATTGATACATCTTTGTGGCTACCTATAAACATAAAGCAGTTCTCACCAGACTTAGGGCCGAATCTTTATTCGTATGATCACTGTGTAACAACAACTGCCGTGTTCGTAAAGCACATATGTGATGGTTACAGATACTACTGAAACAACATTACTAGAATGGTAAACTTACACGCATATTGTGTATGATAATTTGATTGCCTTAACGGAGATGTAAAGTGAGAGGAATGATGATGTCAGTGCTGACTTCCTTTGCTTCTGATCCACAGCAGCAGTGTAACTACTACTAATCCCCAAGGGTTGAAATACTACTGATCAAAAGGTGGGGGCGAAACTACAAATCATGGGTCCCAGACAAACTATAATGGGGCAACTTAATGTTCACAACCCTTCCTTTGCCTCTTCCTGGTGACCTTCACAGCCTGGGGGCCCAACTTACAAGGCTTATAAAACAAGTGTGGCCATCATGCTTTTCACACCCATAACGTGTAGCCACAAACACCTGATTTGGAGTATTTGAGAAAAGGAAGGTTAGCTGTTGCCCACATGCACACACACCTCTGGCCTCCTTACATTTGCAGGGGCTGCTCCCCCCTTAGTTACCCCCCTGTCAAGAGGGGTTTAAAGAGAACTTGAGGTGAAACTTGGATCAAATATCAAATACTTACCTAAGGAGATGGAAGCTTCTGGGTACTCCAGAGGTATCCCACACTATCTTCTGGACCTCCACCGCTGCTAGGAACCATCCTGCACATTTGGACCATGCTTCTCTTTATGCACAAGGCCGGCTGTGTTGCACCTGCGCAAGCATGACCACGCTTAGGCAATAGCACAAAGCCGCTCATGTGCTCAAAGACAAGCATCATTGTGCGCTCAGAATTCTACAAGAGCTTGCCAGATTCCTTTGGGGGGGGGGGGGGTCTGCGCTCGGCAACTGTGGACTGGAGGACAGCATGGGAAGGCTTTTCTTTTTAGAGTGAGTGTTTGACTTTTGACCAGAGGTTTGCCTCAAATACACTTTAACTACTACTGATCCACAAAGGTGTTACTACAAATTACATCCACAAAGGTGTTACTGCAAACTACAAACATTAAACTTGGCTAAAAACTGATGAAGATCCACCCATTCTTGATGCTGACACCCCTTCTTTGTCAAACAGCCTTTGACCGACTACTAGGAAGGAATGTAGTACCATGCTGTGCAGAATAGCCAGAGATGATGTGGTCCATTTACTACTGCTACACACTGTATGGTGCAGGCCCAGAGAGAAGGGAAGGGGGGTAAGTTGACAAGGACACATGCTGCATAAGATACATGTGAAAGGGGAGAAAGGGGGATGTGTAGCAGACAGACCCAGACCAGAAAAGGGGTACAAAGTATGAGATGGCTAAAAAGAAACAATGGCCTTTTTCAAATACCCAAGGCAGACAGTACTGCAAGTTTCCTCTCCTTTTTTGTCTTATTAAATGAAGCACAGAACCTTACAGGTGAGTAGCTCCACACCACCTCCATCACAGCTTTAGTTACAGGAGTCCAAAGGATGGAGAGTGCAAGGTGAAGGACATCAAAGCAAGAGGAATCAGTGAAGGGAGATAATTTAATAGTGGATGGAGCAGTGTGAAGAGATTGAACAGGAAAGAAAAAATGTGTTAGATTAAGAGCAGGACACTCAGTCTGATGTAAATTCACGTCCAAATTGTTATAGCCATGCCATGTACGGCTATGGGGGTTCCGATGCATTCTGCATTTCTGCATCCAAATCACATGGTGAAAACTGATGTGACTCTGGTCTAGTGGAAACTTGGTCCTTACGTTTACCCTACATTATATTCGTTATTGCAATTCATATTCAAACACCCTTTACCCTCCCTTGTAATTCACTTAAAAAGATCACTGATTTCTGTCCCTAAACAGTTAGCATCTTGACTGGAGTTTAAAAAACCTTACAAAAGACGCTTCTGCTGTGCAACTGAAGAAAAGTTACTTCTCCTAAGTTCTTCTCACATTCTTTTCTAAGTTAAGTTCATCGAATCATCTCTCAAACTTTGATTAAATGGATATACTGCAAAGTACAAATATTTTACTTACCGTATTTTTCGGACTATAAGACTCTCCAGACTATAAGACGCACCCAGGTTTAGAGGGACAAAATCAAGGAAAAATAAAATATACTAAACCTGGTGCATCCTTGGTCCAGGAGCACCTTGCGGAGCTTCAGACACAAATAGCAGCATCAAGTGAAAACCTCCCACTGAGGTGCAACAATGTAAAACCAAAGATAAACTTGTATTGTAACCCCCCCCCCCCTCCCCCCCACTAAGGTTCAACAATATAAATCTAAATATAAACTCCTGATGTACCACTGCCACCTCCTGTAAATCTCTCTA
Organism: Hyperolius riggenbachi; assembly: GCF_040937935.1. Lineage (NCBI taxonomy): Eukaryota > Metazoa > Chordata > Amphibia > Anura > Hyperoliidae > Hyperolius > Hyperolius riggenbachi. The sequence continues at coordinate 343,739,847 of NC_090647.1, read as the reverse complement.
GATTGTGATAAGCAGTGAAATTGCAGAATGGCAGCACAGCCCCTCCCCCGAGACACGTGCCCAGCAACCCCGTGCAGACCCCCTCACCAGCTTGGTGGCCCAGTCCCATGATGCAGTGCTTCATGCCGCTCTCTGGTGCTTGGGGTCTCCAGGAGATGAGGAGTTTCTGTCTTGTATGCGTCCCTGGGGGAGGAGGGAAGAGCCTCTGGGTATTGCGGATTTCTTATGCGGGGATCGTCTGCCCGGCTTGATGAGCGCCAATGTGTACCCATGGCAACTGCAAAAGCACACCGCCATTTCAAGTCTCGCTGCGGGTCCGGACTTCCTCAAACAAGATGTCACACACTTCTCCCCATCTCCGTGAGTGACTACTGATACAGTCTGCTGCAGGTCCGGACTTCCGCAAACACGATGTCACACACTTCTGCCCATCTCCATGAGTGACTGGACCCGCAGAAGACTGCATCAGTAGTCACTCACGGAGATTGGGAGAAGTGTGTGACATCTTGTTTGAGGAAGTCCGGACCCCCAGCGAGACTTGAAATGGCGGTGTGCTTTTGCAGTTGCCGCGGGTACGAAGATCCTGTCCGATGCAGTATGAACTGCTGTGGCTCTGCAGCAGATGAGAAGGTCTGCCGAGACTCCTTCTCCTCCCCACCTTACCGGACAAGCCGCGGCTCCTCCACGATAATAAGAAATCCCACTTGCCACAGGTACATTCGGACTATAAGACGCACCAACTTTTTCCCCCCTCTTTTGGGGGAGAAAAAGTGCACCTTATAGTCCGAAAAATACGGTACTTTTCAGCAGGTTCAGATCTCTGAAAAGGCCATATAGCCCTGGGTCTTGGGCAATGGCTGCTAGAAGGATCAAGAGGTCATGGAAAAGAATTGGCTACAAATTGAAAAAGAAGGCCACAAATGCTAGGCAAAATGTGGACATTGGTGTAAAGTATGTATAAAACAGGCACCCCCTAAAATAAATAAATTTTCCAGTCAGTTACAAGCCAGTCATAAATGTTTATACTCATAAAAGATCCAGATTTGAAGCCCTGGGATTCTATACAGGGGACACACAAGTTCTCCCCAGCATAGCTGTAGCACTTCCTGTGTTAGGGGGAACCAATTGTATATTCTAGGTGTCTGGGGAGATTTTATGTAGTTACGCTGACCCTGCCCTAATGAAAGAATGCCCTGCATCTCATTCCAGATTGTTCAGATTGTTTGATCCTCAATAAACACCCAGCCTCTACCCCCCCCCCCCCCCCCCATCACACTGTGGAGTTTATTCATCATATGTGTAACAATTTTGGTGCCTAACATGGGGCTGGGTGAAGATAAAACGTTAGCAGTGACAAGAAGAGACAGTCTGTCTGCACAGGGATCAGAGGACTGAAAACATGGAGTGTGTACAGGAATAAATCAGCAGATCTCTAACTCAGATGACAACTGGTGATGATTTGATGAAGATATGCCAGTTTTTGAAAGCACCAGAACCGAGTATGGCGAGAGGCAAATCGCACTGGCATTTTAGGAGAGTAATTGAAGATGTGCTGGATGAACTGGTAGAGACTGAGGAGGAAGACTCTATGCTGTTTCTGCAGGTAACTAAGCAATTAATCTCTGAATTATTGAAAAATGTAACAAGTGATAGTAAAGAACAATCTGAGAGTGAATCACAGCAAATAGAGAATTTAAAGGGAAAGTACCGCATTATGCAGGAAAAGTTTCAAGAGACTACTAGATTGATGGAAGAGCGTATAAATTAAAAATAAAGAATCCAAAGATAGCTCTTTACAACAGTTACTAAGACACCTCACTCCAGCAAACTGCCAGAAGTTGCAATACGGAGAGATTTTAAAATCTCAGGTCAGATTGGTGAAAGGGGACAGAAAGACAAACTATCCTACACAAACCTCATGCACCATATTGACTCAGGACTGCAAAGAGGGTATACTGAATCAGAAATTGTAGAAGCAGTAGTCAAAGCTATCAGTCCTGTACTGAGTCTTATGGCCCATACTCACGGGCTACAATTGTCGCCGCAACCATGTGGCGCTCGCGTGTTGCGGCGACATGTCGCCCGTGAGAATGGCGTGCGTGCCCCGAACCATCGCACATCGCTGCTGTCGCCAGGCGATTAGCGCGGTCAATCGCCTGGCGACAGTTGCCGCCGCAACTGTCGCTAGTCCGCATGGGTATGCGGATCAGTGACAGCAACCTGCAGTTCAGTGCACTGTGTTTCTGGCGGGTGGGGGGAGGGACGTTGCATGCCTAATCCCTCTTCCCCAGTGTATGCGGAGGGACCTGGCGACGAGCTGTCGCCGAACTGTTGCGCACACGCTCCCGTGTGCTAGCCACCAGCTACATTTGTAGCTGGTGTGTATGGGCCATAAGAGGCATGCTAGAAATGAAGAGTGAACTGACCTTAGTGCAGCTGAGAATTATCTTAAAAAGTCACTACAAGGAGGAGAACGCTTCTGCCTTATAGCATCAGCTAAACAACATCTCACAAGATAACAAAGAATCGCCTCAGAACTTTCTATTCAGGGCAATTGAATTGAAAGATCGACTTTTGTTTGTATCTGAGGGAGCAGACAGGGATGAGCAGTTTGAAGCTGAACTTGTACAAAATAAATTCTTGAGATCAGTAAGCACTGGACTGATAAGTGATTATATAAAGTTCCAGCTAAAACAATATTTAGAGGATGTTTCTGTGACTGATGAGCTATTAATAGAAAAAATGAATGAAGCAGCTAATATGGAGATGGAAAGAGAACAAAAGCAGAAGAGATGTCAACTCAGCAAGCCTGTGAAACTAACTGAGTGTCAAGATAATATTCTAGGCCAGCCTCCAAAGCCAGTCTCTGTGGCCAATACTACCTCAGTAGGGCCAATGGCACAGCCAACCATCTGTACCCCAACAGATCAGCTGCTCCAAAACAGAAAACCTGATCTAGAAAAAGCAATCCTACAGATGCAAAAAGAGATAGAAGAAATGAAAGCACTTTTCTTACATGGCACAGAACAACAGAAACCTGCATATAAAAGACTGACAGTCACACAAGGTACTAGAAGAAAGCTCTGTGAATATTGTGAAAGTTCTGATCAAGAAACTGCATGTAATCACTGCTTCAAATGTGGTCAGTTGGGACATTTAGCAAAAGGATGCAGAGTGAAGAAACAGGGCCAGGGAAAAGGCAGAGGGTTGCTGTCAAGGGACAGACAGTAACCTGCAGCTCAACAGAGTCCCAAGAAGCCAGTGAAAGGAACCCATATATAGCAACAAGCTCTGTAAAGGACAGTCTATGTTTAGATCATTTACCAGAGGTACAAGGCTATAATCCTCAGAAGCAACCTAGTATAGCTAGTAGACCGCAACTAAAAGTGAAGAATGTGACATCAAGACACCAACAAAAGTTGCTGGATCTTATTGGAAGGAGATGCCATGTGAATTGCAAGATGGACAATATTCCAGTCATTGTCTTATGGGACACAGGCTCACAGGTTAGTTTGGTCAACGAAGCCTGGAGGCAGATGTTTCTCCCACATACAGTACTCAGATCACTAGAAGAGTTACTAGGCCCTGGAGTTATAAGTGTAAAAGCAGCAAACAAGACAAACATTCCTTTCCATGGATGGATTGAAGTCACTTTCCAGTTAACTTATAACAGCAACCGCACCAAAGAACTACTGGTGCCAGTAATCGTCTCAGAAGATCCTAGAGTCGCTGAGCAACCAATCATTGGCTATAATGTGATTCAGGAATTTTTTAAAGAAGCATCAGAAGAAGGAAAGCATTCTACCTCTGATATTGCAGCAATGTTAGCAACCGCTATTCCATTGTCATCAAACACAGCAGAGCTCCTGGTTAAACTACTGCAGTCTGATTGTATGGAGACCAGCAATCCAATAGTTAGGACTACAACAAAGAGCCAAAGAATCCCTGCAAACACAGTTACTAGTATCAGGTGCCATGTTCATACACACAGCATTGGATGCAAAAGCAGGAAGCACTTTTTACCCCAGACAATGCTTGTCAGTGGCCTAATGGACTGAGTATCAATGAAGTTTTAGTAACAACACAAAAAGGACAATTCTTCAAGTTAAAGATACCAGTATGGAACACAACTAAGAAAGACATACTTTTATCAGGCAAAACCAAGCTTGGATATATAGAGCAGATAAAGACAACTTACCTTGCACCACTGAAGATGAAAACAGCAGGTATCTATCCATTCCATAAGCCAGGAATACCATCCCTCTCAACCAGAACTAGAAAATATGATCGGCAGCCAGAGTAACTCCACCAGAGAACCGACTAATCAAGAATCATGGGATCCACCAGTAACTCTAGATCACTTGACCAATGAGCAACAACAGATAGAAAAGCAACTGTTGAGAGAAGAATGCAATGCCTTTGCAAAAGATGGCTTAGATGTTGGTTGTATTCCTTCATTAAATTTACAGATTCATCTAAAAGACAACACACCAGTCAAGAGGACTTATATGTCAGTTCCAAAGCCTCTTCATGCAGAAGTAAAAGAGTACTTGCAAGATCTGTTGAACCATGGTTGGATTACAAAGTCAAAATCTTCATATTCCTCACCTATTTTTTGTGTAAGAAAGAAGGACGGTAGCTTGAGGCTATGCTGTGACTACAGAGAGCTGAACCAAAAATCCATCCCTGATCGTCATACAATTCCAAGAATTCAAGACATGCTTAATAGTCTAGGGGGAAGTTCATGATCCTCGGTGCTAGATCAAGGTAAAGCTTATCATCAAGGTTTTGTGGAAGAATCCAGTAGACCCTTAACAGCCTTCATCACACCTTGAGGTTTGTATGAATGGATCCGCATTCCTTTTGGCCTTATTCTGCACCTGTGGAATTTCAAAGAAGCATGGAGTCATGTTTAACTGCATTGTTAGATAAGATGTGTCAGCCTTATCTAGAAGATGACAACCTTGTGCATAGTAAATCATTTCTTGAACCTGTAGCCCATGTACAACTAGTTCTCCAGCGCTACCAACAACCTGGAGTCAAGCTGACAGACAAAAAGTGTGAATTGTTCAAAGATCAAGTCAGATTCTTGGGCAGAGTTGTGTCAAAAGGTGGACATTCCATGGATCCAGCAGAAATTGCCCCTGTTCTTGCACTGAAAGATAAAAGACCAAAGACTGTCCGAGAACTCAGAAAAATATTGGGATTTATCTCTTATTACCGCCCATACATTCAAACTTTCTCCAGAATCGCAAAACCTTTGTAGGACTTGTTGTCGGCACCTTCAGAACCTGCTGATGCTATAGCTTCTAAGAAACCTAAAAAGCAACCAAAAGCTGAACAAAAATGGAAAGGTCAACTGCCTTCTCATTGTTCAATAGAATGGACTGTTTACCATCAAGCAACTTTAAACCAGCTAATTGAAACCTTGACACGTTCACCAGTTATGGGTTATCCAGACTTCTCTAGACCCTTTGTGCTTCATTGTGATTAGTGTTGGGCGAACATCTAGATGTTCGGGTTCGGGCCGAACAGGCCGAACATGGCCGCGATGTTCGGGTGTTCGACCCGAACTCCGAACATAATGGAAGTCAATGGGGACCCGAACTTTTGTGGTTTGTAAAGCCTCCTTACATGCTACATACCCCAAATTTACAGGGTATGTGCACCTTGGGAGTGGGTACAAGAGGAAAAATTTTTTTAGCAAAAAGAGCTTATAGTTTTTGAGAAAATCGATTTTAAAGTTTCAAAGGGAAAACTGTCTTTTAAATGTGGGAAATGTCTGTTTTCTTTGCACAGGTAACATGTTTTTTGTCGGCATGCAGTCATAAATGTAATACATATAAGAGGTTCCAGGAAAAGGGACCGGTAACGCTAACCCAGCAGCAGCACACGTGATGGAACAGGAGGAGGGTGGCGCAGGAGGAGAAGAAGGCCACGCTTTGTGAGACACAACAACCCCGGCCTTGCATGAGGGCAAGAAGCGTGCGGATAGCATGCTTTGTACCGCCATGCAGTCATAAATGTAATAAAGATAAGTGGTTCAATAAACAGGGACCACGCGGCAACGCTAACCCAGCAGCAGCAGACGTGATGGAACAGGAGCAGGCGCAGGAGGAGAAGGCCACGCTTTGTGAGACACAACAACCCAGGCCTTGCATGAGGGCAAGAAGCGTGCGGATAGCATGCTTTGTACCGCCATGCAGTCATAAATGTAATAAAGATAAGTGGTTCAATAAACAGGGACCACGCGGCAACGCTAACCCAGCAGCAGCAGACGTGATGGAACAGGAGCAGGCGCAGGAGGAGAAGGCCACGCTTTGTGAGACACAACAACCCAGGCCTTGCATGTGGACAAAAAGCGTGCGGATATAGCAGCAATGCTTTTTGCCGCCATGCAGTCATAAATGTAATACAGATGAGAGGTTCAATAAACAGGGCCCGGAAACGCAACACCATCCCAGATGTTCATTGGTCATGTTACTTGGTTGGGGTCCTGGAGTGTTGCGTAGTCATTTCCAATCCAGGATTGATTCATTTTAATTTGAGTCAGACGGTCTGCATTTTCTGTAGAGAGGCGGATACGCCGATCTGTGACGATGCCTCCGGCAGCACTGAAACAGCGTTCCGACATAACGCTGGCTGCCGGGCAAGCCAGCACCTCTATTGCGTACATTGCCAGTTCGTGCCAGGTGTCTAGCTTCGATACCCAATAGTTGAAGGGTGCAGATGGATGGTTCGACACAGCTACGCCATCTGACATGTAGTCCTTGACCATCTTCTCCAGGCGATCGGTGTTGGAGGTGGATCTGCACGCTTGCTGTTCAGTGGGCTGCGGCTGCATGGGTGTCAGAAAATTTTCCCACTCCAAGGACACTGCCGATACCATTCCCTTTTGGGTACTAGCTGCGGCTTGCGTTGTTTGCTGCCCTCCTGGTCGTCCTGGGTTTGCGGAAGTCAGTCTGTCTGCGTACAACTGGCTAGAGGAGGGGGAGGATGTCAATCTCCTCTCTAAAGTCTCCACAAGGGCCTGCTGGTATTCTTCCATTTTGACCTGTCTGACTCTTTCTTCAAGCAGTTTTGGAACATTGTGTTTGTACCGTGGATCCAGAAGGGTATAAACCCAGTAATTGGTGTTGTCCAGAATGCGCACAATGCGTGGGTCACGTTCAATGCAGTCTAGCATGAATTGAGCCATGTGTGCCAGAGTCCTACCAGAATCCTCATCATCCTCTTGTGAGCGTTGTGATAGTTGTTGTGATGCATCATAGTCGTCACCTTCCTCCTGGTCTGCTTCTGCTGACCATTCGCGTTGAATTGTGGAAGTCCAACGTGCACCGCTCTGGCCCTCGTCAGTGGTGGCATGAAATTCCTGCTCCAACTCCAGCTGTTCCTCCTCCTCTTCTTCGTCATAGCTGCTGGGGCCAGCGTTCCCTGAGGCGGATGGCCTGATGTTGGTACCATCACGCTGATCGTTTTCTCCTTCAGATTCCCCCAGTTGCATCATGACAGCTGTTTCCTTGATTTTTAACATCGACCTCTTCAGTAAACACAGCAGTGGTATGGTAATGCTGACTGAAGAGTTGTCACTGCTCACAAGCAACGTGGATTGCTCAAAATTTTGGAGGACTTGGCAGAGGTCCAACATGTTGGCCCAATCGGATCCACAGAAGCTTGGCAGCTGGCCGGATGCGCCTCGGTACTGCGCCGTCATGTACTGGACCACTGCACTCTTCTGCTCGCAAAAGCGGGCTAGCATGTGCAGCGTAGAATTCCAGCGCGTAGGGACATCACACAGCAAGCGATGGTGGGGGAGATTGAAGCGCTCCTGCATCTTGGCGAGTGCCCCCGAAGCAGTACTGGAATTTCTACAATGTTTGGACACTCGACGCACCTTCAACAGCAGATCGGGCACGCCTGGGTATGTCCTCAGGAACCGCTGAACTACTAGGTTCATCACGTGCGCCAGGCAAGGGATGTGTGTCAGCTTAGCCAACCTTAAAGCGCGAATGAGATTACTCCCATTATCACACACAACCATGCCCGGTTTCAGGTCCAGCGGTGCCAGCCACAAATCCGTCTGTTCCTTTATTCCCCTCCAAATTTCCTCCCCTGTGTGCTGCTTATCCCCAAGGCAGATGAGCTTCAGCAACGCTTGCTGACGCATGCCAACAGCTGTGCTGCACTGCTTCCACGATCCTACTGCTGCTGGGTTAGCGTTTCCGGATGAGGTACAGCTTTGAGATGCGTTGGAGGAGAAGGAGTCAGAGAGGTAGGTGCTGCTGTTATCCAGTGGGAGGGACGGCGGTGCAGCTGTTTGTGGCGTGGGCAACACCCGTGCCGTAGCAGGTGAGGAATCGCTGCCAGGCTCCACAAGGTTCACCCAGTGCGCGGTAAGGGAGATGTATCGACCCTGGCCGAACGCACTCGTCCAGGTGTCAGTGGTGAGGTGAACCTTGCAGGCAACGGCATTCTTCAAGCTTCGGGTTATTTTGCTGACCACGTGCTCATGCAACTCAGGCACTGCAGAGCGTGCAAAGTGGTAGCGGCTGGGAACCACGTAACGTGGGATGGCCACTGACATCATGCCCTTGAAGCTGTTTGTCTCCACCAATCGATATGGCAGCATTTCGCAGGCCAGAAGCTTGGCTATGCTGGCTGTTACTGCCACGGCCCGGGGGTCATTTGCTGGCAATTTCCTCTTGCGCTCAAACATCTCCGACACAGACAACTGAACCGTAGCGCTGCACACGGAAGGGCTGTTGGTTGTTGTGTTTGATGAACACTGGGAGACCTCAAGAGCACTACTCCGGAAAGTGACAGTGTCAGCGTCGTCTGATGTTTGTGAATGTTGTGAACCACGCAATGGCTGGGCTACTGCTGCTGCTGAGGCGGGTCTGGTGAACCCAAGGGAGGCAGTGTTGTTTCTGGTACCCTGTCCTGACGCGTTTGCCCAAAGAGTGGGATGTTTGGATAGCATGTGACGGCTCATGCTGGTGGTGGAGAGGTTGTTAATATTTTTCCCCCTGCTCAGGCGGGTCTTGCACACCTTGCAAATCGCCATGGTAACATCCTCAGTGCAGTCTTCAAAGAAAGCCCAGACTTTGGAGCACCTGCCTCCTTGCTGGCGATTTCTGTTTGCTCCTCTTTTGCCTCTCACTTGAACTTCCACGCTTGTGGTGCCTGAAATTGCGCGCCGCCTACCTTGTGGCACAAGGCGAACTCGTGCAGCAGTGGGTTCTTCAACAGACTCATCTGTGCTGCTGCTACGACGGCGATGTTCTCGTTCACAAACAAAATCTGGGTCTCTGTCCACATTGTCCATACCCTCCTCTTCCATCTCCTCAAACTCGTCATATGTCATTGTGGGCCACCGCCGTGGAGTAGAGCTCCCCACAACAACCTCTGCGCAGCACACTCCAACGTCGTCTTCCAGATCTTGTCGGCCGACCTCCTGCAATTGCTCTGGGATTTGGGTTTCCGAGTCCTCTTCGGACTCGCCTTGTATTTCAGTGCGCGGTGCATTTCCCACAGTTAACGGTTGTGAATCCAGGCACAACATTTCTGGCTGTTCCTCCATTGACCTTTGAAAGGTGGAAGTTTGTTGGGCTGGGAATAGCTCCTGCGAATACCCCATTGTGTCCTGAGGTAATTCATCGGACTGGTTATCTGGCAGTTGTGTGCGTGGTGTCGCTGCCGGTTGTGTCAGCTTTGTGCCCACTGGCTCCTTGTAACTGGCTGAGGACTCGGACCTCGTGCGTGATGTGCTGGTGCTGCTTAACCCACTGCTGGACGCTTGAGAGGTCATCCAAGTAATTATCTGGTCCTGTTCTTTTGGATTTGTGAGGGTTGTTGTCCTGGACAACATGGGCGGTATTGAGTGGGTTTTCTTGGGTGCTCCCCTGTGGCCTGTACGTGAACCGTCAGGGGAAACACCTCTTCCCTTGCCCCTCCCTCTTTCACCGGATTTCTTCCTCATTTCACTTATCCTTACAGTACACGCTGACTGGCAGCAGTACAGTGGCAGTACAGAAATGCTATACAGTACCACTATTTCCAGCAGCGACACAGAGCACAATGCTATACAGTGACGGGTGAGCGGTGTACCACTATTCCCAGCAGCGACACAGAGCACAATGCTATACAGTGACGGGTGAGCGGTGTACCACTATTCCCAGCAGTGACACAGAGCACAATGCTATACAGTGACGGGTGAGCGGTGTACCACTATTCCCAGAAGCGACACAGAGCACAATGCTATACAGTGGCGAACGAGCGGTGTACCACTATTCCCAGCAGACACAGAACAGTACACAGAATGCTATATAGTGTGGCTGAACGAGCGGTGTACCACTATTCCCAGCAGACACAGAACAGTACACAGAATGCTATATAGTGTGGCTGAACGAGCGGTGTACTACTGTTCCCAGCAGACACAGAACAGTACACAGAATGCTATATAGTGTGGCTGAACGAGCGGTGTACTACTGTTCCCAGCAGACACAGAACAGTACACAGAATGCTATATAGTGTGGCTGAACGAGCGGTGTACCACTGTTCCCAGCAGACACAGAACAGTACACAGAATGCTATATAGTGTGGCTGAACGAGCGGTGTACTACTGTTCCCAGCAGACACAGAACAGTACACAGAATGCTATATAGTGTGGCTGAACGAGCGGTGTACTACTGTTCCCAGCAGACACAGAACAGTACACAGAATGCTTTATAGTGTGGCTGAACGAGCGGTGTACTACTGTTCCCAGCAGACACAGAACAGTACACAGAATGCTATATAGTGTGGCTGAACGAGCGGTGTACTACTGTTCCCAGCAGACACAGAACAGTACACAGAATGCTATATAGTGTGGCTGAACGAGCGGTGTACCACTGTTCCCAGCAGACACAGAACAGTACACAGAATGCTATATAGTGTGGCTGAACGAGCGGTGTACCACTATTCCCAGCAGACACAGAACAGTACACAGAATGCTATATAGTGTGGCTGAACGAGCGGTGTACTACTGTTCCCAGCAGACACAGAACAGTACACAGAATGCTATATAGTGTGGCTGAACGAGCGGTGTACCACTATTCCCAGCAGACACAGAACAGTACACAGAATGCTATATAGTGTGGCTGAACGAGCGGTGTACTACTGTTCCCAGCAGACACAGAACAGTACACAGAATGCTATATAGTGTGGCTGAACGAGCGGTGTACCACTGTTCCCAGCAGACACAGAACAGTACACAGAATGCTATATAGTGTGGCTGAACGAGCGGTGTACCACTATTCCCAGCAGACACAGAACAGTACACAGAATGCTATATAGTGTGGCTGAACGAGCGGTGTACTACTGTTCCCAGCAGACACAGAACAGTACACAGAATGCTATATAGTGTGGCTGAACGAGCGGTGTACTACTGTTCCCAGCAGACACAGAACAGTACACAGAATGCTTTATAGTGTGGCTGAACGAGCGGTGTACTACTGTTCCCAGCAGACACAGAACAGTACACAGAATGCTATATAGTGTGGCTGAACGAGCGGTGTACCACTGTTCCCAGCAGACACAGAACAGTACACAGAATGCTATATAGTGTGGCTGAACGAGCGGTGTACTACTGTTCCCAGCAGACACAGAACAGTACACAGAATGCTATATAGTGTGGCTGAACGAGCGGTGTACCACTGTTCCCAGCAGACACAGAACAGTACACAGAATGCTATATAGTGTGGCTGAACGAGCGGTGTACTACTGTTCCCAGCAGTGACACACAATGACTGGGGGGGACCCTGGCTAGCGTGGCTGGAGCGCGAACTACCCTGCCTGCCTACCCAAAGCTAAACCCACAGACAAATGGCGGAGATATGACGTGGTTCGGGTATTTATTTACCCGAACTACGTGACAGTTCGGCCAATCAGAGCGCGTTCGGGTCCGAACCACGTGACCCGTTCGGCCAATCACAGCGCTAGCCGAACGTTCGGGGAACGTTCGGCCATGCGCTCTTAGTTCGGCCATATGGCCGAACGGTTTGGCCGAGCACCGTCAGGTGTTCGGCCGAACTCGAACATCACCCGAACAGGGTGATGTTCTGCAGAACCCGAACAGTGGCGAACACTGTTCGCCCAACACTAATTGTGATGCTTCTCAAGAAGGCCTAGGTGCGGTGCTATATCAGGAGAATGATGGCAAGTTCAAAGTTATTGCTTATGGATCTAGAACTCTTACACCAGCTGAAAAGAACTACCACATGCACTCAGGAAAACTGGAGTTTCTAGCAATGAAGTGGGCTATTTTTGGCAGATTTTGAGATTATTTGTACTACTGTCCATCATTTGAGGTGTATACTGATAACAACCCACTTACTTATGTACTTACAACAGCAAGATTAAATGCAACCGGTCACAGATGGGTAGCGGAATTAGCCGACTTTAACTTTACTATAAAGTACCGCCCAGGAAAAAGAAATATGGATGCAGATGTACTTTCAAGGTTGCCTTTGAGTCCAGAACAACATATGCAACAGTGTACTCAGGAAGTAGATCCCAAAGTCATCAGTACTATCATTCAATCAATCGGCAGGAAGACAAAATGCCTTGGTTATGCCCTCTGACAATAGCTGATACAACTTCTGAAACAGATACAATACAAAGAGATACCCAGACCTCAAAAGAAACAATCAGGGAAGCACAGAAGGAAGATCCAGTGATTGGAAACATTTGGCAGTACAAGAGTCAGAACCATCTCCCAGCAAAACAAGAGAAACAAGCGGCTTGATTCACAAAACGGTGCTAACCTACTTAGCATGCCTAAAGACTTTTGGGCGTGACAAGCATTGCACTAAGTAGGTTAGCACCGCTTTGAGGGAAAAGCGCGAAACGTCGCATAGGGTTTAATGGCGTTGCGCGCGTAAACTTTGCGCGCAAAACTTTGCACGCAAGTTTGTTTTATCATGCCTAAACTGAGTTTAGGCGTGATAATGGGCTTTTCACCAGCGTGCTAACAGATAGCATGGCTTTGTGAATCAAGTCCAAGGTGAGTCTCTTGACCTGTCTATACTCATGAGACAATGGCCTAAGTTGTACTTAGACACTGATGGAATTTGAGAAGAAGAACATATTCAGGATCCCAATTAGTGTTGCCTGAGAAGTATCATCACTTAGTATTCAAAGAGTTACATGAAGAAATTGAACATCTTGAAGTTGAAAGAACTGTATATCTCAGAGAAAGATTCTTTTGGCCACACATGCAAAGTGATACTGATCACTACATTACTCGTCAGTGCAGATGTCTAAAGGCGAAACTTCCAAACAAGCCAACCCGAGCTCCTCTGAATAACATTGAAACAACATATCCTTTTGAGATGGTTTCTATTGATATCCTTCATCTGGAAACCTGCAAAGGTGGATATGAGTACATCCTAGTAGTAATAGATCATTTCACCAGATTTGCTCAAGCATATGCCACAAAGAACAAATCAACAAAGACTGTTGCAGATAAAATATTTAATGACTATGTTCTGAAATTTGGATTTGCTACAAAAAATTCACCATGACATGGGCAGAGAATTTGAGAATCAACTTTTTGCAGCCTTAAGCAAGTATGGTCACATCCAAAATTCCCATACAACTCCATACCATCCTCAAGGCAATGGACAAGTTGAAAGATTCATTAGCACCCTGCTTTCCATGCTCCGTACACTATCACCAAAGTCAAAGAAAGACTGGAAAAACTCTCTAGCTAAAATTGTCCATGCATATAATTGTACTAGAAGCGAAGCTACAGGACATTCTCCATTCTACCTTCTTTATGGACGATCACCCAGACTACCAATTGACAACATGTTTGATACTCCAGTAACTGGAAAAAACAAGACCTACCCAGAATATGTGAAAGCTTGGACAAAGAGAATGAATGAAGCCTATGAAATTGCTTCAAAGACTGCCAAGACAGCAGCAAAAGAGGTAAAGAACATTATGACAAGAAAATCCATTGATCTGATCTTTTACCAGGTAGCAGAGTACTTGTAAGGAATCTTACTGAAAAGGAGGTCCAGGAAAATTAAGTTCTTACTGGGAAGATTCTGTATATGTAGTTCTTAAAAGACAGAATGAAGATAGTCCAGTTTATGAAGTCAAACCAGAGACTGGCAAAGGTCGATCAAGAATAATCTGATATTGCCATGTGACTTTCTACCAGCAGACCCAAGTAAAGTCATGCCAAGAAAAGTTGTCACATCAAAACCAGACAAGAACCAAGGGAACACACATCAGTCTGAGCAAAACTCAGATGCGGAGTCAGAAAGTGAATCAGACAATGAACAAGAACAATGGAGAACATTAATTCCTTTATCCGATTACCTTATAAAGGAAGATAGCACACAACTAAATCCAAAAGCAGAAGAATTTTATCCTCATGAGTTGGATATTACTGACTTTCCTACAGAGGATAGTACAAGAGATGGTCTTCATGAAGATCAGACTCCAACACAGGAAAGCTTATCAGGAAATACTGCAGATGAGATTCCAGCATCTGAAAATTCCAAAGACAATGTTGAAAGTGAGCATAGTGACAATGAGGATGATGCTTACACAGAGCCTCTAGGCAGAAAACAGCCCACCAGAGACAGAAGACAGCCAAAGACTTTAACCTATGATTCTTTGGGTGAACCAAGACTTGTACCAAGAACCACAACAGCACATGCTATGGCCTGTGGTAATAGTTCATCTGTTTACCATAAATGGTATTTGAGCCCAGAAAACTTTATTGGAGATTGCAGAGACTGGTAAACACAGAATAATATGTTGAAAGTTTGAGTTTTAATGCTTTGAATTTTATGACTTTCATGCACCTATGCAGTTAATGTTATTTTATGATGTTTTGATAAATGTATGCTGATGTACATTTCATGGTTTATGAAGCAAAAGTAGTATTCCAATGGATGATAAAACTAGAAAAGGAAAAAAGTTGGCCGAAAGTGAAACTAGGATAACAGGTACAAGAACAAAGTGTTGTAAGATTAAAGAAAGGGACAAGAAAACCAAAAGTGTGCCCGCTAGTTCACCATCACCCTTGAGTCTGATAAAAGTTTATTTTTACACAAAGTTGTGATTTAAAAATAAAAAGGGTTGCAGACATATCTTGCTGTATTTGCAATTAGACCTCATTGGGAACTATGGCGCGCAATAGACCTGGTGAGAACCTGTGATTAAAGTAACTTGGGAATAATTTATCACAGAGAGAGGATAATTCCCTCAGTAATACCCTTAATTTCCAAACAACTGTCAGACTCCAACAGAACAGTGTTTGTACATTGTGGAATACCAGATTGGCTTATGTTAGGGACAACATAAACTTTTGTGGGGGGGGGGGAGTGTATAAAACAGGCACCCCCAAAAATAAACAAGTTTTCCAGTCAGTTACAAGCCAGTCATAAATGTTTATAATCATAAAAGATCCAGATTTGAAACCCTGGGATTCTATTTAGAGGACACACAAGTTCTCCCCAGCATAGCTGTAGCACTTCCTGTGTTAGGGGAAACCACATTCTAGGTGGGTGGGGAGATTTTATGTAGTTAAGCTGACCCTGCCCTAATGAAAGAATGCCCTGCATCTCATTCCAGATTGTTCAGATTGTTTGATCCTCAATAAACACCCAGCCTCTACCCACCCCTATCGCACTGTGGAGTTTATTCATCATATGTGTAGTATGGGGAGATGTTGTCCAAAGGAGCTGTCTAGGAAAGAGAGGGGCTTCTGTACATGGATGGTACACATAGAAGAGGAGGCTGTGATGAGAGGGGGCTGCAGCACATGATACGGGAAGGGGGCTGCAGCACATGAAATGGGAAACACAGAAAAGTTTGCCTAGAAAAAGTGTAAATCCAGACTTAATTTACAATCCATTGACACATCTTAATGACATTGGAATTGGCTTAGTGGCTTATCTTTTGCACTGAAGGTGTCTGCTACTGCTTTCAGCCAAAGTCAGCAAAAGGTTGTTAGTGGCGGTGTGTAATGTTGTTAGAAAATAAGGAGTCTTTGGGCAAAGTTCCCTAATGCTCCTGGCCACCCGTGGAGAGTGCCCTAAGTGGCTGCAACTCTGAAGGACTTTAAAGCCAGCCTGAAGAAAAATGCAATGTATATTTTATGTGTTTTGTCTTCTATACCCAGACCAGGCTTTTTATAAGTAAATAGCACATCCTGATTGGCGGCATGTAACTATCAAATATTCCAAGCAATAAAAAGCATTGTAGGCTTGCATTGTGGCAGGAGAGGTGCTCCCACCTCATATCGCTGACATTTAATGCACCTTGCCCAGTGAAGCAGTGGTGAGGTTCAGAGGACACACTAGGGAACACCAGAATAACTGCAGATACTTCAGCTTAATACAGCTTGTTACAATAGTTAAAATATGTAGAGAAGATATGATAAGTGTCACAGGAGCCCTAGTGGTCAGACCGCAAATTGCCTTCCAATCGGTTTCAGCACACAGACCGTGCAAGCTTTAGTCGTGATCTTTGTGCAGAAACAGACAGAAATTTGGGCAGCACTCCGACCAGAAGGGAGCCTGTGAGGTACGATAATTACAACTTACACACGATTTCAGGGTATAACTGCCACCACCACTGGTATGGGCCAGTGGACCCGACTGACTGACTAGTCCTGCGAATAAAAACAGTTAAACACACTCTATTCTGTCTAGACATCAACAATAGTAGTAGCGTCTCTCCAGAGACCTGGGATCAGTTTCTGTGTATGGCTGAAAAGCAGGGTAGCGGAACAGTGAATGACTTTGATAAAGTCTTTATTCACGGCAATATAAATAATTAATATATACAGAAAATTATTAAAATCAACAATTATTGAAACATTAATAGCCAGTATGAAAAATAAAAGAAAGGGAGAAAAAATACTTAGTTTCATGGAAAATGTCCTTTTGTGGGAAAATCATCAAGTCCTTGGTTTCAAGTTCCGCAAAGGTCTTTGTTTCAGCTCAATTTAAAATCCAAGCAAAATGGAAAATGTCCTTTGTTTCAGTTCAGACAAGATGGCCGCCAACCACATGGTCCCCTGGCTGGCAGCGTGCTCTCGTGAAGGTGGAATTTGGAGGACTGAGGGAGGAGTCCCTCACAACCACTTTTGAACAATGCCCATCTTTGGGTGGAGCCTCAAGTACAGCCCAGGGGTTGGACAGGGGGGGGGGGGTGAGCTCCCTGGAGGGGTGCTCTATGCCCACCAAATATGACATCTGTCATATCTCGACTTCCGCTTTCCGCACACACATGACCATCACATATTCATATTTCTCAGACTAGGCCAGTTCATATGATACCAAACTTGGGCATGTTTCCATGCCCGGTTAAAAAAACAGTGGAATCCCCCGAGTTCTGGTTATGCCAGTGGCCCCAATTTAATATCAAAATACTCAAAAGATCCGGACCAGCAGAATGATATAACTTCCACATTTCTCACCTGAACGGTATTGCTTAAACATGCTCAAAATTCTTAACTCCATGCTTTCTTATTCTGTCTATATGGCTCCGGCCAGTCTGTGGGAAGCAGTGCTTTGAATAGAGTCACCATTTGGTGAGCCCATTGACAGCTATGTGAGGTAATGAAAAGTAAACTCTAGCCTCCTGAACACAAGGGTTTGTTTCTGCTCATTAGCATATCAAAAGAGCCATCCTGCAGTTAAGTTGATGCTATCTCTCTGCTGAGAAAAGACTGCAGATGCTCCTACACAATCAATCCAGATATAGCACGTCACTGGCAATTGGTGCAATAAACCGATTGCGTTTGCGTTCTCGTTTCTCGCGGCTGTTCAGTGACAATAAGGATTGTGTTTTTGTTAGGAAAAGTGGCCAGTATTGTACAGAGTTTTTGCTGAGAAGGAAATGTTGATCCATAATGTTCCATGCTGCTGTAGTTAATTAACATAGCTTGGCAAGGGATCAAATTCATGAGCTGAGTCAAAAACTCTTGCTTCACCTGAGGTTTGCTGAAATTGTTGCAAGACTCCTTATAGATTTGTTTTCTCTACCATGTTTTCTTGGATACAATACAAGGAATTTTTATTCCATGACTTCTCTACAACACCTATTCATAGATCATACACTCCATTATTAGTCAGTGTTATATTTGGGTTAGTGTTAATGGAGTGATCTAGCATGTACAGTAGTGATGGCAAAGGGAATAGGCATTAGGGGTGTTGTGATAGGGATTGCACAGAATATAGAAGGCCCTCTTCAGCCACAGGTTTCTCTACAACCCCTAACCCACCCACAAGGAACCAGCTTGCCTTGATGTCAGTGGTTTGGCTTAATTTGGGTACTGTCTGCCATACAGCCCAGTGCAAATGAGCAGCTTGGTGCTGTTGAGTGTTTCATTAGGAAATCCATTCCAGGATCACACCCCTCTACAATGATATCTGCAGGACCACAAAGATTGCATCTAATATCTACAATGGTCCGCAAACATATTTTCTACTGTCCTGTGCCTTGACAAAGTTGATCCCTAGTGGCCCTGAAATAATTGCCAGTGAACAGCCAGAGTTTTCTTTATTCATATAAGAATAAATGAATGTTTTTTTGGACATTAATGGGAATCTGAAGTGAAAATAAAAAACAGCTACTCTTTTAAGGAGAGGGAAGGCTCTGGGTCCTTTAGAGCCTTCTCGTTCTCCTCACGGTAGCAGCGTTCTCCTGCAGGCTCCCCTGTTAGCAGACTCCAACCAATCGGTCGGAGACTGCTCTTTTCCGCTTCTGGTCGGCTTTGGGAGTCAAGGTCTTTGCCCCTACGGACACAGTGTTGCAGGGCTTCGGGAGTCTTCAGAAGCACTCGGCTTTCCGAAGACGGGCGCCCTCTCTTGCACACCCACAAGCGCAACACACAGCCACCCGTCTTCCGGAGCTTGAGTGCTCGAGTACTTCCAAAGCCTCCTATAACAGGAGATTTGAACCAGGGATCCAGCACTGGAATGCAAGGACTGTGAGGAGAACATGAACGCTGTATAGGACCCAGAGCCTTCCCTTTCCTTAGGTGAGTATCTTTTTTTATTTTTACTTCAGATTCTCTTTAAAGTGTGCGACATTTTGTGGATATTGGGTGTTTCTTTGGGCACTGTTCTCTGCTATGGTATAGCCAAGCAACAGCTATCAGTTAAGATGGCCATACATCAGGCGAGTGATGTGCATGCCTGATTGAGGATGTGAACTATTTTGGGATGAAATTGGTCGCATGAATCCATTGGAAATGCTGCAAAATGTCCAACCGACTTGATCAATCGGGTGCGCATCAGTAGCGGCGAACGATATCGGGAAGAGCAATGAACGCAATGAAAGCCCAGTGCTGTTCCCGCAATGTGTATGTATGTATGTAATGTATATGTGCTGCAATGTGCATGTATACATTGCCTGTCCTGTGTCGGGTCTCTCTAATCAGATTCGATTACAGAGGTTTGTCTCTTGGTCGATTCTGCCCATCATCGCTAGACGTAAAAGATGGTTTTATAATAGCAGAATGCACAGTTAATTTACTGGAACCAGTAAATAATGGAGAAGCAGTGACATAGCTTCAGAGCCATGTGCCCATTACAGGGGAATTGGGTGGTAGAGAGGAGTCTCCATGAACATTCGGACTGGCTGGGCAGTCTCTGGGCAACGTTGCTTTCAGGGTAAGGGTGTAAGCTACCTAGATAGCAACTGCATTGGTAGCATACTGCAAATTATGCTATTTGCGTAAATAATTTTACACTAGCAACATGTGCACCACCTTGGTAACGTGGGTTGCTGGTGCATGACAGTTTGAATGTAATTTTGTGAATATGCTCCTTGAAATGGTATCTGCCTAGTATGTTCAGTACCTCAGAAAGCTTCTGTTCTACCTTAAAGGAGAACTGTAGTGAGAGGGATATGGTGGCAGCCATATTTATTTCCTTTTAAGCAATACCAGTTGCCTGGCTGTTCTGCTGATCCACTGTCTCTAATAGTATTAGCCACAAACTCTGAACAAGCATGCAGCAGATCAGGTGTTCTGACATTATTGTCAGATCTGCATGGCCGGATTTCTGGCAAGGCCACATAGGCCATGGCCTAGGGCACCAGATAAACAAGGGGCGGCCTGCAGACAGTGGGCATTATTTGCAAGTGTCCAAACAAATGAAAGGGGTCAGGATAACTGCACTATTAGTACCAGCTGGCATCTGCCTGTGCAGTGCTACAGGCAGCTGCAGTCCGTTAACCAAACGTTTGTGAACAGTGTGTGACTAGCAAAAAGCCAGGCCTTGTCCAATGACATAGCAGCAGCTGCAGGCATTAACAGAAGGCCGGTTCTCACGCACTTGGCGTGGGGGATGAAAGGACCAGGGGCAGCACCAGCAATACAGAAGGCAGCCTCTCACAGTACTCATTTCTTAATTATTGATTGGCCAGCGCTGTTACCCTGAAAACAGCAGTGGGTACAGGACTCACTTTTACGTGTTGCTGACCCCACCCAATGTCCAATTGTGAGCCACTTTTGACAATGTGTGTGTGGTGGACGGCTCCCACCACGTCCATCACCTGTAGATCGCTTGATTGACCAGTTCCCCATGTGACGTGATTGATTCACTTCATATTGCCATGGAGACCTCGGCACTAGCCGCAATAGAGGACACCAGCGGCCCAAAAATGTTTGGGTGTGTGTGTGGAGAGAGGTGGTAGGATACGGTTTCGGTTGGGGCGGCTGGTAATAGTCGGCCTTGGGCGGTAAGAAGTACAAATCCGGCCCTGCAGATCTGACAAGATTAGCTGCATGCTTGTTTCTGGTGTGATTCACACTACTGCAGCCAAATAGCTCAGCAGGGCTGCCATGCAACTGGTATTGCTTAAAAGAGAATCAACATGGCAGCCTCCATACACCTCTCACTACAGTTCTCCTTTAACTGAAATGATGCAACAAGATTGCCACGTTATAAAGATCAGATTCAGATCTCACCCACTTTTATGCAAGACGCAACTCGGTAAGGTGTGGTACCCTGTGATAATTAATGCGCAGGGTACTGCTGCTTATGGGGATTTTACTGCATCAATCTCTGTGTCTGACTGGCAAATGCAATAATTTTCTCCAGTTTTCTAGAGAGTTGTCTATATCCGTTAACTTTAGGGATTTGGTTAGCTCTTGGTTAGGTCATTTGTCCACCTGTATGTTTGGAACTGTCAAAGAAGGATGGGATTTTTTTAATGAAGCTTTGGTAATGGCGTCCTTGTCCCAAGACTGCTCATAAATCTTTAACCATTTAGAACAGTGCTCATTATTTGTTTCTAGTTCATGTAAGGCTTTTATGGGAATCCAGGCCACTACCCGGCCATACGCATTTCTGTTCCTTAACCATTCCAGGACTAACATAGTTGTAATCTACATCCTGCATGTGGCAGTGTGGATCTGACAGGACGTAGATTTCAAAATCCGTCGTCGTGCGGCTTCACCGCTCGTACCAACCGCAACGCTTTCTCACCGCCGCAGATCACTCGATCTGCCATCTATATGGTGGCAGAGCTCTGTGTGCCGGTCAGGACCCGTTTTCATTGGCTCCTGGCCCTGTGATTACTGTAAGCCAATCCATTGGCTTACATTGATTGACAGGGTCAGGAGCCAATGAAAGCAGCTCTTGACCTGCGCACAGCGCTCTGTCATCATAGCGACAGCAGAGAGGTGCCTGTGATGATGAGCGAGCGGAGTGACCGGCGGGACTGCACGAAGATACATCGGTAAGCGCCAGTACCAGCAGTCTCTGATCCTTAACCACTTCCGGATTCTCGGAGCGTATATACACGCCCCTGAATCCTGAAGTGTATTCCATGGAAACGGCCGCTCGTATGAGCGGCCGTTCCATGTCAGCTCACGGAGGGTGTCTCCGTGAACACCCTGCGAGCCGATCGGCGGCTCGCAGGGTAAATGTAAACACACGGGGAAGACCTTCCCCGGTGTTTACATGTATACGCCGCTGCTACGCAGCAGCGCCGTAGAGGAGATCGGTGATCCCCGGCCTCTGATTGGCCGGGGATCACCGGCATCTGATAGGCTAAAGCCTATCCCATCAGGCGCAGGACGGAAATCCGTCCTGCGCCGCTCACAGGGGGAGGGAGAGGGAGGGAAGGGGAAGGAGGCCAGGAAGCGCTGCGGAGGGGGGCTTTGAAGAGCCCCCCCCCCCGCAAGCGCAAGCAGCCGGCGGCGATCAGACCCCCCCAGCAGGACATCCCCCTAGTGGGGAAAAAAGGGTGGAAGTCTGATCGGCCTGGCTGCTAGCTGATCGGTGCTGCGGGCTGGAGAGCCCACGCAGCACCGATCAGCACAAAATAGCGTGGTAGGGAAGTGGTTAAGGAGGCAGAGACTGCTGGTCCGGAAATGGTTAAAGAATTATTGGTATACCTCTTCAAGTGTTATATTGTGAAGATGTATCCAGTTCGGCCTATCTGAGCTTCCTCGTCCAGATAGGCACTGCTGCTGCCGCCGACTGGCGCGCGATCGGGCGCGCACCCGCACGCGCTCCCGCCGCCCGCCGCTAGCCCCCCGATCAGTGAATGGGAATATAATTCCCATTCACCGATCTAAATTCCCCGCAGAAATACCGACGCTTTCTATCCAGAGAGCGCGGTATTTCTGCCCCCAGGAAGCTTCTCCCCAGCATTTTAGTTCCTGGATGCGAGATCGTTCGCATCCAGGACTTTTTTCACTGTGGCCATCTTGTGGCCAAATAGTAAACTGCACCCACATACATTTTTAATTAAAAAAAATATTATTTTACATTTAAAATTAGCCAGGGGCGGCGCCAGGGGGTGCAAGGGGGTGCTCGAGCACCCCCTAGAATTGTCCAAGCACCCCCAAAGCACCCCCTGGAGTGAACTGACTTCAGGCGTCTAAAAGACGCCAAGTCAGTTCACAGCGGCAGCCCGAAGCAGCAGAGCAGGGCTACGGTAAGATGGCCGCCCGGAGCCCTGTTCTGCAGACTTCGAGTCTGCAGTGCATGGCTTCGGGCGGCCATTTTCCCGTAGCCCTGCTCTCTGCATGCAGGCAGGAAGTCTCGTCGTGACGTCGGGAAGGAAGAGGATCGTGGGCGCGCGGGCGCTGCGCGCCACAATGAGGTCGGGACTCGGGACAGGAGGTCGGGAAAGAAGGTCTTCTGGCTGTAGGTGAGTAAATGGGTTTTTCTTTTCTTTTTCAGGTGATGCTGATTGTGCATATTGGGGTCATATCTGCTACGGATTGTGCATATTGGGGTCATATCTGCTACGGATTGTGCATATTGGGGTCATATCTGCTACGGATTGTGCATATTGGGGTCATATCTGCTACGGATTGTGCATATTGGGGTCATTTCTGCTACCGATTGTGCATATTGGGGTCATTTCTGCTACCGATTGTGCATATTGGGGTCATTTCTGCTACCGATTGTGCATATTGGGGTCATTTCTGCTACCGATTGTGCATATTGGGGTCATTTCTGCTACCGATTGTGCATATTGGGGTCATTTCTGCTACCGATTGTGCATATTGGGGTCATTTCTGCTACCGATTGTGCATATTGGGGTCATATCTGCTACGGATTGTGCATATTGGAGTCATATCTGCTACCGATTGTGCATATTGGGGTCATATCTGCTACCGATTGTGCATATTGGGGTCATATCTGCTACCGATTGTGCATATTGGGGTCATATCTGCTACCGATTGTGCATATTGGGATCATATCTGCTACCGATTGTGCATATTGGGGTCATATCTGCTACCGATTGTGCATATTGGGGTCATATCTGATAACGATTGTGCATATTGGGGTCATATCTGATAACGATTGTGCATATTGGGGCCATATCTGATAACGATTGTGCATATTGGGGCCATATCTGCTACCGATTGTGCATATTGGGGCCATATCTGCTACCGATTGTGCATATTGGGGCCATATCTGCTACCGATTGTGCATATTGGGGTCATATCTGATAACGATTGTGCATATTGGGGCCATATCTGATAACGATTGTGCATATTGGGGCCATATCTGCTACCGATTGTGCATATTGGGGCCATATCTGCTACCGATTGTGCATATTGGGGCCATATCTGCTACCGATTGTGCATATTGGGGCCATATCTGCTACCGATTGTGCATATTGGGGCCATATCTGCTACCGATTGTGCATATTGGGGCCATATCTGCTACCGATTGTGCATATTGGGGTCATATCTGCTACCGATTGTGCATATTGGGGTCATATCTGCTACCGATTGTGCATATTGGGGTCATATCTGCTACCGATTGTGCATATTGGGGTCATTGGACGTTTTTTGTTAAAATCTGCTCACATTACGTGTATTTTCTTGAGAAAACCTGCACAATTATGTGAATTTTCTGGGAAAAGGGTCACCAAAACTTGGGCCCTCTGTCTTTGCGTTGCACTTTTAAAGGGAACCCGAGGTGAGAATAATATTGAGGCTGCCATATTTATCTCCCTTTAAGCAATACCAGTTGTCTGGCTGCCGTGCTGGTCCTCTGCCTCTTATTCTTTCAACCATAGACCCTGAACAAGCATGCAGCAGGTCAGGGGTTTCTGACAATATTGTCAGAACTGACAAGATTAGCTGCATGGCTTGTTTCTGGTGTAATTCAGTTCACTACTACAGCCAAATAGATCAGCAGGGCTGCCAGGCAACTAGTATTGTTTAAAAGGAAATAAATATGGCAGCCACCATATCACTCTCACCCTGGGTTCACTTTAAATTACAGTTAGCCCCGCCCTCATCCGGTCATGACCACACCCATTTTTTCGCCGCGGCGCGCTTTGCGCGCCGCAGGTTGTAGCCACACCCATTTTTTGCCGCGCCGCGCTTTGCGCGCCGCAGGTCGTCAGCTCCCCCGGAAATTGGTCCAGCACCTGCATAGCACCCCCTAAAAAAATTTCCTGGAGCCACCACTGAAATTACCAGTTTCTCTCCCACACCAAAAATTACCCACATACATTTTTTTTATTAAAAAAAAATACAATTAAAAAAAAACAAAAACAACATAAATAGTTAGCCAAGGGTCTGAACTTTTTAAATATGCATGTCAAGAGAATATGTTGTTATATTATTTAAAATTATAAGCTTATATATAGTGATGGACGCAAATTGAAAAAATGCACCTTTATTTCTAAATGAAATATCAGCACCATAAATTGTGATAGGGACATCGTTTAAATGGTGTAATAACCGGGACAGATGGGCAAATAAAATACATGAGTTTTAATTACGGTAGCGTATATTAAATTCAAACTATAATGGCCAAAAACTGAGAAGTAATTAATTTTTTTCATTTCTTTCTTAATCTTCCTGTTAAAATAGATTTAGAAAAAAATAATTCTTAGCAAAATGTACTACCCAAAGAAAGCCTAATTAGTGGCGGAAAAAAACAAGATATAGATCAATTCATTGTGATAAGTAGCAATAAAATTATAGGCGAATGAATGGGAGGTGAACGTTGCTCGGATGCATGAGATTTTCGGCACTGCGGTGCTGAACCGGTTAAATACTGTAACTTTTTGCCCATGTAAGTCCCACAGAGATATTGGCCCTTATTCAATTCACTTTTTCTCCTAAGTTTTCTCCTAAAAGATAATTTTTCATCTCCTGTTTAAAATAATTGTTCAGCTCTCTGCAATTAAAAAAGCACCAAAAAAATGGTGAGAAAGTGCTATCAAAATAATTCTATGTATTTTCTTGCTTTCTGGTGGTTTAACCACTTGAGGACCTAGCCTTTACCCCCCCTTAAGGACCAGCGCTGCTTTTTCAGATCTGTGCTGGGTGGGCTCTACAGCCCCCAGCACAGATCTAATGACAGGCAGAGCGACCAGACCGCCCCCCTTTTTTCCCCACTAGGGGGATGATGTGCTGGGGGGGTCTGATCGCTCCTGCATGCTGTGGGTGGCGGGGGGCACCTCAAAGCCCCCTCCACCGCATGATTCCCCCTCTCCCTCTCCTCCCTCCCTCCCCCGAGAGATCGGAGGCTGCACAGGAACGGATCTGTCCTGTGCAGCCTCTAACAGGCTCCCCGCTGTCATGTGACAGCGATCCCCAGGAAAAACTAACTCGAAAACTGTCTATCTCACCCTTAGCTTGATGGTCCCACACCAAACCGTAGTAGGGGGAGGTCACAAGGGTCTGCAAATTTCTAGCTCAACTGAATAAATGTGACCACCCTGGGGATACCAAAATATCAAAATGCTTTATTGTACTCACATATACACAATCAAAACACCTCCATCCTAAAAACAATTAAAATACATGTGGAGCGCTCCGTTCAAGCACAACCCAGCATACCACAAGCACCCCTCATCTACACTGGTACCGGTACCAACTACGATATCCTCAGAGTGGGGAGATAGAGGTAGCCAGGTCTGCTGCATGAACTTGATTCTCAGCTCATTGAGGGTTCCCGTTTTTTGTACAGCCACATCACTTAGCTGGATAACAGCGATCGGTACCTCACCAGTCTCGCCGCGCTGCCATCAATCAGCGTTCCCGGATGTCCGTTTACGGGGCTGTCGTCGCCTACCAGCCTCTCAACCCAGCCTCTCAACCCAGCAACCCAGGCTGGTCGTAGTTGGTACCGGTACCAGTGTGGATGAGGGGTGCTTGTGGTATGCTGGGTTGTGCTTGAACGGAGCGCTCCACATGTATTTTAATTGTTTTTAGGACGGAGGTGTTTTGATTATGTATATGTGAGTGCAATAAAGCATTTTGATATTTTGGTATCCCCAGGGTGGTCACATTTATTCGGTTGAGACAGCGATCCCCGGACCCTGATTGGCCGGGGATCGCTGATCTACTACAACGCTGCTACTGTAGCAGCGTTGTAAAAAAGTAAACAAAGCGGATTATTTCCGCTTGTGTTTACATTTAGCCTGCGAGCCGCGATCAGCGGCTCGCAGGCTAATCACGGAGCCCCCCGCCGTGAAATGACAGGAAACAGCCGCTCACGCGAGCGGCTGTTTCCTGATTAATTAGCCTGCAGCCGGCGACGCAGAACTGCGTCGCTGGTCCTGCAGCTGCAACTTTGCCGACGCGCGGTATGAGTGCGCGGTCGGCAAGTGGTTAAAAGGCATTTTATTGATAAGATGTGAAAATATCACCTAGGAGGAAATGTAAGAGAGAAAGTAATTTGAATAAAGGCCATTGCCATTAACAGACAATGGGCCCGAACTAATTTACTTTTTCTCCTAAGTTTTCTCCTAGGGGATGATTTAAATCTTATCAATAAAATGCCCTTTAAGCCACCAGCAAGCAAGAAATTACTCAGAATAATTTTGACAGTACTTTCTCACCTACTATTTGGTTCATTTTCAATTGAAAGGTGCTGAAAAGGTATTATAAACAGAAAAATAAAATTATCTCCTAGAAGAAAATTTAGGAGAAAAGGTGAATTAGATCACGCCTAATGGGCCAATCCATTTCCCCTTTTTTCCTAAGTTTTTTCCTAGGTGATATTTTCACATTATTTTTTCAATTGCAGAGTGCTGAAAAGTTATTTTAAACATAAGACGAAAAAGTATTTCCTATGAGATAACTTAGGCGAAATAGTGAATTGGATAAGGGCCAATATGACTCATGTCCCTTATGACAGCCTAGCACAAGCTGAGGTGGAGTTTTATGATAACAAAGGTGCGTGGGAAGGGACAGAATTTGCTGCAAAAAGAAGCTAAATAGATAAAAAGGATGGATTGCATATTACCGCAAGGGATGGATGAAAACAGTAATATGAAGTGCTTTACATGATAAATGTTTTTTCCCCCGACAGGGAAGAAAAATGAATTAAATTCCCCAAGGCTGAACATGCTAACTTAGTGTAAAATGATATTTGTGATTTCTGTGCTTAATGTTTGGTGTTGGTGTCCCTTTCAGGAGACAGTGGCATAAACAATTGTGTAGCGTCTCATAAGTGATAGACTTAATGATTCAGATTGTAGTAAAGATATTAACTGATAAACTGCACTAAGTTCATGTGGTGGGATCTATGGATAAGCACTGTTGGCTTCATGCTGATAAAAGGTTTGGAGAGTGAAACATGACATGTGTAAACTCGGTACCTAATACAGATATAACTAGAAGGAAGTAATGTGCTGCCTTGTTATTTCTCGGGCGTTATTGTGTTACTGTTGCAAAGTCTCAGCATTGGGCTGCTTTCAGGCATAAATCATCACTTTTCCTTTATTGTGTTGATTAACTCATTAATCCTTTATTAAAGTAGTCTAACACCCAGCATTTCAACTTTTCTTTAAAATATTTCTTACAGCTTAGAAACTATTATGCCAGATTTTTTTTTTTTAGCATAAATTCACTGAATGTGTTAAACATGACATTTTAGTGTTGCATTTAGCTAGAAATCCCTGTGCTGAGGTTTAGATACAAATTATCTATTTACAATGTAAATAAACAAACACCTCTCACACAGAGCACAGAGGGCTTCCCAGACAGGCTTTTCAGAGGTCTATTTGCATTCCAAACAAAGATACATTTGTATCTAAACCTCAGCACCGATGCAGATTTCTAGCTAAATACAAAACTAAAATGTCATGTTTAACCCATTCAGTGAATTTCTGCTTAAAAAAAATCTGGCATAATAGTTTCTAAGCTGTAAGCAATCTTTTAAAGCAAAGTTGAAATGCTGGGTGTTAGACCGCTTCAAGTATTCTTGGCCCAATTTTTCACTTGTGGTCTTTTTAGGGACTTGCATAAACTCTTCTATTACCCTGTAATCTGTGTTGCTAATGGTTATGTGTCTAAGGATCTTGGTCAGACTTTCTTCTTAATGCCTTCTCATTAAAACCATAACATAATTTTATTTAGACAAAAGGAGAGAGAGAGCGAGAGAGAGCAGATGCTGGCACTGCATGCATGAAGATTTATTACAAAACCATGCACTTACATTAGCCCGGTGGATAAAGCATCAGAAAGTAGATAAGCATAGAGGGCACCTGGGCACTGGACCAACCAGATTTGCCGATTAGAGAATGAAGAAGGCAGCCTCTGTGTACCTACTGCCAGACACAGAAAGACACATTTAGAGGTCTTGTGAAGTCCACACCTTGATGTGTCGGAGCTGTTCTGGTGGCACAAGGTGGATCTACACATTATTAGCCAGGTAGTTTTAATGCTATGGCTGAACAATGTATATTTACAACTGAGCACCTTCTTCATGCAATGCAGGAGTAAGATTTTAGCTGGAGTATTTATACTATTTATACATTGATTTTTAGTAGGACTATTCCTGTGTCTTTAATAAACCATGTAATCATGGTGTTTGACTTTTAAGGGGCAGTGCAGTGCCAAGCTGTTACATGGGTCTGGATCCCACATGTGCTGGAGATTCACATATGAAAGGATTCTTTTGTCTGCCTTTTAATAATGTGCCAAGCTTTTAACCTTTGACCAGAGTCCGGAAGGAGGGAGGATTCCCTGAACGTTCAGCTTGTCAGTCATATCTGGTGCAGAGATGTAGTCTGCTGTGCTCTAGCCTTGTACAAGCTAGTTCATAACCCAGCCAATAAAAAGCCACCGTCTATGGGAGCAGTATCATGTTTGAGCATGGTAAGACAGGTTTTTCATTTGTTTTAAAACATAAAATAACAAAGTAATTATATGCCTCGAGGTGAAGAATTGTTTCAAATGTCTAAGCAAAAGTGGACAGATCGCTGTATTTATTTATTTATTTGTTGTATTTATAAAGCGCCAACATATTACGCTACACATGTAGATTCTTACGACTTACATATGGTACCATACTGGTCACTAGCTATAGTGTGGTTTTATATAGGCAACTGTAGTGTGAATGTTATTTGCAAGAACAGCACAAACAGGTGCATTTTTACAGCCTTCCATTTTTGATCTGAGCTGGTACACCTTGTGGTAAACTGTCTGTAGAATCAGGGCTTTTCTAGACCATTTAGTACCCCGTGCCAGGCACATATTACCCTCCCCATCCACTGAAAGGAAAGATCGTAGCCTACAATCATTCGTTTTGCTGGCACCAATAACAAATATATACGGCTTCTTCTCAAAAAGTCTATGTAACGAACGGTGGAGCACAGAGAGGATCTGATTACCGGTGATCTGCAGTATCACTGGGAATACAGATGTATACCAGATTATAAGTGATCTGCAGTATCACCGATAATCCGATATACCAGCTAACCTCTGTCCACCTGAGTAGAGTGTAGTGATTGGTGTAACAGTAACACTTAGAGGACTGGGCCTCAGTGCAGTGAGGAATACTGCACGGCTTCCTTCCGAAGGCCTGAACTCTCCAAGGCAGGAGAAGTCAGGCTGCGAGTAGGAAGGATGGTCTGAAAGTGACACTCAGGAGGAAGTGTCACTAACAGGACGGGGAACCGCCTCCAATCGTGAGGTCGGTTCTCGAGGTCAGACAAGCTAGATCGTAACACACAGACAGATAAAGTACAGATTCAGAAGGCAGAGGCGGAGTCTAGGTACAGGCAGGGTTCGGCAACAGGGTATCAGAAATATCGAGGTACAAGATCAAGAGGCAGAAGCAGAGTCTAAGGACGAGCCGGGATTCGGCAACAGAGTATCAGAATGGCAAGGTACAAGATCAGGATACAAGAGGATGGTCAGGCAGGCAAAGGGTCATAACAGATAATCACAATCAAACTAGTACTTTAAACTATCAACAGAATCTAGCTAAGTGTAGGATTACAGCTCCAGCTGGTCCCGGCACACTTAAGGATCTGACTACGGGTCTGAGTGCTCCCACGTATGTGTTCGCAACGCCAGACAACCAGCAACTGAACAGCCAGCAGTATACTGTATATACACAAAGACCTCTCCAGGACCTCCCTAATTGCTGGACCAATAAGAGTGGTGGAAAATGTCAGCTGACCCGCCTGGTCAGCTGACTCCCTTCTGGCTGTTATTTAAGCTCTGCCTCTGTGCGCGCGCGCGTGTCACTCTGAATCTTGGTGGACTATCAGTCCCAGCCACACCAGTACTGTTTTGCAATGTATTTAGTGAACCGAGTGCGGGAGCTGCCTCCAATGCGGATTCCGCCGATCCCAATGCGGATTCCGCCGTTCCCAATGCGGATTCTGCCGTTCCCAATGCGGATTCCGTCGCTCTGCCTATGCGGCATGCAGTGGTTTTTCCGCGTTGTGACGCCATGCTGGACGCGGAAACAGCCGCCGCACCTTGAGAGACGGCGGCTATTCCGCATTTCTTCACAGTCTATAAATGATACAGAAATTATTACAAAGCCAGATACATCTCACTGATCCAAACTCACAGAACCCACATAATAAACAAGTTCATCCATATTCAGCTGTCTCATATCTACGATTGCCGCTTTATTTGCACATTAATAGCACCTTCCATATCATTGTATTGCTATTCTTGTCTCCTTAGTTATGTTAATCAGAAATCCATAAAGCACAGAGAGCTTAGACTAGCTCTGTGGTGCCCCTTCCTGCAGGTGTCTTCTTAGCCATCTGCCTGGTTTGTCAATGCCAAAAAACGGCTCTGTGTAGAATGTACCTGTCTTTGTGTCTCTCTGCAGAACCCCCTCAAACGGTGTAGATCTGTTTTGCTCTGCTTTAAACATTGGCATCAATGTACTGTGTAGTAGGAATGAGCTTCCGAATTTCGCGGATTTCCAGTTTCCCGTGGGATATCGGCATTCCACTGTAGAAATTGGAAATTGGAGTGTGGAAATCGGAATTACTGCATTACCGAGACTCAGAAAATTTAAGCCAATCACAAGACTCGGAAGTATTGAGTCAATCATAAAATTCAGCACTTTACCACGGTGGAACACTGCTATTCCAGCGCAGCCGGAGACTTGGGCGCAGCCGGAGCCACCATAGGCCGTAATAAGATACGGCTATAGCGGCGCACAGGGAATAACTTTGGCGCCATCAGAAGACGGAGCTGAAGTTACTTTTAAAACACAATAATTCGGACTCCAGCAATTGCAGCAATTCGGACTCCAGCAATTGCTGGAAGCTGAATTATTTCATTCCCCACTATCCATGGCGGCCTGGAGGTGGAATAGTATTTAACACGGCCGGGACATGTGCAGCAGCAGCATCAGCCATATACCGGCTGTATCCTGCGCCCAAGTCTCCTGTGCCGATTCTTCTCGTACGCACCATGGCTGCATGCATAATAGTGTACATGTGCAAAATATAGCCGATCCTGCAAAAAAACCTGTTTTAAATGAAAAAAAATTACCTAACTTTATTAACAAACTGGCAAAAAAAGTGTATTCTGCATAAATTGGAAATTCCAATTTAGATGGAAATCGGAAATTCAGTTTTTTATCAGAAACACACATGTTAAAATGCGGGAATTCCACCAGAATCAGAAATCAGCATTTCCGACAATCCCTACTGTGTAGTGAAAAGTACATAAAACTTAGGGATAGTTAAAGAAATAAAGTGTTTTAGGTACACTGCAGGAAACTGTGTGCAAAAATGATTACCTTTAGACTTGGAGTATGGTCATCACTCAACATTAACATACAATGGATTTGAGCAGCCTAACTCGGGCACCCAAACTGCACAGTCTGTAGCGTCAAAGCCTCAAGTTGCATTGTGGGCTATGGTGGCAGCTAATTCACTAGGCGCACTTCGCACCCAATTTATCCCAATTGCCCCTTCATTGACTAGCATAGTTTGCATCATTGGCCTCAATTCACTAAGCAGTGTAGACTAGTCTACTGATGGTTTTTAGTCTACTGATGGTTTGGTCAGTTGCGTCAAAGGGGAATTCACTATTACCAAATGTTTTACACCAGTTTTTAGACCTGGTCTAAAACATTTGGTAATTAGGTCAGTTAATCAGGGAAAATGATCAAAATATGCAATTCACAAACAAGTGACTGACATCCTTCTCCTTTGATGAGCTCTCCTCTGCATACAATTAAACTCCTGCATAATAAATTCAAAAGGTTCCATCCTCACATCTAAAATACCTTACAGAATTACTGTACCAGCAGAAATCTGCTGGTCTAATCTCTGTCAGAAAACGTGGGCGTGGTTACTCCTTGTTTGCCTTTGTGAATTGTGTAATTACTGAATGTTAGACCAGGTCTAAAAACAGGTCTAAAACTTGACTCCAAACCATCAGTAGACTAAAAACCATCTGTAGACTAGTCTAAACTGCTTTGTGAATTGAGGTCAATGGCCTCAATTCACTAAGCAGTTTAGACTAGTCTAGTGATGGTTTTTAGTCTACTGATGGTTTGGTCAGTTGCATCAAAGGGGAATTCACTATCACCAAATGTTTTAGACCTGTTTTTAGACCTGATCTAAACCATTTAGTAATTAGGTGGGTAAAGCAGGGGAAATGATCAAAAGATGCAATTCACAAACAAGTAGCTATGACTGACATCCTTCTCCTTTGATGAGCTCTCCTCTGCATACAATTAAACTCCTGCATAATTTATTCAAAATGTTCCATCCTCACATCAAAAATACCCCACAGAATTACTTTACCAACAATAAATCAGCTGGTCTAATCTCTGTCAGAAAAAGTGGGCGTGGTTACTCCTTGTTTACTTTTGTGAATTGTGTAATTACTGAATACTAGACCAGGTCTAAAAACAGGTCTAAAACATTACACCATCAGTAGACTAAAAACCATCTGTAGACTAGTCTAAACTGCTTGGTGAATTGAGGCCAATGTGGAGAAATTAACATTTTTCCTTTGCTATAGCCATATACTGTATGCATCAGCGCATGCAACCTTAGCAACGCACTGTATGTTCTGCACTGTAAGTATGGAATCCATTGCATTGCATCCCAACTGATCCGAACTGCGGCTGCCCATAGACTTTGGAACCTTACAGTGCACAAAACAGCGTTTGTTGCAACAGTTGTCAAAAACTGCTCTGAATGATGTTACGTTCTGGTAATTTATACTGATAGGATTCCCGAGTGCCAATTCACCAGAGCCATTGCCCAATCAGCTTTGATTAATCCTACACGATGAGGCAATGGGCAGCACTGCCTGGCTTATAGCTATTATCAGTCAGAAATAGAATATGTAGTTTCTGCTTTATTCCTGGTAAATAAATGCATGAAATAAAGCTAAAGGAGATGAGATCATGCTATTGGGCTGGCTAGCTATTTACAGGTAAGGGGTTTATTAGCTGCCTACCCGTGCATAATCATAATCATGTAAAGAAGAAGAAGCCTTACAAGTTGAGGTTGAATGTTGGAACAGGGTTCTGACTTTCAGCCAAGGTAACTGGATGACATGTTGTCACAATTTGTAATGCCGGTTATCCACCCTGCCTCCCACTCACAAGTAATACAATTTTAAACAAAAAAAAATCTCTGTACTCGTCTCTTTGAAAACAAAAGTTTGCTTTCTTAAAACAGAAAGGGCCTGATTCACAAAGCGGTGCTAATAGTTAGCACGCTGATGAAAAGCCCTTTATTACGCCTAAACTCAGTTTAGGCGTGATAAGTTTAGGTGTGATAAGTTTAGGTGTGATAAGTTTAGGCGTGATAAGTTTAGGTGTGATAAGTTTAGGCATGATAACTATAGCACCAACTGGGTTAGCACCGCAGTGCACAGCTGATCAAAAGTTTTGCGCTAGCAAAGTCTGGTGCACTTCACATAGAGTTTAATGGCGCTGCTTTGCGTGCGGGACTTTGCGTGCCATCTAAACTTATCACACCTAAACTTATCATGCCTAAACTTATTACGCCTAAACTGGCTTTTCACCAGCGTGGTGCAATGGTTATCACGCCTAAAGTCTCTAACTGGGTTAGCACCAATTTGTGAATTGAGCCCAAATAATTTGCGATAATTCAGGTTGGCGTGTGCTTGAGATGTCTCCCAGTGCATCACTGCTGAATATATGCAAATTAACCATTGTTACCCTTAGAAGCTTTGATCAAACAATCCGAAACAGTCTGTATGCGTGTTGGATTATTATGGCTCTGTACAAATTAACAAGCTGACACATCATTGCATTCCAGCGGTTCTGGAGGTGTGTTTAGCTTCTAAGGGCAACAATGGTTAATTTGCATATATTCAGCAGTGAGGCACTGGGAGACATCTCAAGCTCACTCCAACCTGAATTATCGCAAATTCTTTCTGTTTTAAGAAAGCAAACTTTTGTTTTTCTTAACATCTTAGTAAGGGGGCTTTTAGGACCATTGTAGTCCCTTACACACTCCAATGAGTTCTGGGTCACCATGAGCTCGCTGGTTAGTCTGTACCTCTCGTCTCTTTAGAAATGGTCAAAGAGATGCTAGTTTTTCCCTCCTGCTTGCAATTTGTAAGAAGCTTTGAACTGGGCCAAACAAAATTAACAGGAAATGCATCTGACTGGCCCAACTCTATATAGTATACCATTTGCATACAAGCCAGACCAAATGGGCATTGACCATCTCTACTTTTCACATCCCTGGTAAAAGTACCGCAGTGGTGCAATCTGGCCTGATCTGGCCTAGACCATGACTAAATGACTGGAAATGGACTGCAACATCAAGGTAATAGCCAGAGATTATGCAGTGTAATGCTGCAACTGAATCTCCCTCCTGCTGTTACCAATGGAAAGGGAAGTATTTATGCCACATATCCTACTTTATGCAATGACTCTTGTTGAGGACTGTGGGGGTTTGTTGGAGTGGCTGAGACTAGTCTGTCATCATACCTGTAATTTTGGTCTGTAGGGCACTGTTCGGCATACAGGCAGCTAGGCTTTTGGTGAATGTGTGGGGAACCTGAGAATGCAAATGAAGGAACATTCACATGACTACCAAAGTTAACTACCAGACCAGTACCACATGACTAAGAGGGTTTGGGGGGGATTGCAATCACCTACTGGTGAGGCAGTTGGGGAGGGAAAAAATACTTGTTTTAAAAGAGACCCGAAGCAAAAATAAACTAATGAAATAAAGTATTGTATGTATCTTCCTTCTCCTAAAAATGACTTTTTAAGATATTCCACAGTGTTATCTTATGTTTAAAGCTACTTTTTAAGTTTTAACTGTTTTATTGTTTTTGCTCAATGACACATTCATTGAAGTATTCCAGAGCTAAACTCTTTGATCTATTGACCCTTTTAATCTCTTTCCTGCTCTCAGAAGCCATTTTCTGCTATGAAAATGTTTTATAGTTGGAATTTCTTATCGGTGAGGGTCACACTGTAGTCACTTCCTGTCTGAGTCAGAACTGAGTCAGCCACTTACATACCTGATATTTAACTCTTTCAGGCAGAGAAATAAAAAAAGGAACACAGCATAGTTATTAGTGTGCTTGGCTCTGTACATACCCATGTCCATCTCACCATGTCACACGTCACTTCGGGTATCCTTTAAACTTCAACTTCTTTTTGCCAACTGTCTCCTTTAAACTAAAAATTAAGCAAATGCTACAAACTGCCTATAAAGAATAAAAACGTTTGAGCATAAGCAATTCATTTTGCTTGTTCAGAAAAGTCTAAAGCTGCATAACTGGGTTTGGGATCAGCTGGATAGCATACTGGTTAAGGATGTTGTCTTTGATGTAAGGTTTGGGCCTTTAATCAGGATGGAATACTAGCTCAAGCCAGTACGTAAAACAGTAAGGAGTCTTTGGACAAGGCTTGAGGGCGTAGTTATGGGCGATAGTAAAATATCGTTATAAAATACCAATTTTTTACTATAAAAATGTAGAAAATTGATATTAAATCCCGATATTTTACTATTGTCAAACATAGCCCTACTCTCACACAGAACCCTCCTCCTGCCCCTAACCCTAACCGCCCCCCCCATGCCTAAAAACTAACCCCACCCCACCCGCACACACTACCTGCCTAATGCCGAAAACTAAAATGCACATTACCTGTCTAATGCCTAATAAAACGACCCCCCCCACCCGTGCACACTACCTGTCTAATGCCTAAAACTAACCCACCCCACTCACACTACCTACCTAATGCCTAAAACTAACCCCTGCACCCACACACACTACCAACCTAGTGCCTAAAACTACCCCCCCACCCACACTCACTGCCCACCTCATCCCTAAAACTAACCCCCCACCCGCACACAGTACCTGCCTAATGTCTAAAACTGACCCCCCCTACTCGCACACACTACCTATCTAATCCCTAAAACTACCCCCCCCCCCCCACACACACAAATTACCTAACATTGCAAACCCCCCACCCCCAGCAGCTGTGGTGTGGTACGATGACTGCACCGAACAAAAAAAGTAAAAAAACAAAGGTAAAATATCAGTAGCCACAGAATAGCAGCATTTGGGCGCCCACAATGCCCGATATATAGCGGGTGCTGTATCAGCTCTGGCACCCAAAGGCCGCTATTTTGTATTGGCGCCTTTAACGGCACCCATTTTATACAGTTGCCACATGCACCCTTTTTTCCTGTCCTGCCCTTTCACACCAAGTTTGTTCCTATTTGATTTTCCGATCACAGCCATTTTCACGATCACAAGATCAGCTCATTTAAAATGGTAATTGTGACAATGCATTCACACTAAATGTGTGTCGTTTTTTTCCCAAAAAGGCAATTGCTGCCTTGCTGCATTTTTCCTGTGTTTCAGTTGAGACTAGGGTTGCGACTTCATCCCTTTAAATACCAACACATCTAAGCTATACAGGTTCTGGGGATACTCACACATAATCAGTGCCTAAATTGCATCTAACTAGCCACCAGGCATGTATAACTCATATGTGCCGGTATTTAAAGGGATGAGGTGGCAAACCTGATTGAGACCAATATAGAGAAAATTGCATAACCCAGCAAAATCAATTTAACTTGCGTTTGCAAGAAAAGTGCAATATAAATGTCTAGTCTTGTCTTAAGCTTCATAATACTTCATACATACAGTATTCTCAATAATTGCTGCCCAAGACAATCCTTGGTGGTGATAATTTCAGGTGACAACAATCAGCAGATGAGTTGAAACAAGCCTTATTTTCCATGTTTGTTTGTGTTTTTTTCAGATTGTGGCAAAATACTTTGGAATCAGAATGCTACCATCGTAGGGGAAAAAGCAAAAGAACAAAATCACGGATTGCAAATGATGCAAACAATGTGCGATTCCCAAGCTGGCCATTTTATTCATTGAACAGTATATGTTTTGCCTCATGTGGTAAAAAATGTGAGCAAGTGTGCTTCCTGCCTTTGTGTACCTTAAACTGTACCTGTGATGAAAGACATCACAGGTACCATACTTACCTGGGGCTTCCTTATACCACCTTGAGATCACTCAGTCGCTCGCTGTCTCCCCGGCAGGCTCCTGTCACCCGCAATACAGCCCAAAAGCCTGATCGAGTTGCGTTTCGTCGCGCATGTGCGTCCCGCAGGCGTTCTCCCCGTTGCGCTCCCGCGGCTTGAGCATTCTGCGCTTGCACAGTGCTACTTCAGGAGAGCACGCCTGGCTGGAAGCCCAAAATCAGTATATAACCTGAGATGGCTTTCATCTCAGGTTCACTTTAAGAGTCCTTCCATACTGTTCACATTGTGTTGTGATATCTTCGTAAAACAACAGTGCGGAAAAGTCACATCACGCATTAGCATGCTGTGCTTTACTCTGACTTTACCTGCCACACCACGTCCATTGTGAACGTGCTGTGGGAATATCATTGTCCAGCTTTGCAATGCAATTATATTGTCTGTAACAACGGAATGGAACATATTTAGTGTGAAAGGACCCTTTGGGTGACACTACATTTTCTTCGGTACTTATCCGTTAGCCGGGCGCATCCGGCAGGTGGCGCTAATTACTATTCCCCCTCCAGGCCGACATGGATAGTAGGGAAAGATGTAACTCTGGTGGAGTTTTGTCGCCACCTAGAGGATGCGCCCGGCTAACGGATAAGTACCTTTTCTTCTTATAAACAGTTTTCAAACACTTATTAAACTGTAAAGGTAAAGTGTATCAATAGCTGTGCTCTGCTAGTTCAGTTTAGCGCATCCCATTGATGAAAGTCAAAACTAAGGAGCTAAATACATAAATCATTGTTAAAACACGTTTTTATTCAGACAACACATCTATATTTACATCTATATTTTACATCTATATTTACAAATGCAATACAATCACACATCCATGAACCTCACAAGATGATGCACTAGACACAAACAATCATTTTAGCATGGTGTGGTACTGGAGGGGTTAATGAAGGCCGAGGAATGTCAGAGTTGAGCCGGAGGTGTTGGCTGGTCACCTGTGAGGGATTAGCTGGGCCTGCAGACAGTTGTTGTTTGAGAACTGTCTGAGGCCACAGAGGGGGGATACTTTAGCATTGAAAAAAGGAATGGGCAAAGAATGCCCCCACCAGGGACCTTCCTGTCCTGCCGAGATTATTATACCAGTGTCAGATGTGTCTGAAAGGCCTGCTCTGACCCACAGGTCCTGTCTGCAGAGAGGCTAAATCCACCCAGCTTTGGAAGGGGGCCTAGAAGATAGTGATAAGAAATGGCTTTAATTTTAGATCACATTAATAACATTTATAACTTTTAACAAAGAAAATATGTCTGATTATAAATATCTGTAGATAGTAAGCACACAAGGGCAGAGCTCTCTCACCTTTTGTGTCTTGGAACATGTTACACATTTTATTCATCATGTTGTATTTGTCACTGTAATTACCAATTCTGTGTTTTGTATCGATCCTGTATTTTGTGCTAATGCTGTGTTTTTTTATATTAGTTTATGCCATTGTTTGTATTTTTATGTGCCCCATGTTTGTTTCTTATTTTGTACAGCGCCACGGAATATGTTGGCGCTTTATAAATTATAACTTTTCTGTAGTTATACAATTGTTTTAATCATATTAAAAATGTATCTTATGTACATATGTTTCTGCTTATTAATGGCAATTAAAAGTGGCAGATTTTGAAGTAACAAGATTCAAGAACATACAAGTCTGTTCTTGGAGACAAGAACATACAAGACATGTTTTATATATATACACACACACACACACACACACACACACACACACACACACACACACACACACACACACACACACACACACACACACACACACACACACACACACACACACACACACACACACACACACACACACACACACACACACACACTTTTTTCAATACAGCCATCTCTTTGAAAATTCTTTTATATATTCATGTACCTGGCGTTGACCCCGGCTAACAAAGGTGACAGATTAACAAGTGTAACAGAGAGATCAGGTTAAATTAGGTGGTGCCTTAACTTGTCATTACATTCTGCATTACATTCTGAGGACCATCACATATTACAGAGGTCCATGATAGTAATAAGAAGTATACATTACATTTTCTACTAGAGGCCAATAGCTTTTCCTATTTCTGTATACTGGGTGTTAATCAGCATGATACCTACAGTAAAAGTGTCCAAGTGTGTAACCAGTTAGGGCCCATTTCCACTAGACCCGAATCTGCATGCGATTTTGAAGGCAGATATGCAGACGATTGAAATCAATAGGCCTTATTCAAATCAAGTGTGCGAAAAAAATATGCAGAATGCATCCAGACCCCCATAGCTCTACATGGCACGGATGTAGCGATTTACAAGCCAATTTGCATCAGCATGTCCGTTTCAGAAATGCAGTCCAGTGGAAATGCAGCCTAGACTGATTATTCCAGGTGTGGAAAATTAGTAATGACCTCCTACTTTGCACAGCTGATTACTTATGCAGGGAGATGGGGAGTTTCTAGGCTGTCTGTACCCCACAAAAAGAAAACCAATTCCAAGTTTGGCTTCAGTTAGTTTTTAAAATTTGTTGCTGCAAACTGAACTGGGGAAACTTGTAACATTCTATTACAAAAAGTCTACTACAGCTCTAATATAAAGTAGTAGGTCATAAAACAATGGTGATCATCATGATCTTCACACCCATAACAAGTGTAGCCACATACACACCTGATCTGAAGCATGGATTCCTGTATCAGAGGGAGTAAAGTAGTTGTTGGAGTCCCCCTCACTGCTCTGGGTTCACAGGGGCTGCTCCAATTCAGTAACACAGATTTAGAGTACAAATGTAGCCAATACCAGAATGGAAATCCTGCACTCAGCATATATTTTCCATCAAACCTGTGATCTTCTTTAAACTAGTTACATGGCACTTGAAACAATCACAAATAACATATCTGGTGTAAGGGACGAAGATTTGAATATGACCCCCAACACCCGTAATATTTTAATGGGGTCACCAATTACATTTTTACAAAGTACTAAAATATTTGCAAAGTAATTCTCTGTGCGAGCTAAAACTTATGTTGACTCCACACCAGCAGGCTAACCTGGCAGGTATTTATTAGATCGACCAAATGTATCAACAGGGAAGGTAGACACTGAAGAAGATGTTAAGTGAAGATCAATTACATTTTTCTGTAATAGCAAAGGACCAATAATAAAGTGAAAAGTTGTAATATTAAAATGCATACATACTCATATTCATAAGAAGTACATTTCTCCCAAAGTAAATGCAATATAAATTACCTTTGTCCTATAATGCTGTTTTTTCTTGCAGTAGGAAGTAAAACGCTGACAGATCTGATAGGTTTTGGGCTAGTCCATCTCCTCAAGGGGATTCTCAGCATTTCCTTTTATTCTTACAAAATGTAATGAATAGCGGAGATGCCGCCGCGCGGTCTGGCAGCGGGGCGGCTGTCTCCGCGTTCAGACCGGCGGTTTCCACACAGCAGCATGCATCTGGTTTGCCTGGGCCTTCTAGTGCACACAGATGGAGAGCTACGCGTGTGCGCTAAAAGGCAGGACCTTTATGCCAGCAGGAGAGGTATCAGCTGACCAGGACGATCAGCTGATTCCAGCGGAACTCCTGATTGGCTGAGTGGCTGGGGGCGGCGCTGAGGAGCGCTGGAGTATATATACAGCTTGCCTGTCAGTTGCTGGTTGTCTGCCGTTGCGAA
Organism: Hyperolius riggenbachi; assembly: GCF_040937935.1. NCBI lineage: Eukaryota > Metazoa > Chordata > Amphibia > Anura > Hyperoliidae > Hyperolius > Hyperolius riggenbachi. The sequence goes on along the minus strand of NC_090647.1, from coordinate 343,697,904 downwards.
TACTTGCGTGTGAGCACTCAGACCTCAGTCAGATCCTACAGTGTGTTAGAACCAGGTGGACCTGGGAATTCACACTTAGCTAGATTACTCTCTTTTTATTTGCTGTATTATACTTTAGACCAGTTCCAGGGTGTTGAGGCCAAGGACCTCACACCCAAGCTTAGGATTGCTGTGTCATTGCAGTGTTATATCTTAGACCAGTTCCAGGGTGTTGAGACCAAGGACCTCACACCCAAGCTTAGGATCACTGTGTCATTGCTGTGTTATATCTTAGACCAGTTCCGGGGTGTTGAGACCACGGACCTCACACCCAAGCTTAGGATTACTGTGTCATTGCTGTGTTATATCTTAGACCAGTTCCGGGGTATTGAGACCAAGGACCTCACACCCAAGCATAGGATACTGTGTTATTCCTTAGACTAGTTCCTGGGTGTCGAGACCAAGGACTTCACACCCCAGACTAGGATTGTGCTTTATATCTGTTATGACCATTTGCTCTGTTGACCTCTCTCTTGCTTTCTGATTCGGTACCTCTGCCTATGTGCCTACCAGTTGCCAACCTTGCCTGTACCCGGTTACCGAATCAGCCTCCTGTCTTTGTACCTAATCTGCTCGTGTGTTGCTGACCTGGCCTGCCCGACCCTTCTGACTGTCACTCATCCCTCGAGTGTTCAGTCTGTCTGTACTACCCGTGACACTAATCCACCAAGTGTCAGTTAGCTGCAAGGACCTCTCGCTCATCAGAGAGTTCTTCCTGCAGTGCAGCCAGTGGCCTCTATCCCATAGGAGTCCCTCGGCTGCAGTACAGTCTGATTACCAGGTTACTAGGGAATCACTGGCTGCCAGAATATCTCTATCCCCTCTCTTTAAGAGATAGTCCCTGCACAGCCAAGGGCCACCTGCTCCTCAGGTGGTCTCTGGCCTAAGTTATTTGTGTCTCCCGCCCCACGGGAGATAGCCTACAGTTGCACCAAACACTTACACTTCATTAGGTGTCCAGAGGTTAGTCATACTTTCATTATTAGTGATTCTGCAGATCATCCATAATCAGATTCTCTCTGTGTGCTGACACCGATTGTTACACAAAAGTACTCTCTTAAAAGGATCTGTACAAAGGTACCAGTCAGCCTCCCTACTTGCTTGCTTGCTATTATGACAGTTGGCTTGAGCAACTTCCATTCATTAAGTGATTTTGAAGCTAGAGAAACACCTGAGAATCCCCTATGAAGAGATGGACTAGTCCGAGAAATGTCAGATCTACCAGATTTTTAGTGCCTTCTGCAAGCGACAGCATTATAAGACAAAATCAATTTATAGTGCATTTTACACTGGGACAATTGTACATTTTATACATGAGCATACACATGCATTTAACATTTTACAATTATTTATGACAGTGGTCCTTTCAATATTCTGCCATGCACAACAAACACCTGGTTCATTCTGCTGTGGCCATACGCTTTTCTGCTACTGCCCAGAAAAACATTGGACACAGTTTGCCGTTGATTTGTCATTATGTCAGGTTTGAAGATACACTGTTAATATAAAAGGTGGGCTCCAACCAACAGCAATCACCACAAACTAATATGACATGTGTTAGTCCGGTTGTAACATGACTCAGAATGGTTTGAGAAGTAAGAATTTGTAGAGAAAGCAGACAAGGGTCTGCAAGTCAAAACACTCAATGAGTCATGGAGTTTTTATAAAAAATATATATAAAGTTTTTATTTTAACACTTTAAAAAGTCAAATAGTAGCACGTAAAAAAACCCCATATTACAAGGCAGTTATTAAGGCACAGTCTGCTAGGTCACACTGCTCCCTATCCAATTGCTGTATTATGCACTATTAGTATCAAGAACCATCATGCAGGAAGGCTAAATTGGTAGTCCAAATGGCTGTATCCATATAGTGGCCTGTTGTATCCAAGTTAGGCCCAGGTTAATATTGAGTATAGGTGTATATACAGTTCTAATAGTAGCACCCACGACAAAGTGCAGAGACATGCAGTCAGGTAAACACCATGTTCACAAGGTCTTGAACGATTTGGGAGATATAGGTAACAGTTCACCCAGTATATGTTACTCAGTCTGTATTGCGGTGATGCCCACTCGCAGCATCCACCCCGCAAACAGTAAATCTGTACATCAATAAATCCACTTAGCTCAGATGCCCAATCGCAACATCTTCATGGATCCAAAACAGCACAGTACCACAAAGCATGGATACAGTAAAGTTGTATAGCTACCACAACGTTGGTACAGGCCTGTACTTGTGGAGGAACTTCCTCATTGGAACTGTGATAGTAAAACATCCAGGTCGTCAAAACCAGCGGTGTGAAGGCCAGCAAAGCTGGATGATGTGGGAGCGGTGGAGATGGAATGTAAGCCGACCGGTTTCGCCGGGATACCCGGCTCTTTAGGGCGCCTAGCCGTGCAGAAACTGCCTGTGGGTGCAGTGGTGTCGCCCCACGCCATAAATGGCGTGTCCGCGGAAGTGCGTCCGCTGCGCTCCACCAAGGGGCGCGGTTTCTGCGTTCCACGTAGCTCGGACCAATGGCGGAATTGACGTGGGCGGCGCATGCCCAGAGCGCGACCCAGGCCTCCGCATTAGGTGAGCGCCGACAGTAAGAGGCAGGGGGCGGGCGCCAGTGCGCAAGACACGCCCCCCAGCACCGCCCCCTTTGTCGGCGCCCCTGTGTGGCCGCTCCCATCAAAGCCCCACGCACAGAGACCCGGAAAGGGGATTGGAAGAAGGGACGGATAGAGGGGAAAACAGCAGATCTCTGCGCGCACAGGCCAAAAGGAGAACTGGCCACACAACCAAGCTTAAGGCGAGACCCCGCTTAGAAAGATTTAAGAAAGTAATAAATGTTACACTAATTAACTGAGATCTACATATATGTAGTACAAGAACGACATCAGCATAGTGAATCATAACATATATATCCATACCAGTAGATCACATAGATAATAATGAAAAAAATGTATATATAGAAGGCATCCACCAATATCAATAAGGTGTAGTGCCTGAGACAACCCTTAGTAAAGGGTTGGAGGCAGCAGTGGGGGGCCCAACCGCCCACCCGGAGAACAGCATGTAAGGAATGGGGAGGGAAAACAAAATAGGATGAAATGAAATAAAGAAGATACACTGTACTTGATACACTGTACTTGATTTCATGCTAGACTTTCATTCAAAAAGATCATGAACAAAAATTTTGGGTGACAAAAATCTAGAGTGTGAAATTATACCCTTCCAGCCATTCCAGGCAGTAAACACAATCTGGCACTTCTGCTGGTTTCCCTTGTGTGCAGTGCAACATGGCCCCATATATTAGTAAATTGGACCGCTTGTTTCTACTTCTTAAGCTGAATACTCACCTGACGATGCAGGAGGATGGATCCCAATGATGCCCCCAGATGCCGAGCATTCCCCAGTCCATCTTCCTGCGGGCGGGTACAAGCAACATAATGCGATGGCACACGACGGCCGCAAACAAGAGTTCAATCGATCGCGGTACTTTGTCATCGGGGTCCGGGGATCTTAAAGATCCGATTCGTCGTGACAGTTATTGTTGCTGTGCATTGCCAAACGTAGTTTGCGTAATCGCTCATTTGTACCCACGACGCTAGGTCATGGAAACGATCACTTGTCACTCAAACAAATTGCCAGTCTTTTGAAAATCGTCTGAAAAATCGTCTGAAACATTGCATAGTGGGTATGGGCCTACAGGATCGATTTTTTAAAAGCTCCGTAATGCATGGAATGTAGGAGAGCAGCACCACATTAATGAAGGTGGACTCCCAAGCAGTGATGGTTAGTTGGCACTGTACATACACCCTTACACGTTCTTATTTATTGACCCAGAACAAAAAGGCAGACAGATGTTTTGACTTTCTTTCCTTGCTTCACAAGCTGCACCTTTCTTTCATGTCATGGAGTCCCAAAGTACTGAAGCCAAAAGAGCTGCATGACCATCCAGCCACAAGAGTATTTAAACATAGCTTATCAGTGGTATAGGTATGTATCACAAATTTGTTTAGGTTAGCAGCACGATTGAGGGAATCCAAGCTTAGCAGGGTTTAGTGAGAAGGTCTTGGGATCCCTCAGCCAATCATCTGCTGCTCCTCTCAGAAGGAAAAATTGCTGTCATCTCAAACCACAATCCAATGGGTGAAATTCTTTTCAGCTAAGCAGTGGGGAAGCACCATGTGACTGCTTCACTATCACACTACAAACCAAAGTGTAGTACCAACTGAAGCTAAAAATCACCTAGGAGAAAATGTAGGAGAAAAAAGTCCTTATCCAATTAACTTTTTCTCTTGAGTTTTCTCCCTTACTCTCTCATCTTACCTAAAAAATAACTTTTCAACACGAAGCAATTTAAAAAGTACTAACAAGTATGTACAATTACTTTCACACTTATTTGAGTATTTTCTTGCATGGTGGGAGCTTTACAGGTGTTTTTTTTGTAAGGGTTAAAAAGATCTCCAAGAAAACTCATTAGAAAAGTGAATAAGATATGGGCCAATGTAAATTAAATAAGGGACAAAAGTCTCTGTAGCCAGGTTTACAAGTTACAGTGCATTGAAATTTGAAGACAGGGAACCAGATTACAAACGTGCTCATGTTGTTGCCATTGTGTGTTTATGATGCTCAGTATTAAAAATTAATATAATTGCAAAAAATCTCTTTCTTTAAAATGTCTTCATGTAGCTCTTGTGCAATTCCTTCCTCCTTTTGAAAAGACTTTTGATCAAGCTTCACATTAGGAATACACTAAGAATAAACTTAGGAAAACACTAAGAATAAACTTTATATGTGTAAATAATTTTTTTTTAAAATGTATAAGGAAAACAGTTGTCTACTTAGCAAAGTTTCTTTTCAAGTCAAATGAGAGCTCACTGTTGCAGGAAATGATTTGTAGTTGTTTTTTGTAATCATTTGTAAAATTCAACAGTTATCGTTAGATAAAAGGCACTCTTCTGCGGTGCATTTTTTCAGTGATGGACAGAAGGAAAAAAAAAGGGAGAATGAACTTGGAAGAAAAACAGAGGAACACCTGTGGAAATGTGATCCCTTGAAAGCAGCCCCCACCCCCTAGAAGTCATAGCCAAGGGCAAGCTATAATTCATAGAAATATTTTGGTGTGGATTCCCCTCCTCCTGTTCTCTGGGCTGCATCTTATTTCAAAGGCAGACAAACAACACACTCTTCTGTGTGGCATCTCCAGCCCTAAATCTCCCTTTCTTCACATTCTTGTAATTTGACACAGCAGTCCTGTATCTGACCCCTGCATGGGGCTTGAGGGGGTACACATCTTTCAAGGGCTGTTGGGCTTTAACTCTCACCTTGCCATGTCAAGCTAGTGAGAAGGCCTTTATGAATTAAGTATATTTTACAGGTGGGATTATGTCATGTATGGAAACTGTTTAAAATCTAATTACATCATTATGAAAATTCTGTTTCTACTTATTGCGCCACTTTAGCTTAAATATTGCAGTGAATATCCAAAGCTTGTTAAGATGGATTTTGGCTCTTGAGATAGGGGCCTGAATATATGAAAATATAATAAATATGTCAGAGGTGGATTTCCCATTAGGCACCTGTAGACAAAATAACTAGAGTCTACAATATGGTGGTAATATGGTGTGCACCAGCACGTCACAAAATATTTTTACTGAAAAATTAATGAGAGCCATTCCAAAAATAACAGTGCATAGAAAACGTGACATTGGTTAACAAAGAAAAATAACTGTTCTTGTAAAGTCAGCTGAAAGGCCTCTCTTTATTTCTTGAAATGAATATGGTTACTTATTTATGACTCTTAAGGACAGTATAATGTCTGCAAGTATAAAGGCTCCACAGTTTGGCTACAGTCTTCTCCTGCTCTACAACTGCTGAGCCAGCCCCTTGATTCCAGCATACAGAAATCCTCATCAGTTCTGAGATGGACACCATTGAAGGTGTAATCAGTGTTGGTGGATTGTACACATGTCCAATGATGCCACTTGGGCAGCAGAGGCCACAGGGTTAAAGGAAAGATTTATTTTACAAGGCAAGACAAGACACAGAACATTTATATAGCACTTTTCTCCTGGTGGACTCAAAGCGCCAGAGCTGCAGCCACTAGGACGCGCTGTATAGGCAGTAAGGGAGTCTTGCCCAAGATCTCCTACTGAATAGGTGCTGGCTTACTGAACAGGCAGAGCCGAGATTCAAACCCAGGTCACCTGTGTTAGAGGCAGAGCCTTTACCAATACACCATCTAGCCATATTTTTGGTTGTCCTCTTAGTGCCCGTTTCTCCACTAGATGCAGTAGTATTGCACAGGCGCAGTACCTCCTAGATGACGTGGATGGTCAGTTATAGGTCCAGATCTATTTCATTTGTGAATTAATGACCTGGAAGGTGGAATAGAAAGGGATGCTGCCATTTTTGCATATGAATCATGGTAAACTATGTTCAACACTGAGAGAGCTATAGATATGCTGCAGAAGAATCTTGACAGCATGGCTATAAGAGCAGGTAAATGGCACATGAAACTTAATGTTGAAAAAAATGTAAGGTCATGCAGCTTGTCCATGACAAAGACATGATAGCACCAAATAAACTAAATGGGAAACAGCTGGAATCATTGGACTTGGAAAAGGACTTGGGAGCAGAAGCATAGCAATAACCATGGCAGCCAAAGTGTCTGCTATGGGGCCCCAGGGTGGGTGTGGGTTGGGCGGGATGTGGACGTGGTCCTAAATGTGTTCATTGATATTTAAATTGTTCTAGTAGCAGAAGAATATTGCACCATGTTAGTCATTTTTCTGTAATCTATCTCTGTGCCCTTGTTCTGTATGCACTGTACAGTGCATGTACAGTAAGTGTGCAATGTAAATGTCCATTTACAACCATGTAGTTGTGGAATAGTACCTAGGCATGGGGCACCATTGAAATGTTGCTTTGGTAGCCCACAGTTTCTAGCTACCCTACTGCTTTGGCAACTAAAGAATATGTTAAGAAAGACTAATAGACGGATTCAAAGCAAACAGAGGCAGTATAACAAACAATATAACAAACATGCACATCTAAAGGGATGTCGGGATGCCTCTTACTATTTGAATGCTGTGTCTGCATGGAGAACAGTATGTAACAACAGAGACTCTTCTGCTGTTATGAACAGGTTTTTGTCAATTGGCTTTGGTAAATTACCGAACTTCTACTTTTATGAACTGAAGCCTTAGTTGCTGTATTCTTCCATCACTCTCTAGAATAGAACTGTCTTTCTGTTCAGTTTGCAGTCTTTAAAGCCCAACTAAACCCATAATTGAAGAAGGCAAATTCTGAAAACAATCATGTTGATTAGCGTAAATTATAAGTATTACCTGTGGAAATAAACTTTTCAAATTGTAAAATACTGCTATTCACTTATCAGTCTGTCATCCTGATTGCTATTAGAATTTGCAGTCTTTTTATTTTGGTTTAGTTAGGCTTAGGTTTGACAAAGTGTTAACAATAAAAAACACTGAAGCTAAATTTAAAAACGCTGAACGGTGCTATGTGCTTATGCTGGTTCTCTTTGTCTTATATTAATGGTGTTTACAGATCAAGAGCCATTCATAATTAAAAATATGCAGTAATTGGAAAATTATGGTTCAGTGATACAGTGGCTGGGATAGAGACAGAAGTCTACAGTCATAACAGAAGTCACAGCTAATGACTGGTGAATGCGTTATAGCCAAAGGGAAAGGATCACATAAAACCGGCCACGAGTGGAAGCCGACATGTAGTGGACTGAAGTTTTGTGGGCAACACGGGCAGATGATGGACCATCATTAAATGCATTGAAGCAGTGGTGCAGACCGAAGCAGGTAAAAACAGCCTGTTCATTTGGGAATAGGTATAGCTATAGGCCGCTATGTAATTTGTGGATATAGCAGCACCCAGGGTGTAAATTTGGTTGCCGCTATTAGCCTCTATGTAACTAGCCGGGCTAGCAAAAAAGGGCGCACAGGGATAGTGGACAAAAAGGGCGCCGCCATAGACTGCAATGCAAAATATCGGCTATTCGGCGCCCGACAGGAAAAAAGGGCGCCCGAGAAATAGCGTTTTACAGGGATCGTGTTAACAAAAGGCTCCGTTTACAGGATAAAGTTTATAACAAATATCGTTTACAAGTTCGTTTTGACTTTGTATTATACTTATTTTTTCGTTTGTAAATTTCGCTTATATGAGTTTTAACTAGTTTTTTCGTTTTAAAATTACGCTTACAAACCTATTACAACTAAAATTTCGTTTACACTTCTTTTTGCATTTAAAATTCGTTTTCATATGTATAATGCTTAAATAACGTTTCTCAACCTGATTGCATTAGAAATACATCGCTTTTGGTATTAAATTTGTTTTTACATTTATAATGCGTTGATTATAGTTACTAAAATATCGCTTTAAATATTACTGTTATTTTAAGATTTCTAATGCATAAGTGATTTTAAGGTTATCTATTGTATTGTATGTGTATATATATTATATATACCTTTTTCTACTTCTAATATTATTAATGTATACGTGATTTTAAGGCTACCTATTCCATGACAAATATATAAATTATTTTATTCATGTTATTTGGAGTGAAGTATTTTAAGGATTAAATATATTATTGTTTATATGTGTTTAGCGTGTTTGTGCAGTGGGGATGGTTAGGTTTAGGCATTACTAGGGGGTCTAGGGGTTAGGGATAGGTACAGGGAGGGTTAGGTATAGTTACAGTGCAATATACACACCAACAGGGGGGTGGTTAGTTTTAGGCACCACCAGGGGGGTCTTAGGTTTAGGCACCACCAGGGGGGTCTTAGGTTTAGGCACCACCAGGGGGGTCTTAGGTTTAGGCACCACCAGGGGGGTCTTAGGTTTAGGCACCACCAGGGGGGGTCTTAGGTTTAGGCACCACCAGGGGGGTCTTAGGTTTAGGCACCACCAGGGGGGTCTTAGGTTTAGGCACCAACAGGGGGGTCTAGGGGTTAGGGATAGGTACAGGGAGGGTTAGGTATACTTACAGTGCAATATACACCACCAGGGGGGTGGTTAGGTTTAGGCACCACCAGGGGGGTCTAGGGGTTAGGGATAGGTACAGGGAGGGCTCTGTGTGAGAGTAAGGTTAGGTATAGTTATAGTACAATATATGTCATATATACAATTTATTAAATTATGTGTATGAAAGGGGGGTCTAGGTGAGAGGGATAGGGATAAGGAGATATATCTGTGACCCTAAAGTTAGGTATAATTGTAGTAAAATACCTGTAAAACCTACCATTCTAATACTATGCTTAATACACGTGTAAATAGCGTTTTTTTTCTATAGACGCTATTTGACGTTTTATTTCAAAATTCGATTACTGTTATAGACGGTATTTTGCCATTTCATTTCCGTTTATTTAACCTATTTAGCACTAAATTATCGTTTATAACATATTAAACGAAAATATGGTTTTGCATTCAAACGTACAATTTCGGCTACATCCCGCGCCCTTTTTTCCACGCGCCCTTTTTTGATAGACGCGTAACTAGCACCTATAGCGGAGCATGCAGGTCTGAGAGCAGCAACACAACTACTGCAGGGAAATGGGGGAGGAGGAGGGTTGGAGTGCATGAGCCGAATGTCCGAGCCCTGGGAGAGGAGGGATACTGCTGAAGCTAGTAAATTTAGCTGGGAGCTGCTGCTTCTTGGACTCAGGTATAGTAGAGTACATTTGCTGGTATTCTACTATTGGCATTACCCTGTGCCCCTTTTTACGGGGACCTAGGAGGATCTAGGAGACTAGGAGGATCTCCCTGTTTGATAGCTTCCCCTCTTGCTTTGACTGGAGTGAGTTGGAGATTGAGGGATAACAGGGAGACTTGTAATAGAGCTAGGTAACGCTAGGTCAACCTACATGTGCAAAAACCATTGGGGGGGTGGGGGGAACAAAGTGCAACAAACAAGCTACAGACACTCTTGGCTCCAAAACATTTTTGGTAAAATAAGTTTTTGTTAAAGTGTTTTCCAAATAACAGAACAAAAGTGCACAGGTACAAACAGTACAAAAATAACAACAATTACAAAGGTATACAGAAGTACAGAAGACTTCATGCATCATCAATTACATAGTTGACTGGAATAGGTTTGTAACAATGGTTATGGAGACAAACCAGAAGACATGTTTTACTACCAGAATGTTACATAGACTTGTCAGGCAGAAATCATCAAGTACGTTTTATTTCTGTCCCGTTGAAGGGACCACAATCAAACAGTCATGTCTTCTAGTGTCCTTGTGATGTAATTTAACCAGTTTACCTATTGTGAGTTATCTCAAACTCTATGAAATTAGGTATTTCCCTGCAAGTAAGAGCAGGGGAATCTGGTCCACCAGGCCGACCAAGTGGTCAGATTGGAGTGGGAGATTTGCACTGGCTGCAGGAAGATCATCAGGGGAGCTGCGCACTAGAGGCGGAGTGGAGACTTGTGCCCGGTGAGTAAATGCTTTTTTTTACAGGTGCATTATTTTCTGGTGAAACGCTGCCCACATAATGATTATTTTCTAGTGAAACATTGCTGCATTACAATTATTTTCTGGTGAAAGATTTCTGCATTACAATTATTTTCTGGTGGAACACTGCCCACATTAGAATTATTTTCTAGTGAAACATCGCTGCATTACAATTATTTTCTAGTAAAACATTGGTGCATTATGATTATTTTCTAGTGAAACATTGCTGCATTACAATTATTTTCTGGTGAAAATGTCAGCATTACAATTATTTTCTGGTAAAACGCTGCCCACATTACGATTATTTTCTAGTGAAACATTGCCGCATTATGATTATTTTCTAATGAAACATTGCTGCATTATAATTATTTTCTAGTGAAACGTTGCTGTATTAGGATTATTTTCTGGTGAAACATTGCCACATTACGAATATTTTCTGGTGAAACGCTACTCACATTACTATTGTTTTCTGGTGAAACATTGCTGCATTATGATTATTTTCTGGTGAAACGCTGCCCATATTACGATTATTTTCTGGTGAAACATTGCTGCATTATGATTATTTTCTGGTGAAACGCTGCCCACATTATGATTATTTTCTGGTGAAACATTGTAACATTATGATTATTTTCTGGTGAAAGCTGCCCCCATTACAATTATTTTATGGTGAAACATTGCCGCATTACGATATTTTATGTTGAAACATTGCCGCGTTATGATTATTTTATGGGGGGGGGGGGGGGAACACGGGGGGCGCCACAGGTTTTCTTGCCTGGAGTGACAAAATGGCTAGAGGCCCCCCTGAGAAAGAGAGACAAATGCATAATGCGGTAAGTATAAGGAAAAGGAAAGCAGGAAATATAGAGTGGCGTAGTGCAACCTCAGGACCCCCAGAGCCATAGTAATCCCTTAGAACCCCCATCATTGTGTTCAACTTAACTGCTCTAAGTGATATTTTTTACAGGGAAGGTTATAGCATATCTGTTGCTTTCGAGGACTCACGGAAATGCATCCATACCGCCCATTTTGTTACAAAAGCCTCAGTGTTACCTTGTACTGTAGCGTAAAGGTCTTCCATGCTCATAATATTATTTTGTTCTATAAATAATTCCGCCATGGTGAGTATCGCACTTGTTCTCCAATGTCTGGCAATTAGTAATCTTGCAGTGGGCAGTAATCCACAAAATGGGTTATTTGTTAAAGTGTATGATTAAAAAAACTTGTTTTATTATATACAGGTTGATTTCTTCACCTGAGGTAAAAAAAATTGTATTTATTTTTTTATAAACCATCCACAACCACTTTTTTTGGGTCGCCTCTTCCCTCCAAATATTAATGAAGTTAATTTAAAAAGTGCATGCGATTTTTCTGTGTTCCCATTGACTTCCATTGAAATACAAATTGCACATCCCTATAGGAAGAAAAATAGACCTGTTGTCCGAATATAATTCCCAGAAGAATCCCAAAACACAAATCGCATATAAATGGAAATAAAATGCAATGCCATAGCTGTTTGGCAATCACTATTTAAAAAAATAAAAGAAAACAATTTGGATGCAAATTCTAAGAAGTGTAACCTTTGCCATACAAATGTTTGACGTTATCATCTCAAAAAGCAAAACTGGATATTCAGCTTGGGAAAAAAATTACGTTAAATGCGAAATGCTTTACAGGATGTGACTTATGATCTGAGTACTATGGGAGAAAAGCGCTATAGAAATGTTATTGTTATTGAATACAGTTGATGTGAGTTTGGAATGGTGAGACCCAGGTGCTTAACTACAGGGGAGCAGCTCATGCAACTGCAGGGGGGCCCAGAGCTGTGAGGGAGCCCCAAATACTAATTTTCCCTTCCTCAGATAAGGGGTACATTCTTCAGATCATGTACTTTTGTGGCTGCATTTGTTATGGGTGTGAAGATTACAATGGCCATTGGCCAAACTTGCTTTATGACACTTGCAGGATGGGCCCTCAGGCTGTGAGGGTCACACCAAGGGGAGGCAAGGGAAAGGGTGTGACCATTGGGGGCCCTATCAAAGTTTTTCTGGGGGCCCCATGATTTGTGGTTACGCCCCCAGTGAGACCCCAATTGTTGTGTTTGGAGCCACATACATGACATTTGAAATATGAAATTAGGAGTCCTGTCTTTTTCGAATGATTTTATGAAACAAAAAAACAACTGTTCCATCTCACTTGCAGCTGAAAGAATGGCTTAATACAGTGAAATGATCTGTAAAATATGTTTAACAACTAGGTCCCCACATGTGCAGCAGTTTCCATGCTGTTTAAGAAATGGTGTCAATCTGAATGTGTAAGTATTTGCACATTACATTAAAGCATGCCATGCTTTAAACACATGATTTAACTATTTTCTGGCGTAAATGGAAAGTCATTTATTTTCTCCTCTGCAGTGAGACTTTTGCCCCATGGTTATATATGGTCCATTGTATCTATAAATCACCTGCCAGTCCTAATATAAAAGTAAACAAACAACCACAAACTATATATACAAATTACTAGTGGTATACTGTATATACAAATATCTAGTGGTTTAGAAATACAAACTTGAAAAGCAAGGTTAAAGAGGAACTGTAATGATCCGCTCAGCTGTCTGCACAGACAGACAGCTGTTTGACCATTCCTTAAGTCTGAGGGCTGCAGGTCTCTGGAAAAGAGACCTGTCTTTACTTTGCAAGTTTCAGACTTGCTCTGCTACTGAGGAATTTGCATACATTTGTCATGCAAATTGCCTAGCTGCCTCCTTTGAAGGCTTGCAGTATAAATACCATGTTCTCCCAGGATCCTTGGCTGGTCATGATGGTTTGTTCCTGCTAACACCTGGAGTGTCAGCCTTTGCTATCGGTTGCTAAAGTTTGTCTTAGAGTAATTCCTTGGGACTGCACTGGGCATTCCTTCTAGTGCAGTCAGGTTGTATTATTTGTATTGCCTTGTTCTGTTTCTCTGCCTTGATTGTCTTGTCGCCAGCGGCGGTCGACAGGAAATCGTTCTGTCTATCTGGGAGTGTAGGCCAGAGCTGCGGTTGCTGCTGGCTGCTCCATCTGTTTGTCTGTCTGGATCGCATCCGCTCTAGCAGTAGCGGCGGTGGTTCCTTCTGTATTCTGCCTTGGGGGTGCTGGCCAGAGCAGCGGTTGCTACTGGTGGCCCCATTTGTCTGTCTGTCTTGTCTGGTACGAACGCTTGCTGTAGGCTCGGTGAGGTAACCGTTTAGCAAGCGTTCGCGTTCTCTATTTTCGTGTTTGTGTACTTTAGTTAGTTAGGCTGGCACGCTTATCACTGGGCACCTATCGCGCGGTGATCGTGCTTAAACGCGTTCACTGTTGCGAATGAGTGCGGTGTTCGTGTTTAGCTAGCGTTTGTTATTTTCCTTGTTGTTCTATTGTTGTTGCTTGCTGTGCCTTTCTTGCTACTCTTGTGCTCTGTCCTGCTCGGTCTTGTGTCACTATTGGCAATCGCCACTCTTGCGATTGCGTTCCCACTTCGTTTCTGCTGTTGTGTGTTCACCGTCGCTGGGTGGCGACTAGATTGGTGGACACACATGCATTCTGTCCCTGTGCTCATTCTCATTAGCAATCGTCATCTCTTGCGATTGCGTTCTCACTTGGTTTCCGCTGTTGTGTGTTCGCCGTCGCTGGGTGGCGACCAGATTGGTGGACATACATACACCCCATGTCTGTGCTTATTCTGTCTTGTGTCGCTGTTAGCAATCGCCATCTCTTGCGATTGCGTTCTCACTTGGTTTCCACTGTTGTGTGTTCGCCGTCGCTGGGTGGCGACCAGATTGGTGAACATACATACATCCCATCTCTGTGCTTATCCTGTCTTATGTCGCTGTTGGCAATCGCCATCTCTTGCGATTGCTTTCCCACTTGGTCTTCACTGTTGTGTGTTCGCCGTCGCGTGGTGGCGACTAGATTGGTGAACACACATACATTCTGTCTCTGTGCTCTCTCTCTTTTAGGGCTATCTTGCCCTGCATTGCTTCCCCTCGTACAATTCCTATTTGGCATCTGTGGCAGTACAGAGGGGTTGTTCCTCGGTTCTCCACAGCTCCATCTGCCGGCAGGAATTCCCCTCTACTGGTGCATTGCACCATTGCTGGGTTCTCTCAGATTATACGCTTGTGGAGGATTTCCGCAGTGTCAGCGCGCATCCTGTGCGCTGACCACGGAAATAATTCCACAATTGTTACAGGAACTTTAGACATTGATTGAATTGCATTCCACTCAGTACCTGATACCCCCTTTTCAAAGAGAAATCTGTACCTTTTCTCAAATAGATCCGATGAGAAATCTGTACCTTTTTTCAATAGATTATTAGAAGGGTCTGTGTGGCTGATGTTGTGGTGAAACCCCTCCCACAATGTGATGTCATGACCATGGTCCTCAAAGTTTGCTGTCTGTGAACCTCACTGCATTGTGGGAAATAATGGCTTTTCCAACTGCTAAGCAAGCAATGTCTTCCTCCAGTGGCGTAGCTAAGGAGCTATGGGCCCTGGTGCAAGGTTGACATTGCCCCCCCCCCCCAAAGCGCTCTATCCATAACAATTGATATGGCACACCAAAATCTGCCAAGGACAACCACAGTGTCAGAAGTGTAAGGAGGGGATGGGGAACAGCTTGTTAATGATTACTACTAATAGAAGCACATATAGAAGTTTTAACTACCAGCATAGGACCAATAGAGAGCAAATACTGTGGTTGAGGATGGGCTCCTCAGGGCCCCTCTGACCCAAGGGCCCCAATACGGTCGCTACCTCTGCACCCCCTATTGCTACGCCACTGTCTCCCTCTGTGCATAGAACTCTCAGTAACAAACATTCTGTACAGATCACCTGGCAGAACTAAGGGTGTCACCACCTGTGATAAATTACAGATTATAAATTAGGTTGATGAGAGATTTTATAATGAGCAAACAATGACTAAATAATCTATAAATGAAAATTGTAAAAAAATAAGCAATTTTATTCATTATATTATTTTCGCTACAGTTCCTTTTAAAGGAAAGATCCACATAAACCTTCTTGTGTAAAATGTTTGATGCATAAAGCTCTGATCAATAATGTAATGTACTTGCATTACTGATTGCAACTTGTTTTAAAATAATGACGAAATATTGTTATCTGACTCACATTGTCCAGATTACGAATTAACTCATCACTATCACTAACTCATCACTGTTTGTCCCCTATCTTATTGCCTGATGAAGCGGGCTGTGCCTGCGAAATGCGTTGCATCTTTTGGGGTACCAATAATAAATGTATTTGTTTAATTCAGACAGTATTTTGAGGCTTTTCGGAGGTAAGTCCACCACTGCCGCCCAGCAAATTTTAAAATTTGTATTACCTTTTATCCTGCTGGCGCCTCTGTTCTCTTACCATAACACTGTGTCCACCCCTGGTGGAGCGGTGACCTACCCCTACTTTTCTGATCTACAGAGAGCGACATCTTAATCCCGAGTGAGGACAGGTCTAATTTCCTTACCTGCATCTACAGTGGTTGCCTTTTGGCCCATACTCACGGGCTACAATTGTCGCCGCAACACGCGCAACAGGTCGCCCGTGAGTAAAAGGCGTTGCACGGGCGCGCACCCAGAACCGTCGCTCGTCGCTGATGTTGCCAGGCGATTGGCGCGGTCAATCGCCTGGCAACAGTTGCCGCCGCAACTCCGCCGCAACTGTCGCTAGTCCACATGAGTATGCGGACTAGCGACAGCAACAAGCAGGGAATAGCAGGGAATACCTTGCACTTCCGGCGGGGGGAGGATCAACAGCGACAGCTTCCGCCGCATCAGTTGCCAGGTCCCTCCGCTGTGTGTATGCGGAGGGACCTGGCGACGAGCTGTCGCCGGCCTGTCGTGCACACGCTCCCGTGTGCCAGCGACAGGCCACAAATGTTGCCCGTGAGTATGGGGCATAAGAGGTAACCCATGTTTGTGAGTATATTCATCTCACACTTACATTTATCCACGGTTTTCAATACATACTACACTATATTGAGCTCTCGGTGTTTCTTATTTATGAAATTGCATGTCATTAACTTTTCACAATTCCCAGATTCACAATTCAGTTTTTCTGCATCCAGAATCCGTGTGTAGTGGAAACAGGCCATAAGGGCTTTGTTTATTTTCAAAAGCACTCACTGAATCACAGTTGCGTGGCCCAATTGCCAGAACAGTGTGCAAGTGAGTAGGTAGGCTGGCTGTCATCTTTGTGTAGGTCCTTTCCAGAGAGTGCTTTTGAACAGAATAAATACTAAGAATCTCCATGAGGAGATGGACTAGTTTAAAATCTGTCAGCTTTTTACTACCTACTGTAAGTGACAGCATCATAAGAAAAAGGTAATTTACAGTGCATTTTACTCTGGGACAAAGGTACTAATGCACGTGTATTTTTAATTGTTCAATATTTCGCAATAGTGGTCCTTTTAGATTGTGATACAGATTGCATCCACACTTCAAAGAAAAAATAATATTTGTCTTTGGAATTCTGCTGTAAACTCCCATCTGTAGAGGCAGATTAAGTAATGCACACAGCAACAAGTAAAATATGATCTAGATTTGAAGGATCTTACAGCTGCTATTAACGGGTTATTTATTTTATAAACTAAGGAACAGATTGTGAGTCGCTGCTTTACCCTTAGTGTCTCACCTATGCATTCTCAGACTTCTCATAAAAGCTACTTTATGTAAACCTGCTTCCCATTTACTCCGTGTTCTGCTGCTGCTTGTTTATTTTGTCTCCGCTGATACATGGCAGACTCAGAGCATGTGTTCTCTGAGTCATTTATCTGCCTGTGTCAACTTCAGAAAGAACTTGCCAAACTTTAAGATGCATTCCTCAAGTTAGAAAAAAAAGATTCTATAGTGTAGGGGGAGAGCAGGGAGCATGGGGTGGAGAATGTTATGTAAAGTAAACAGGTTCCAGCAAAAGCATTGTAACGCTGCCCTTCTATGGTAGAAATGGTCTTTTAAAGAAAATACTGGACTAGAAAATACCTTAACTCATTCCGCTGCTGGGATTTATTTTATTTCTGCTGTGTGGTTAAAATCGGAGCCACCGTGTATACACCATTTATTTGCATTAAAATAAAAGGATATACTTGTACGAGGTATGTTTGTTCCTAGTGAGGACAGTTTGATTATGATAAAGCAAATCTCTGCTCTAGAAGAAATCCTACAGTGAAGTCTTAAAGTGTACCTGAGATGGAAGAAATAAAAAAAATATACATGCCTGGGTCTTCCTCCAGCCCGCTCCCTCGCCGTACTCCTTCACCACCTGGATCCTCTGCAATTCGGCCCCGAAAGTTCTTCAGTCGGGGCCAGTTAGCGCAGTCTGGACGGGCACGAGGCCGGACCGCGCATGTGCTGAACGAAGGACTTTCGGGGCCGAATTGTGAATGATCTAGATAGCGGAGGAGGACAGCGATTAGCCTGGAGGGGGCTGGAGGAAACTCTAGGCTTTGTATAATTTTTTTAAGGTGGCCATATATCTGTTGATTTGACCATCCAGTTTGATAATTAATATGGCATCGAATGAAAATCAGAGCCACCAAAAGCATGCCTGATCGACTTTACGACCAATTTCATGACGTCACACATGCACCCCACAAGCAGTACGCTAGAAACCACGGAGGCGCGTATGCAGAAGAGAAGTCTGTACACAGTGGCGGACACTAGACAAGTAAACTATAAATGCAGGGCACCAGGGGGTAAGACCAGAAAAGGATCTATCTATCTTTTGGCCACAACGTGAGAAAGTCTCCCAATATATGTGTGGTAGGCTTTAGGCTATCGTTAGGATGTTAGACTATGGTAGGGATTAGGTAATTTGAGCACATTTTAGGGTGTCCATGCAAAAAGGAAGTCGTGAAAAAAGGGCACGTGGTGTAAACGATAAGCGGTAATAGCGTTTATAAAAATATTGTGTTGTATCTTGTTGACAATAATGTTTTACAAATTAAAAAACATTTAATAATGTGCGTAAGACCCCCCTGGTGGTGCCTAACCCTAAGACCTCCCTGGTGGTGCCTAACCCTAAGACCTCCCTGGTGGTGCCTAACCCTAAGAACTCCCTGGTGGTGCCTAACCCTAAGACCCCTCCTGGTGGTACCTAACCCTAAATCCCCCCTGGTGGTGCCTAACCCTAAAACCCCCCTTAGTGATCGCTTTATTGTGTGGATAATAATGTTTTACAAATAGTGACTGTAAAAAAATATATTACAATTTACATACTGATCGCTTTATTATATGAATTATAATGTTTTACAAACATAACATTTTAAATAACGTTTTAGTTAAATACGATAAATATGTTTAGTATTCTTGTAAACGTTATTCGTCACGGGCATTTTGTAAACTTAAATCACCACAAGCGCAGTTTGAAAACATTAATAATCTCCAGGCGCTGTTTGAAAACGCTAATAATCTCCAGGCGCCCTTTTTTCCTGTTTGGCGCCCATCAAACGAGTGAATGGTGGCGCCCTTTTTGTCCACTTGCCTCATGCGCCTAAATTTCCTGCCACCCATTTTAGGACAGTCAGTGACATGACTGTGTACTCAGTAAAATGCTCCAGAAGATGTCAGAGCTATATAAATACACTATAATAACATGTTAGGACATCAGATTATGACTATGGTAGGGATTAGGTTATGAGCACCTCTGAGGACAGTCAGTGACTGGCTATGTACTCTGTAAAATGCTGCACAAAATTTCAGTGCTTTATAAATAAACAATAACTCATATTTTTAACTACACACTAATTTCATGATTCATTAACATTAA
The DNA here is from genome assembly GCF_040937935.1 of Hyperolius riggenbachi. Taxonomy (NCBI): domain Eukaryota; kingdom Metazoa; phylum Chordata; class Amphibia; order Anura; family Hyperoliidae; genus Hyperolius; species Hyperolius riggenbachi. The sequence continues at coordinate 343,678,585 of NC_090647.1, read as the reverse complement.
AAAATATGAACAGCATTTGCACTCTTTTTGCACTAAAATATGCACACACATGTATTCATATGCGTGTAATTGTGCAAACACTGTGCCATTCAGATAGGCTATTTATTCAGTTCCATGAGTGTTTCTTATGTGTGACTTATGCTGGGTACACATGGTACGATTTCCCGTGCGATTTTCCGACCCAATCGTTTTTTCCACTCGTAGTCTACTACTCAATCTCTTTCTCCTGTCCTGCATCCCGTTTGTCCACTGTGATCAATGGATTTCTCCATCCTCCATTTTGAAAATGGCCATTACCCCATAAAAGCTTCCTGGTCAGCACTCTGTTAAACTGTAATATCACCCACTTGAGCCATAGGGAAACATTGACATTACCTTGCACATTCAGTTGTAACTGACAGCTGCTGATTAGTGTTGGGCGAACATCTGGATGTTCGGGTTCGGTGTGGTTCAGCCGAACATGCCCCTGATGTTCGGCATGTTCGAGCCGAAGCCCGAACCCAACCCGAACATGTCCCTTTGGGGCCCCTATAGGGTCCCAGCATCAGGGACGGATCTAGACCAAGTTGCCCCAAGTTGCGCCTGGGGCAAGGTCAGGTTTTGGCGCCTAAACTGCCATTCCCCATCCAAATTTTGCCGCCTTTTTAAGAATTCAACAATTTGCGCCTGGGGCAAGAGACCCGCTTGCTCCCCCCTAGATCCGTCCCTGCCCAGCATAAAGGGAGAGCATGCCCCGAGCGCGGGGGGGGGGGGGTGTCGGAAATGCCCCCCACCCCTCTCCGCTGAGCTCTCCCTTTTGCCGGTTCCCTATAATGTTAAATTTAAGCCCCCCAAAAGTACCTGAGGAGGAGGGCAGGAAGCGGGCAGCTAGAGATGCTAGGCGCTAGTACCATCTGGTACTTCCGCCCTCTCTTGACGAACTTCCTGTTTACATTTGAAGTCGCATCAAGAGAGCGCAGAAGTACCGCGATGACGCGAACGAGGGTACGCGTCATCTACATGATGACACGTACCCTCGTACGCGTCATCGCGGTACTTCTGCGCTCTCTTGACGCGACTTCAAATGTAAACAGGAAGTGCGTCAAGAGAGGGCGGAAGTATCAGATGGTACTAGCGCCTAGCATCTCCGGCTGCCCGCTTCCTGCCCTCCTCCTCAGGTACTTTTGGGGGGCTTAAATTTAACATTATAGGGAACCGGCAAAAGGGAGAGCTTAGCGGGGAGGGGTGGGGGGCATTTCCGACCCCCCCCCCCCGCACTCGGGGCATGCTCTCCCTTTATGCTGGGACCCTATAGGGGGCTATGTTCGGCCGGACACGGCTGTGTTCGGCCGAACAAAGAAGGCCTGTTCGGGTTCGGGCAGCGTGCCCGAACACCTTCCCAAACACCATGAGGTGTTCGGGGGGGTGCCGAACCGAACCCCAACAGGCCAAAATCCGGGCAAACCCGAACAGTGGCGAACACTGTTCGCCCATCACTACTGCTGATATATAACTGACAGCAACTGCTATATTTCAGCTCTGACAAAATATTGTCAGAACTGAAAGGGATCACTGTAAGAAGAAAATGGTGAGCCTCTGAGAGGAACTGAGGGTGAGGTTAGTATGTAATATTCATTTGCAGCTACGTCATGTGTTTATTTTAAATAATTTCCTCACTTCAGGTTCCCTTTAAGGCGGCCACACACTATACACTTTTTTAAATATCTGTTCAGTTGAAGAATAGCAATCAATTTTTCTGACTGATTGTAACAATTCAATAATCTGACCAATGTACCACACCTATGTTCAATTTTTCCGCAATCATGAATTAAATAATTGAAAGCTCTGAAAAAATTGATTGGAACTGTACATCAAGTAATTGACAATCCATGACAAACCATACAATTCTTGATAAAGTTGGTCTGAAATTTCCAACATGTCCAATATCCAAAAATTGAAAAAAAAAAACCAAACAGGAAATCTGATAAATCAGATTTATCGAAAGAAAACAAAGAAAAGCTCTCAATTTTTTGGGACAACCAATCGTAATTATCGAATTGGCGTAAAATTTGATCTTTTAATTGCAGGGTGTGTTGCCACCTTTAGAATCCCCCATGAGGAGATGGACTGGCTCAAAACCTGTTGGTTCAGTCAGATTTTAACTGCCTAGTTTTTTCGCGATAGTGGTCCTTTAAACATTGACACACGCTTAAAAAATTCTATAGGGCCATTCAATCCAGGATCTGACACTTGCTTTTTTGTATTTTTCTGTTGATAAGATTCCTCTGGCAGAAGCTTCAAGGTCCAAGTCTTCATTCTGCAAAATCCTTCTTTATCTCTACAGTTTACGTGCCTCAGTTTTCTCAGTGATATAAGTGGCCAAAAATGGAGATGTCTCCAGGTAGTCAGTGAGGTCAGTGTAACTGTCTCTAGCAGGTATATCCGTGACCACCACACAAGGATACCACCAGTTTTTGAAGAGTGAAGGCTTGGATGATGCCAATCTGCCTGAGGGCTTCCATAAACAAAAGAGGAAACAAAAGGAAATATGTTGATCCTAGATTGTGCTAGATTGTCCTCACCCCAGGGCTTACAGTGTGAGGACATTGCTGGACATAATATCCTTTATTTGTAAAGCAAATATCAGTGTTTTATTTGATGAGAAGTGTGAAATTGTAGGGTATTGGTGTATCTATTACTTTTTTTGCCATTGTAAAAGTACCCTGTAAGGTGGCGCACACACTCTCTACTTATGTCTCCCATCCTGATTCCCTTTTGGCAGCATTGCTGGATGGTCCAGAGTCTTCCCAGATCCCCCAGAGCCCAGGACTCACTTCTTCTTTGTGGACATACTTTATGTATGAACGCATCCATACTGAGCATGCACAAGTATAGTCCGTGCATGCCCAGTAAAACAAAGCTGCTCGTGCTTGGAGGAAACAGCCGAGACTGTACTCATGCATGCCCAGTATGGATTTGCTCCTAAGCAGACATGAGAGCTATACTGTACTGTATTTAGAGAGATTCAGTGCTGGAACAGTAGCACCAGATTCAGTGCTGGAACAGTAGCACTAGGAGGAAAGCCTCTAGACCAGCCAGAGACTTCCTAATACTTAGCTAAGTTTCTCATTTTAATACAATTATTCACTCCAGGTACACTTTAAAGCGGGATTGTCATAAAATCAAATTTCAGCAGCAACTGGTCTGAGGGTATTAAGTGATAAAGATGCTAATTCTGCATTCAAAACTTTTTATCTATAATATATTCCTCATCTTCCCTTTATTTCCCCCTCCTTCTAATGATTTAAGACAGTGCACTTCCTAGTTTAGACCTCAGTGGGAGTGTCTGAAGACTCTGGGAGGAGGGCGGGTAAGAAATTTACAATTAGCAAGAGGAGAAAAAAGAGTGAAGGAGGAAATGATGTCAGGATTAGCTTCATTCATTCAAGTAACCAAGATGGAAAATATCTAGGATAGGATTCTCTGCTTTTCCTTTATAAAATTCTCAGGAATCATAATGTGGACAGTGCAATACATCTGTTATGTAAGTAGCATGGGTGTCACTTGTTAAAGCAGAACTCCATGAAGTGTCACAGGACTGGGCATTTATCATAAATAACATTTAGGGTACATTCAGACTATATCCACTGCATTACACAATAATTCTGTATGTAATCTCCCTGCCTTGTAATGAATCACGATATTCTAACTTTGAATTAAGGTGTATGTTATTATAACGCATGCAGTGTCCTTTGCAGTCCACACATAGTGTAAAGTGTGCATTATTCAATGCACATTGTGTGAATCCAGCCTTATACTGTAACAGAAATTATTTTGTACATGTTCATATCGTCATAAGCGTAATAATTTGATAACTCATTTTCTGGGTTGTATAACAGTTTGGAATGTGGACAGACAAGATATGTGTCCCCTTCCCCCTCAACAAACAAACTGCTACCAGTATTTCAATATCACTTTTCCGGTTTTGAATGACGTAATTGACGTGGACTGAAGCCTTTTTTTTCATGCCTCCATGATGGATGACGTAAATTCATAATAGTCTATTGTTCAAACCATGCAAACTGGAATTGTATGATTGTTTTCTAAATCTACTGGTTTATCAAGTTTGTTGTTGGAGCATTAGTAAATGGTAATAAACAGTAATGGTTATTAACAGTACATATATCATGGTAACAGAGCATTGTGTCCATCTTGGTGTTGATTGCAATGGATAATTTCACTTTCATGAATGTTCACATCATTTTCATGTAATTTTCTTGATTACCATTCTGCTCCTAATTCAGTTTTGTGAACTTATGTTCGGAGAAACTAATGTATTTTTGCTCATCTCATACATTCACAGTAAGCATGCCATGTGTCTCTAGTGAGCAGCAATATGGCCACTGTTTCTTTTCTATTTCGCTTTATATAATTTCGTGAAAAACGTCACATTTTTGAACAGAAGAAATATCTGTGCAATTATATGGGTATGATAAAACACATTTTTGCCAAATCCATTGATGTCAATGGGCCTGAGAAAATACATAAATTCTAATTTTTGTGACAATGTGCATTTTGTCAAAATCCATATTTCCGTAAAATTACAAGTAATTTTCCAAATTATGCAAAATTAATTTTTCCATACTTTTACATTTTGCATTATGATTTTGCATCCTAAGTGTGAATTAAGCTGCAACATTGCTACTACTTAAAATTTGAATCAATTGAAGAAAAGGACCGTTGGTCGGCACTGCATGCATAAACGGTTTATTTCCTTCTCAAGGTGCAATCAGCAGCATTCCAGATACAAACACGTGCAGCAAGATATAAAACTGGTGCACATACCGGTCCTGGTGCGCAGTTCAGTGGGTGGTGGATGGTGGGTGCAGGGTACAGCTGCATATTTTGTAATTTGGAACACCTCGGGAGGCAAGCAGGGAAGCAAGTTATTAGGGTTATGCTGGCCCTGATTAAGTTGATAATACTGTACGTTTTTGCGTAAGCCTGCTACACCCTGGCAGACATTCTCCCGAGGTACCCAAAAAATAGCAAACAAGAAGGATCCGCAAAACCAAACAAGGTGGGTGAAAAAAGCTGTATTTTTATTGTAGACTCCACTTGAAAGAGGACAATAAAACCACAGGATTAGTTGATCCTGTGGTTTTATTGTCCTCTTTCATGTGGAGTCTTCAATAAAAATACCAGCTTTTTTCATCTACCTCGCCTGGTTTTGCGGATCCTCCTTGTTTGTTATAATGGATTGGTGTTGCTGACCAGATCCTGCACTGGCTGGTAAGGGCCCAATGGGGGTTTCAGAGCGTTTATGAACTTTGTCTACCCAAAAGATAGATCCCTCTTTGATCGACATCTGATCAGATTCGACACACTGCACATCGATTTGTAATAGATTTCAGCAGAAGGCTTCTCTGCGCTAATATTCTGTATTTTCTGCACAGGACCTCAGGGAGAGAAGCATTGGCTAAAAATTGATCAAATTATGATTGGGTGGTCTCGAATCTGTCAAAGAATGTCTCATAGCATATGCTTTATTAGGTACTGTGCTACTATTCAGATTAGACAATACAACTATGAAAAGCGATAACTCCGAATAAAAACTTTGTGCTTTTATCATTTTACATGTGCCCTTATTACAGTGCTCCTTATTCATAGTGTCTACGTTTATAATGTCCCACATTACAGTGATCCACACTGATAGTACTTCCCATTTATAGTGCTCCCATTATAGAGCCTCCCACTTATAGTGCCATTATTATTATAATTACAGATTTATATAGCATTATAGCAATTTACAACTGTAATGACACAGACTACCCATACATCCATTTACATGATACAATTAGGGGTAACAAAGATAATGCACAGTGATACAGTACACAGGGTGAAATGTAAATAGCAGAAAAGGATGGCACTGGTCATAAGCTTACAGTCTACTGGAATAGGGAGGTGAAACAGAAGGAATAGGAAGTCAGTAAGCCTTGTGTGTCCTGACTGGCAACTAGTCAATGAGACCAGGTTGGAGCAGTAGCTAGGTTACATATACTTTTTAAAATATAATTTTTTCTTCTTAAATGAGAAAGTGTTTGCAATAATTCTGCATTAAGGGTTTATTCACGAAAGGCAGGTAAAATTGCACACTGTCGTCAACGTTACCTGCCTGTACTGACAATAGCGCAATGAGGGTCACCATAGCAAATAGCAACCGTGTTTTTCCATGATGCATCACTCCTGAAAACATTTTACGAAACCACATCAACCCAACATGCAGACAGCCCTTTTCGGATTGGATCCGTTAACGTTCGAAACAGTCTGTCTGCATGTGGGGTTGATGTGGCTCTGTAAATGTATATGCTATAAGGCTTGCTATATACCAGCGATTCTGTACCTCAGCCTGGCTTAAAGGACAACTATCAAAGTCAAATAAAAATGCCACATATATTTCGAGTAATTACTAGCAAATAGCAATCTTTTCCTCGTTTCATTTCTTATGAGAATAAAATACATTTACAGAGAACAGTTTTCACTGTGAGCATTACTATGGAGGGCTGTGTCCAGCATATCCAGCATACAGAAACAATCTTTACTGGCTCTAATACTGTTAATAAAATGTGTTCAGAATAATAGAAAGCAGAAATATAGCTTCAAATGTGTGTAATTAATCCTCAGCTGCATCTCTGTTTGTGTGTTCCAGTCTCTCTCTCTCTCTGCTGTGCAGTGCAAAGTAAACAGTTTACTGCTAGGTTACAGTTCAGCTCTGCCTCCCCCTCCCCCTGATGCCGACAGAAATTGTTACAAACAGCTGGTAAACAAAGCAATTTTTTTTTTCACACAGGCTGTGATGAGATGCCTCTGAAAAGTTTTAAACTTTGTAGTGTTGCTGGTTTACAAAATAACAGTTTCTTTGATAGTTGTTCTTTAAAGGGATACTGTAGGGGGGTCGGGAGAAAATGAGTTGAACTTACCCGGGGCTTCTAATGGTCCCCTGCAGGCATCCTGTGCCCGCGCAGCCCCTCACCGATGCTCTGGCCCCGCCTCCAGTTCACTTCTGGAATTTCAGACTTTAAAGTCTGAAAACCACTGCGCCTGCGTTGCCATGTCCTTAATCCCGCTGATGTCACCAGGAGCGTACTGCATAGACACAGACCATACTGGGCCTGCGCAGTACGCTCCTGGTGATGTCAGCGGGAGCGAGGACACGGCAACGCAGGCACAGTGGTTTTCAGACTTTAAAGTCTGAAATTCCAGAAGTGAACCGGAGGCGGCGCCGGAGCATCGGTGAGTGGCTGCACGGGCACAGGAAGTCTGCGGGGGACAATTAGAAGCGCTGGGTAAGTTCAACTCATTTTCCCCCGACCCCCCCTACAGTGTCCCTTTAACCACCTTACGATCGCCTAACGCCGAAAGGTGGCCACAAGGTAGCTCCCCCAGGACTGCGTAACGCTTATCGGTAAGTCCTGGGGGAGTGGTTTGCAGGGAATCACGCACGCTGTTGCGTGCGCATCCCTGCTTGAGTGATCCGCTCCATCCTCAGTCTACCAGCGGCGATCACCGCTAGCAGACTGTTAGATGGCGAAACCACTGTCTATTTACATTGTACAGTGCTGCGATCTAATGCAGCAATGTATTGGGGACAGCCGTGTCACTTGGCTGTCCCCTGGAGAGGCTCTGATCACAATCCCCTCTCATAGGCTGGTGCCTATGAGAGAGGATTGCTCTGATTGGCCATTGGGGGAGGGACGGATTAGGGGAAGTAAATGTAAAAATAGTTACATTTATATATTCATTTGCATGCCAAGTTGTAAAGTTCTGCAGCACACTATTAAAGCTGCAGAGCATTGAATTGAAAAATATTTTGTAAGGTATAAAATAGACAAAAAATGCAAAATGAAATATTTCTTCTGATGGTGGAAAAACAACTGGCTATAATACCCACCCACAGCTCACAGGCACCATGCGTATCTGCACCTATTAACTTTTCTCCTGAGTTTTCTCCTATTAGATATTTTCAAATCTTAACAATATAATACTTTAAAAAGTTCCCACCAAGCATGACATTAATAAAAATATGTTTCATATTATCCTTTTGCCTACTTGCTGTGGGTCCGTATCCACTTCAGTGTGCTGCTGCCCCCTCTGAAGGATTCACAAGTCGTGCTAAGTCATGCCTCCTAGATTGTGCTCCCATGGTCAGGAGCATTGTGCACATGCACATTTTAAGTCTTTACAAACTGTGCATGTGCAAAAAACGCTCCCAGCTATGGGAGTACGATTGAGGAGGCAGATGGCTAGCGCTGGGCATGCACGATTTAGCACAACTTACAGATCTTTTGAAGGGGAGCGGAACCACAGCGAGGGACCTAATAGACTGGAGAGGGCTGGAAGAAGCCCCAGGTAGATTAAACTGAACTTCTTTCCTTCGCCTAAGATATCCTTTAAGGCCTCCTATTTAAGACCTGCATTGCCTGACTGTGGTTAAGAAATGTATTCTTTACACCATCATCTATCTGATTGATTCCACCCCCCACCTCCTTATTAAGATTTATGAGCTGGATGTCTAACTCTACAGTGCTAACACATATATATTACTTGTTCTCTTGGAACACCTGAGGAAGGGAACCCTGTTCACGAAACACGTTGAGTCAAACGTTAAAGAGGCTCTTGTAACCTCTTGTATAAAAATGTACCTTATACTGATTACTTTGGGCCATGAATTTCATATCAAGTCCTGCATTGAGCACCTAGTACATGTGTTATGTTTAGTGAATTACTGTCTTTTCAACATTTTTGATGTATGTACTGTATGATATAGCCTGTTCAGTATAGTATGTAATATTGTTTTTGTTGTATTTTTAACAACAGTATCTTTGGACGATATATGTTTAATACTTATAAAGTCTTTTCATCCAATTTGTAGAAAATTCTTTGTTAGTGAAAAAAACAAACAAAACCCAACTGGCTATAACTGCATTGAAGTGTTTTACACAGCCATCTTAAGGTGCCAATACACTATGCAATATTCCTTTGCAGATTCATATCTGCTGAGGATTGATGCCCTGGAATGCCATCTATTCATAATTTTGATTGATTTCTGTCCAAAATCGACCAACAAGAGTCAGTGACATTAGCACTGCAGAGCAAAGTCAGACTCACCTCTCCGGCCAGCGCACTCCTTCCTGTGTTCTGTCATCTCCCAGTGCACATGAGCACATGCATGTTGCCTTATCTTGGGGTACAGGCTCCCGGAAATGATGGAAGCACACAGAAGGGAGTTCGCCTGCAGGAGAGGTGAGTATGTCTTTGTTCTACTGTGCTGATATTCTGCAGGGCCCCTGGGGAGTGCAGTATTAGCAGGAGGACACCTGGGAGAGTGGTGATAATTGATTGTTAATAGATTTCATGCTGAAACCTATCAAATATTGATGTGAAGTATATTAAACGCTTAAGCGCTCTATACAAAACAATTCCAACGGAGCACCAAAACCTGCCAAGTACACCCACAGTGTCAGAGAGGTGCAATCTGGGGAAGTGAACAGACTATTAATGGTTACAACTAATCAAAGCACATATAGAGGTGATCATTACCAGCTTAGCACAAATAAAGAGCAAATAAAGCAGTGGAAGGAGGGCCCCTGGTGCGGTCATTACCACTGCATCCTCTATTGCTACGCCATCGTTGATATAGGTTGCTACATTTCATTGTGCTTTCTCCTTATTCAGTAAGGCTGCTTGTTTTATACAAGCCATTAATGCTCTCAATGAATCTCCTTTTATGAGAAAACAGACTTCAGAATATTCTCGGATTGCACTGAATCTATTTTTCTTCTTTACCTCTATTGTTCCTTCCCATTGATAGAATAAAGTGTATGCACTGCCTGACCACAGTCAAACATTTCCCTGCCTTTGTCTCCAGCACAAGACAAGCCCTCTGCTGTCTCTGTTACTGGTTCTCCACAAGAGTTCTAATGTAGTTAATTGGAGCATCTTGAAAGTGCACATTAACATAGGGAAAAACTCGGCAGACGTTTTTGGCAGCAAAATATCATTATCACTTCTTGAGCCCCAGCCAAAAATCCCCTTGCGGTCAAAACACAATTCTTAAACTAAACAATTAAAAATTTGTGCAAGTGTTACAGCAAGCCACTCTAAGGCGGGGAGCTTTCTCCTGACAGTGTGAGAGAAGTTAACAAGCTGCATACCTTACAGTCTTCTGAGATAACAAAGAGGGACAGATTTAAAATAAACCAGAGGTGAGAGGGATGTGGAGGATGCCATATTTATTTCCTTTTAAACAATACCAGTTGCCTGGCGTCCTGTTGGTCTTCTGGCATCGGTCGTGTCGTGTCTGACATGAAACAAGCATGTGGCTAATCCATTCAGACTTGAGTCCTGATCTGCATGCTTGTTCAGAGTCTATGGCAAAAAGTATTAGAGATACAGGATCAGGGGGGAAGCTAGGTAACTTGCATTGCTTAAAGAGGAACTTTCGTGAAAATCTTAAAATTGAAAACACATACAAATAAGAAGTACGTTTCTTCCTGAGTAAAATGAGCCATAAATGACTTCTCTCCTATGTTGCTGGCATTTACAGTAAGTTGTAGAAATCTGACATTACCGACAGGCTTTCGGCTAGTCCATCTCTCCATAGGGGATTCACAGCATGGTCTTTTGTAATGCCTGGGCACTAGATACTAGCAGATATATACAAATCGAGAAGTCGGGGATAGCCAAAGGTCATTCACGTGTCAGAAACAGAGGTACCAGGAGTCAGACAAAATCAGAGTCGTAAATAGGCCGAGGTCTAAACCGAGTATCAGATGTCTGCAGTACAGGAAGGATGAGACAGAGACAGAGTCGTAAATAGACCGAGGTCAAAACCGACTATCAGATGTCTGCAGTACAGGAAGGATGAGACTAAACAAAATGAGGGGCACGCCGGGTCATACACTGGAAAACAATCAGGAGCATATACAATATACAAGACTGATCTAACTAGAGTACATACAGTGGAGGAAATAATTATTTGACCCCTCACTGATTTTGTAAGTTTGTCCAATGACAAAGAAATGAAAAGTCTCAGAACAGTATAATTTCAATGGTAGGTTTATTTTAACAGTGGCAGATAGCACATCAAAAGGAAAATCGAAAAAATAACCTTAAATAAAAGATAGCAACTGATTTGCATTTCATTGAGTGAAATATGTTTTTGAACCCCTACCAACTATTAAGAGTTCTGGCTCCCACAGAGTGGTTAGACACTTCTACTCAATTAGTCACCCTCATTAAGGACACCTGTCTTAACTAGTCACCTGTATAAAAGACACCTGTCCACAGAATCAATCAATCAAGCAGACTCCAAACTCTCCAACATGGGAAAGACCAAAGAGCTGTCCAAGGATGTCAGAGACAAAATTGTAGACCTGCACAAGGCTGGAATGGCTACAAAACCATTAGCAAGAAACTGGGAGAGAAGGTGACAACTGTTGGTGCGATTGTTCGAAAATGGAAGGAGCACAAAATGACCATCAATCGACCTCGCTCTGGGGCTCCACGCAAGATCTCACCTCGTGGGGTGTCAATGGTTCTGAGAAAGGTGAAAAAGCATCCTAGAACTACACAGGAGGAGTTAGTAAATGACCTCAAATTAGCAGGGACCACAGTCACCAAGAAAACCATTGGAAACGCATTACATCGCAATGGATTAAAATCCTGCAGGGCTCGAAAGGTCCCCCTGCTCAAGAAGGCACATGTGCAGGCCCGTCTGAAGTTTGCCAATGAACACCTGAATGATTCTGTGAGTGACTGGGAGAAGGTGCTGTGGTCTGATGAGACCAAAATAGAGCTCTTTGGCATTAACTCAACTCGCTGTGTTTGGAAGAAGAAAAATGCTGCCTATGACCCCCAAAATACCGTCCCCACCGTCAAGCATGGGGGTGGAAACATTTTGCTTTGGGGGTGTTTTTCTGCTAAGGGCACAGGACAACTTAATCGCATTAACGGGAAAATGGACGGAGCCATGTATCGTGAAATCCTGAACGACAACCTCCTTCCCTCTGCCAGGAAACTGAAAATGGGTCGTGGATGGGTGTTCCAGCACGACAATGACCCAAAACATACAGCAAAGGCAACAAAGGAGTGGCTCAAGAAGAAGCACATTAAGATCATGGAGTGGCCTAGTCAGTCTCCGGACCTTAATCCAATAGAAAACCTATGGAGGGAGCTCAAGCTCAGAGTTGCACAGAGACAGCCTCGAAACCTTAGGGATTTATAGATGATCTGCAAAGAGGAGTGGACCAACATTCCTCCTAAAATGTGTGCAAACTTGGTCATCAATTACAAGAAACGTTTGACCTCTGTGCTTGCAAACAAGGGTTTTTCCACTAAGTATTAAGTCTTTTATTGTTAGAGGGTTCAAAAACTTATTTCACCCAATGAAATGCAAATCAGTTGCTATCTTTTATTTAAGGTTATTTTTTCGATTTTCCTTTTGATGTGCTATCTGCCACTGTTAAAATAAACCTACCATTGAAATGATACTGTTCTGAGATTTTTCATTTCTCTGTCATTGGACAAACTTACAAAATCAGTGAGGGGTCAAATAATTATTTCCTCCACTGTATATATCGGCAGTGTCTCCATATATATATATAGCTCTGAAAACTAGCTGACTTAGGCAAAATAGCAAGGCAAGGTCCAGCGCTCAGCGAACTCATAGCTATAACGGACAGCGAGTAACTGAATATTCAGCCCAGAGCTTCTATAGAAGGAATAGATCAACTGCCAAGCCCCCAGGAAAATCGGACTAATCAGCAACATCCCTTCAGCAAGTGTCAGCTGACTGCAAGAATCAGCTGACACACCTCAGACACGCCTCCTTAACCTATAAAGGCAGCTCTGAGCTGCGAGCGTCCTCCTGGGGAGACTGCCAGAATCAACACGCTGACTCACATCTACAGGGGAATCGGGGATGCGTCTGAACAAAGAGGAAGAGGAAGCTTCTTGCAGCTGCTCAACATTGTCAGAGCAGCCTCCAGAGACAACACCAGATAAGTTTGTTACCTCCCTGCTCACCGTACACTTTTTTGGCAGTTGGAAGGTGCAACTGCCATTCACTAAGAGCATTTTCAAAATAAAGAAAACGTTGTGAACCCCCATGAGGAGATGGGCTAGTCCAAAAACCTGTCAGTTCTGTCAGATTTCTACTACCTACTGTGAGTGATAGCAACATAGAAGAAAAGTAATTTATGGCTCATTTTACTCTGGAAGAAAAGTACTCCTTAATTGTATATGTTTACATATATTTGAAATTTTAAGATTTTCGTGACAGAGGTCCTTTAAAAGGAAATACATATGCTAGTCTCCATATCTATCTCATTTTGTGTTCCCTTTTAGGGGAAAAATTAGGGCAAAATACATGATCACAATGCCCCACCAGCCATTCCCCCACAACACAATTCTAGTTATGTATATTAAAAAATAATGTATAAGCAAAAGATATATTTGCCATCCAAAATCACATTGGTGCTTTATAATATTATTTATCCTCCATTAATGAAAGCATTTGAAAACAAGAAAGACAGTAATTCATAATAACATGGGTGTAAATTTTGCATGATATAAATGCTATTTTTAGTAGTTAAATACATTTACTATATTTATACACATGAATACATCAGATTTAAAAAGTTGGTTTACAGAGAAGAAAAGGGGGGATTTGGTTCACTAAGAAATCTCCCCTTAGGCCTCTTGCACAGTACATGCGATTCCGTTTTTTTATACGTTCCCATTTTTTAGTCCGATTAAAAAACGTAGCAGCAGGCAGTACATTTTTAATCGGAATAAAAAATCGAATCTTATAAAAAACGGAATCGCATGTAGAGTGCAAGAGGCCTTACAGCACTAGAGAGTCCCAGATCAAATCTTGTCTGGCATAAACTGTCCAACGCCCTCAGTGAGGCCCTGCAAGAGACGTTAGCGCTGGATAAATGCATAACAGTAATGTTAAGCGCCTCCTTTCGACTATATTCATTCTTATCTGTAACAGAGAATCGTAAACAGTTTTGAAGTGAATATGTAGCAAAATTATCAAGAATAGCTCTGTATACCTTCCTAGTCATTAAAATGTTACATATAATAAAACAATGTATAGTGACAGGGTTTTGTCTCCCTATCACCCTTGTCTCCCCATCACACTGGTAAACAAGGGCGATGCTGGCAGTTAGGGTTAGGACTAACTCCTGCCAAACATTCAGCAGTGGGTGAGCTGAGCTGGGCTGCCTATGCTGCTGTACAATCACATTGGCCTCAATTCACTAAGCAGTTTAGACTAGTTTACTGATGGTTTTATGGCCCATACTCACGGGCTACAATTGTCGCCGCAACATGCGGCGCGCGCGTGTTGCGGCGACAGGTCGCCCGTGAGTATGCGGCGTTGCACGGGCGCGCACCCCGAGCTTTTGCCCGTCGCTGATGTCGCCAGGCGATTGGCGCGGTCAATCGCCTGGCGACAGTCGCCGCTGCAACTCCGCCGCAACTGTCGCTAGTCCGCGTGAGTACGCGGACTAGCGACAGCAACATAATTGCAAATAGACGGCGCTTCCGGCGGGGGGAGGGACAACAGCGACAGCTTCCGCTGCATCAGTTGCCAGGTCCCTCCGCCGTGTGTATGCGGAGGGACCTGGCGACGAGCTGTCGCCGGCATGTCGCGCACACGCTCCCGTGTGCTAACGACATGCCAAAAAGTTGCCCGTGAGTATGGGCCATTAGTCTACTGATGGTTTGGTGTAAACCAGCAATCAGTCGCATCAAAAGGGAATTCACTAATAATTACCAAATGTTTTAGACCTGTTTTTAGACCTTATGCAAATAACTTTTTCTCATAAGTGTTCTCCTAGGAGATAATTTTTCATCTTGTATTTTTAATATAATTTTTTTATTATTATTATTATTATTATTATTATTATTTAGTATTTATATAGTGCCAACATCTTCCGCAGCGCTGTAGAGAGCATATATTGTCTTGTCACTAACTGTCCCTCAAAGGAGCTCACAATCTAATCCCTACTATAGTCATATGTCTGTGTATGTATCGTGTAGTGTATGTATTGTAGTCTAAGGCCAATTTAGGGGAAGCCAATTAACTTATCTGTATGTTTTTGGGATGTGGGAGGAAACCGGAGTTCCCAGAGAAAACCCGCGCAGACACGGGGAGAACATACAAACTCCTTGCAGATAGTACCCTGGCTGGGATTCGAACCTGGGACCCAGCGCTGCAAGGCAAGAGCGCTAACCATTACGCCACCATGCTGCCCAGCATCTTATAATTTAAAGAGAACCTGAGCTGAAAAAGAAATAGATTTATACATACCTGGGGCTTTCATCCAGCTCCATAAGCCTGGATCGCTCCCACGCCGCCGTCCTCCGCTGCTTCTGTCCGCCGATACCGGGTCCCGTACTTTCGGCCAGTCGACGCAAGCGCAGTGCGCTCCCTCTGTACTGCGCATGCGTACAAAGCCGGAGGGAGCCCCTGCGCATGCGTACAACTGTTCGCGTCCGGCGGAAGTGACGGGACACGGTACCAGCGAAAAAGGCAGCGGTGGATGGCGGCGTGGGAGCGATCCAGGCTTATGGAGTTGGAGGAAGCCCCAGGTATGTATAACATCTTTGTCCATTTTTTACCTATGCTTCGTCTCTGGTTCCCTTTAAGAAGTACCAAAAAGCAGTTGAAAAACTGCTATCAAAATTATTTTTAGCATATTCTTGCTTTCTGGTAATTTAAAATGCATTTTATTTACAAGATGTAAAAATACCACCTAGGAGAAAACTCAGGTGAAAAAGTAAATTGCATATGGCCCCTGGTCTTAAACATTTGGTATTTAGGTCTAATTATTGATTTATTGTATGAGGTCTAAAGATACGAGTAGCTATGACTGACATCCTTCTTCTCTGACGAGCTCTCCTCTGGATACAATTATAAAATTAAACTCCTGCATAATTAATTCAAAAAGCTCCATCCTCATGTCTAAAATACCTCATAGAAGTACTTTACCGACAGAAATCAGCTGGTCTAATCTCTGTCAGAAAAAGTGGGTGTGATTACTCCTTGTTTGCCTTTGTGAATTGTGTAATTACTTAATTTTTTAGACCAGGTCTAAAAACAAGTCTGAAATATTTGGTAATTATTAGTGAAATCCCTTTTCATGCGACTGATTTACACCAAACCGTCAGTAGACTAAAACAATCAGTAGACTAGTCTAAACTGCTTAGTGAATTGAGGCCTATAGTAGCAAAAGCAGACAGACCTGGTCTTCTGCTGCCCTGTCTCAGAGTTTGCACATTATCGGTGGGTGGCTCCGGGTGGCCACGTCTGCTGGAGTTGGGGAGGTCTTATGATCAGGTCATGATGCTGGGGCTGATGGTTAGTTCAGAGAAACCCCGGGCACAGAGGGAGTGACATTAAAGAGACCTCCCTGAAGATTTGAAACAGCAGGGGCCTAGTGATGGTGAGAGTGAAACCGGGTCAGAGCTGTAGCAGAGATGAGGGGATAAGCGCCAGAGGATGGTGCTGAGGTATGCTGCTAATATGCAGTAAAATTTATGGTATGCCATTTTTTTATAGAGCTCTACCCACTACCAGGGATGAGCGAGGGGGGAATGAGCTGTCAATTAAGTCACTAACTGACCTCAGAGGATCTTACAGTCTAATCCCTGCCATCATGTCACTATCCTCAGAGGAATTTGCAATCTAATCCCTGCCGTCAATCATGTCACATGAAAAAAAGGATTATATTAGATTGCAAATTACTCTGAGGATAGTTAATGACCTGATGGCAGGGATTAGATTGTACACTGCTCTGAAGATAGTTAGTGACATGATTGACGGCAGTAATTAGATTGTAAGCTCCTCTGAGGATAGTTAGTAAAATGATTGACATGTGTCATATTGGAGGGATACCTCTGGCCTTATACTGGGGGCACCTCTGGCTACATAATACTGGGGGGTACATCTGGCAACCTATTAGTGTTGGTGAGCCACTCTACCTAATACATTTGAGGGTACTTTAGTTAAGCTAATACTATCTGAGTTCCACATCTGTCTACCTAATACTGCTGAATGGGGCACTCACAAGACTACTTAGTACTGCTAACTGGGGGACAGCTATGGCTATCTAATATCTAGGGGCACATCTGGCAATCTAGTACTGATATATAGGGGCACATGGCTACTTGTTTATGTTATCTGGGGAACATGGCTACATAATTTATTGTATAAAAGGCACACTTGGCTATTTAATTATCTAATCTTGATACACCCGGCTATTTAATTTAGTGTGATGCACCTAGCTACTTAATTATTTAATCTGGATGCTTGTGACTACTTAATATTTTGTTGGGCGCAGTGACTACTTGATTTTCTGCAGGCATGTGACTACTTTTTTGGGGAGAAGGTGTAATTTCAGTGCTTGCCATGGGTGTTATATTGCTCAGATACACTACTGCTCTGGCAGCAGCTTCTCAGGCCAAGTGGCTAGCCTCTCTCTGGAAGTAGCAGCTTGTCAGGCAGCGGGTCTCTCACTGGCAGCAGCAGAAGATTGTTAGATAGTGGGTATCTCTCTGGCAGCAGCAGCTTGTCAGGTGGCTGGTCTCTCTCTACAAGAACCAGCTTGTCAGTCAATTGGCCTCTCCAGCAGCAGCAGCTTGTCAGGCAGCTGGCCAATCTCTGGCAGCAGCAGCAGCAGAAGTTTGTCAGGTGGTGGGTCTCTCTCTAGCAGCAGCAGCTTGTCAGGCGGTGTGCCTCTTTCTGGCAGCAGCAAAAGTTTGTCAGGTGGTGGCCCTCTCTCTGGCAGCAGCAGCTTGTCAGGTGGTAGGTCCCTCTCCGGCAGCAGCAGCTTGTCAGGTAGTGGCTCTCTCTGTGGCAACAGCAACTTGTCAGGCCGGTGGGTCTCTCACCTGCAGCAGCAGCTTGTCGGGCGGTGGATCCCTCTCCAGCAGTGGCAGCTTGTCAGGTAGTGGGCCTCTCTGTGGCAGCAGCAGCTTGTCAGGCGGTGGGTCCCTCTCCGGCAGCAGCAGCTTGTCAGGTGGTGGTTCTCTCTCCAGCAGCAGCAGCAGCTTGTCCAGTGGCTGGCCTCTCTCTGGCAGCAGCAGCTTGTCAGGTGAAGGGTCTCTCTCCGGCAGCAACAGCTTGTTAGGTGACGGGTCTCTCTCCGGTAGCAGCAGCTGCTTGTCAGGCGGCAGATCTCTCTCCAGCAGCAGCAGCTGTCAGGTGGCAGGTATCTCTCCAGCAGCAGCAGCTTGTCAGGTGGCGGGTCTCTCTCCGGCAGCAGCAGCTTGTCAGGTGGTGGGTCTCTCTCCGGCAGCAGCAGCTTGTCAGGTGGTGGGTCTCTCTCCGGCAGCAGCAGCTTGTCAGGTGGCAGATCTCTCTCTGGCAGCAGTAGCTTGCCAGGCGGCGGGGTCTCTCTCCGGCAGCAGCTTGTCATGGTAATTTAAGTGGTATGGACATAAGAGCTAAAGAATATAATTAATTAAACCCTGACAACCAGCTTGGATTAAAATGGCCGTAGGCACTATTTATTGCGGTTTAAATTGATTGAAATTAATTGTTTATTAACTGGTAAATCAAACATCAACAAATAAAATAACAACTCAACCAAAAGTATCAATTGATACTTAACCTCCTGAGCGGTATGGACGAGCTCAGCTCGTCCATCACCGCCGGAGGCTGCCGCTCAGGCCCTGCTGGGCCGATTTTCCTCAAATAAAAAGCAGCACTTTGCCAGCCGCGTGTGCTGCCTGATCGCCGCCGCTCTGCGGCGATCCGCCGCGAGCAGCGGCGAAAGAGGGTCCCCCCAGCCGCCCGAGCCCTGCGCAGCCGGACCAATCAGTTCCGGCCAGCGCTAAGGGCTGGATCGGAGGCGGCTGACGTCAGGACGTCGGCTGACGTCCATGACGTCACTCCGCTCGTCGCCATGGCGACGAGGAAAGCCAAACAATGGAGGCTGCTCATTGCAGCCTTCCTTGTTACTTATGCTTGCCGGAGGTGATCAGAAGAACGCCTCCGGAGCGCCCTCTAGTGGGCTTTCATGCAGCCAACTTAAAGTTGGCTGCATGAAATAGATTTTTTTTTATTAAAAAAAAACCCTCCCGCAGCCTCCCTGGCGATCTCAATAGAACGCCGGGGAGGTTA
Organism: Hyperolius riggenbachi; assembly: GCF_040937935.1. Classification (NCBI taxonomy): domain Eukaryota; kingdom Metazoa; phylum Chordata; class Amphibia; order Anura; family Hyperoliidae; genus Hyperolius; species Hyperolius riggenbachi. Next base: position 343,659,408 of record NC_090647.1, on the reverse strand, counting down.
ATCAAGAAAAATAGAGTCTTTAGACCAGTATAAATTGTTCATCAAAAATTCCAAAGCAGCTAGCCCACCCACAATCGTGGGCGACTTTAACCGCCAATAAAGTCAATCCGCCTACGACATACTTGAAGAAAAGGGATGGGAGGGTGGGTGCTTCCAGCTTGCTTGACTGGATACTGAGGAGACAAGGGGAGAGCATCACAGGTTAGAGGCGAACCCTTCTGTGATTGGCCAGCTGAAATTGGCTCCAACAGACAGCTGCCAATCATCTGAGGGAAATCTCTCACCTTCGCTCAGCAACCCAAATCTCCTCACAAACTCCTAAGGACCGCCCAGCATCTGAAAGAGAAGAAAAAAGGACAGCAGAATCAAAAGGAACAGATATCTGACATTAAATGAACCTATTACAATGCATATACCTATTATATTTCAAGCACCCCAGTACCAAGAGCAGATAATGTATTGAACATATTATGTAAGAATAAAACACCCTAAACTGTCCCACCACCAAATTACCAAGAGGCCTGCGTTCCATGCTCTCACTATGGCCTTACATGGTAATTTAAGTGGTACGGACATAAGAGCTAAAGAATATAATTAATTAAACACTGACAACCAGCTTGGATTTAAATGGACATTGAAGCCTTTAAAAATAGGACATCATATAGATGCCAGAACAATAAGAAAAAGGAGGTGGTAATACAGGAACTGAATAACATGGATGATAGAGATCAGGAGAGTTCCACGCAGAAATGTTACCCCCCAAGAACACCTAACAAATACTACAATCCCAGAACCCCTAAAAGAAATCCACGAACCCCACCAAATAGAAACTGGGGACCGTACAAGACCCCACCACAACAGTATCAACACAATGGATACTACCAACCACATCCAAGGAGGGTACATAATCATAGGTACCAGATTCCCACTTATAATAGATATGACCCCCTGAGAAATGAACAACAATACAGGCCTTTTTTAGAGGAGGGCTGGAGGGGGAGGTCACCCCCGGATTGGAGGACTGTGGGTGGAAACGAGAATGGGGAACGAAATATAACACAATATCACACACCCATGAAAGAAAGGAAAAGAGAAGCAGAAGGGGATCCAGGGGAGGGAGGAGAGTTCAAAAGAAGAAAATTTTAGGAGGAGAGGGTATATATAATTGGGGTGGAATTAGAGAGAAAAGAGATCCAATTGTTGGATAAAGGTCTCAAATATGCACCTAGAAGTGGATTGAGTAAGTTCAAAACATATATTGATTTACAAAAATTCACACGCAAATTGAACATAAAAAAGTACTTTGCACAAAAAGAAGGTCCCAATAATAGAGCCAATGTGGTAGATCCATATCGTCATTCCAGTCTAAAGAACCCCTCAACTTTCAATTCCCAAATGAGTGGAAAGTCTATTGAAATGTTTAAAAAGATGGTGGAAACTGAAATTAGAAAAATGCCTGAGAATAGACAAAGTGATGAGAGAAAGACAGCCAAAGACATGTTGGATAAAAAGGATTTGGTGATACGCCCCGCAGACAAGGGTGGCGGGGTGGTGGTGTTGAATAAGACACAATACACACAGGAACTTAATAGGTTGATATGTGACCCTGAAACATATGTAAAATTGAGAGCAGACCCTACAAAAACATATCTGAAAGAGCTAAGAGATCTACTAAAGGAGGGGCTTAATGAGGGTATTTTGAACGATCACGAATTTTCATATCTGATTCCGTCAGCACCCAGAGTACCCATAGTATACCAAGTCCCGAAGATCCACAAGGATAGGGTTAACCCACCTGGAAGACCCATTATCAGTGGGTTAGGGTCAATTACCCATAAGGTGGGCACATTTTTGAATGGATATCTGCAACCAGTGGTAGACAATTACCATGTGTTATTAAGGACACTAAGCACATGCTAAATAAAATAAAATAGAAAGTATGAGCATTATAGAGAATACCATTTTGGTGACGGCTGACGTGTCGTCATTATATACTAATATTCCTCACCATCTGGCCCTTAAAGCTGTTGAACACTATCTGACTAGGGATGGTGAGATGCTTGTGAAGCAAATAGCTTTTTTGATAGCTTTATTGGAATTTGCACTTAAAAGAAACTATTTTTGGCACCAAGGAGAATATTTTTTACAGAGCAGAGGTTGTGCCATGGGGGCGGGGTATGCACCATGTTTGGCAAGCCTCTTTATGTCGAGATAGGAAGAAGGTATTATGGAGGTAGAGGGACAGACACCATTTAAATATTGGTCAAGGTATATAGACGACCTGTTTTGGCTATGGGGAGAATCTGAGGAGCACCTACAGGAGTTTATTCAACGGTTAAATAATAACAGTTGGAATATAGAGCTTAATGTGGAATTTAATAGGGGAAGCATTAGTTTTTTGGATTTAAATATTAGGAAGGAGGGCACGAAATTGATCACAAAAAGTCACTTTAAGGACACTGATAGAAATGGATTCATTCCAGTTGATAGCAATCACCATCCTAGGTGGATAGGGGGGATACCCAAGGGCCAGATGGTGAGGATGAGAAGAAACAGTACTAATACACAAAAATATGTGGAACAAACACAAACACTGATAAATAGATTCACGGAGAAAGGGTATGACGAGGTGGACCTACAGAAAACTATGATTGAAGTAGGGAGAAGGGATAGGAAGGAGTGGTTGCAAGGTGGGAGAGGGAGGGGGGGAGGGGATACACACTATCAAACGACATTTATCACGGATTTCAGTAGTCAGCACAGGTGCTTGGAGAGGGCTATTTCAAGACATTGGGGAATATTATTGGAGGATGTGACATTAAGAGGATTACTTCCTGATAAGCCTAGAATGATATACAGAAAAGCCAATAACCTCAAGAACATGTTAGCCCCCAGCTGTGTAAACCCCCCAGAACCAGCTAGATTAGCAACATGGCAGAGGAAAGGTTTCTTTCCCTGTGGGGGATGTTTTTCCTGTAGGGGGGCGAAAGGGGTGAGAACGGATTGCTTTGTATCATTCCATAATGGAAGATCATTTAAGATCAAACAAAACGTCACATGCCACAGCAAGGGAGTAGTTTATTTGCTCTGGTGTGACTGTGGAAAACAGTACATAGGACGTACTAAAAAAGAGCTCACGGAAAGAATAGCAGAGCATGTTAGAAATATAAGAAAGGGGGTGAGGGGTAACAGTGTGTCGGAACATTTTAGGATAGCACATGATAGGGACCCGAGTGGGTTAAGTTTCTGTGCAATTGAGAAGGTGAGTATACCATGGCGGGGGGGGGGGGGGAGGGGCAGAATTAGGCTGATCTCTAGGAAGGAAACAGAGTGGATTTTTTTGATGGAAACAATGCAACCAAAAGGATGGAATGTGGAGGTGGACTTAAACTGTTTTATTGATGATAGTTAAATTTTGGAAAGAATTTTTGTAGGCTGATGAAGATAGGATGCCATTGAATATGCTATGAGGTGGTATCATTTAAGACCACTAGAGGGGAGGATTCTAAAAAAGTGTGCGAGAGAGTATGGAAAAATCAGTTTTTCCCAGAATACATTTGCTGTATCTAGATGTATCTAATTAATCTATATGATGATGATGTATGTCAGAAAATGATGAGATCAACATGTATCAATATATGTGCTAATACTGATAAAATGGATATGTGCAATTATGTAAAAGCCTGTGAAGAAAGGAAGTTTCTAAGTCCGGAATGTGTAACAAAGCAAATTTTAGGAAATATAGTGTTGGGATAGTATTAGTAAATAAAGCAGAGTGTACACATTGAGAAGAGTTTGTATTATTTTATTTTAAAGTGGGTAGTCTTAGGTAATAGACTTTTTAAAATGTGAATGTTTGTTTTTAATAAAGTTTTGGGTTTCAAGATGACCGGCAGCTTCCTGGGCTCCGTTACGTACTAGTTGGCGCAGTGAGTGGTACTGCGCATGTGGGATGTACGTGTGACGTCGCGGATAGAGATACGTATGGCAAGCAAGTAGAGGTGCAATGAGGATGCGCACTGGGGATTACGAGGGCGGTGCCTGGTAACCCAGACGCGGCAGCCTAGCGTGCCCAGATGCGTAGTGACGTCGCGGAGGGAGGCAGGGCCAACGGCCTATACAAGTAGGATTTCCGCAATGTGACTCCATCCACTGAATGAGTCATTGTATGACGAAATCGATAGGGAGGAGCCACATGCGGAACTGAGAGGATCAGAAGCAGAGGGACGTGGTGGCATGGTGGAGCGAGGGAAGCCCTGGAATAACAGCATAACAGCGGTCAGCCTGGGAGGCCGCACGGGGTGGAGCCCGTTCCTATACTCCACAGGCTTACCATCTGCTTGTAATATGTGAGTGGAACCTTTTAATAAACCGTCTGATTTTACATGATATCTGCGCAATGATAGATTTTGTTTATGTTGAGGTGCATATATGACCCAAGAAGGAGATAAGGAGAGATCTGAGAGTGGTGTCAGCCACAGGGTATGGGGAGCCTGATAAGTACCCCAAAAGCGGATTAAGGCCACTGTGACTAATAGCCCATCGCAGTTATTAGTAACACGACAATGCGGGGCGAATATACAGCAGATACGTCCTAGATTCCCATCTCCCGATACGCTTAATAACAGGTTCAGGGAGACCTAACCTAGCAGCCTCTGTGGCCGCTCCAATTCTAAAGGAGTGGCTAGAGAACTTGAGAGCCCTCAAGCCCAAAATGCCAAGGCATTTGCTTAAAGGAGAACTGTAGTGAGAGGTATATGGAGGCAGCCATATTTATTTCCTTTTAAGCAATACCAGTTGCCTGGCTATTCAGCTAATCCTCTGCCTCTAATACTTTCAGCCATAGGCCCTGAACAAGCATGCAGCAGATCAAGTGTTTCTGACAAATTGAGACAGATATGACAAGATTAGCTGCATGCTTGTTTCTGGTGTGATTCAGACACTTCTTTAGGCAAATAGACCATCAGGGCTGCCAGGCAACTGGTATTGCTTAAAAGGAAATAAATATGGCAGCCTCCATATCCCTCTCACTACAGTTCTCCTTTAAAACGGATCTGAACTGAAACATGGACAGAGGGGAACCGTCAGCATGCGCTAAAAAGGAAACGGATTGCGCCCGCAACTGTAGAAAATCCGAGACTACCCGGAAGAGGCAAGAGGCTCTACCCTCCAGGCGGTACAAGGTTAGCCATGTACCCCTACCTAACCTATCAGTTTTGGACCTTCTGATAAGCACCTGTACTGCGTCTTGTGACGGAACCACATCCAGATGGCCCAGGTTCGTATGTACTTTTTTGGACTTAGAAACCAACTCGGATATACGCAAAGCACCAAAAAATGCAATGGTAAATGCAGCCCCGAATAAACGCACTTCATAATCGGACAGACAGATGAGTGGTAGAACACGCACTAAGTCCTCAAGCAAACAAAAAGTAATCGGCCGTCTCCCATCCGGTAAAGCCGGAGCTGACTTCAAACCTTTTAGTAGTTGTTTAACTAAGAAATAATCAGAACAAGGGGAAGCGTTGTGCAGGCGCCTAAAGAACGAGATGCCAGATAATTTACGCTGCAGCGCTGAAATAGACATACCATCTGAGGTAGCTTATGAAAAACACAAATGAGATCGAGAGCCCGATATGGTGTAGTATGTCAGAATAAATGGAAACAAATGTAAATCAATAGTTGATATACTCACAAAAATAGGTTACCACACAGGCAACCACTGGAATGGCAGGTGGGGAGAATTATAACCTGACCCCACTCAGGTATTAAAATGTCGCTCTCTGTAGACAGGAAAAACAGGTGGGGATGCACCCCTCCACCCAGGGTGGACTTAATCAATGGAAACGTCAAACAACAGAGGCGCCAATAAGCATAAAATATTTAAAATCGTTTAAAAAGGAGGGATGTAAGTGGACTCACCTCCCTCAAGTAAAGACCAGCCAATGAGCCGTTGATAAACAACAGTATAATTTATTAGGGATTCTCCAAGTAATGCAACGCGTTTCACTGGCAAAGCTCCCGCTTCATCGGGCAATCAGAACGGAGAAAACTGGGGAAAAACAAGGGGATAAACCAAACAGGGGGACTAAGCCAGAGGACACTCCACAGTATCGACCGAATACATGATATATAATCTAAATTTAGGACATAATTACAATTGTTGCTGCTTGAATCATCTAAAGCAATAAATAAACAAATAGACATATGCATCTATATATACATAAAAATAATAATAATAATGACAATAACAATAATAATAAAAGGCCCAATATATAGTTCCTAGATATCTACAGTCTATGTAGTTATGCATAAAAGTGAGAGGAAATATGACTCCCAACAGATACCTATGTATATATATATGTTACGGCCAGAACCCGAAGTTTGGCCACTTCTAGTTCTGGCCGGCCACTTCGGGTTCTGGCCGGCCAATGTGCGAAGTGGCCGCTGCGCTGCGGCCAATGTGAGAAATGGATTGATTCCTGTGACATTGAGGTATCTTCTGGCCGCAGCGCAACGGCCAAACGTATAACAACTTAGTTAATTTAATGCAATTAAGCCGGCGGCAATGTAACAATTCAAGCCGCCGGCATTTTCCCTGCCTCTCTCCTCCCCCTGCCTCTCTCTCCTCCCCCCGCCTCTCTCGCTCTCCTATGGGCAACCTGTGGGGACACGCGTGTCCCTTCCAGAGTCGTTCGTCGCGGCAGGCTTCCCTGCCGTTCTTGCAGAGCGGGTGCTGGCAGAAGCAATGTCTGCAGCCTCCCCGCTCTGCTTTCCTGGTGCGACGAACGACTCCCGTGGACACGCATGTCCCCGTCGGCTGCCCATAAGAGAAGGAGGAGAGAGACGCGGGGGGGGGGGGGGGGGGAGGAGAGAGAGGCAGACCAAAAGCCGGCGGCTTGAATTGTTACATTGCCGCCGACTTATTTGCATTAAATTAACTAAGTTGTTATACGTTTGGCCTGCTGCGCTGCGGCCAGAAGATACCTTAATGTCAAAGCAATCAATCCATTTCTCACATTGGCCGCAGCGCAGCGGCCACTTCACACATTGGCCGGCCAGAACCCGAAGTGGCCGGCCAGAACTAGAAGTGGCCAAACTTCGGGTTCTGGCCGTAACATATACAAGAAGTGCTGCCCAATAAGCTTCTCATTGAAATGTGTGGCAGAAATAAAACAGACATTAATTAAGAAGAAGCAGTAGGGTATTGTACCGTGTTAGCCATCAGTAAAAGCAAGAAGTTTTAAATCAGGATGATACCATTTATTGGCTAACTACAAATGAATAAGAATAAACAAGCTTTCGGCCTTGCAGCCTTCGTCAGGTTTACATCCTGTTAGTTTGCAAGCTGGTGGTACAGACAGCTTATATACATGCAACATCAAAAGGGAAAACAGATTTTTTTTTCAAGCATAAATACATCATTAAGATGCCTTAATACAAACAGACCATCTAAATGGGGTAAGATAAGGATCCTTGTTTACTTTATTGCTCACAGACCTGGTATTAGGATTGACCCAGAGGTATCGTAAATTCTTAGTTCACAAGTTCAGCTAGGGTGGCTGAGACAGTTCATATATCATCAATCTCATACCAATATAGAAAGTTGTTGTCCTTATTCAGACCCTTCTGCACAGCTTTGAAACAATTTATAAATTTTGTTTCTGCTATTAATCGGTCATTTGACGTTTTGAAGCCGCCCTTCAGGGCAGTGACACGAAGATCATCCATGCTGTGTCCGTTGGACCGAAAGTGTGTAGTAACTGGGAGTCCAGATTTGGTATCATTAATAGTGTGCCTGTGTCCATTCATACGTTTGCGCAGAGTTTGTCCAGTTTCTCCCACGTACATAACATTGGGGCATTTAGCACACATGATCAGATATACCAGATTGGTGGACCCACAAGAAAATTTACCTTGTATTCTGTACTCCTGTTGTGAACCTGGTATCGTTACCCTGTCAGTGGAGTAAATGTGTCTGCAGGTCCCACATATTTTTTGTCGGCAGGGTGATGTTCCGTTTTGTTGAGGCCTATTCAAAGAGCTCCTGACAATCATCTGTTTTAGATTGTGTGGTTGTCGATATGACAAGAGTGGAGGTTTAGGGAATATCGTTCTCAGTCTGTGATCCTTGTGTAAAATGGGATGAAGTTCCTTAGCAATCCTCCTTAAGATTTCCAGGTGTGGGTTGTAGGTGACAACCAAAGGGACATGTTCCTCTTTCTGGTTTTGCTTATATTTCAGGAGTTCAGTCCTGGGGATGTTGCTGGCTTTCCTGATTTGGGCCTCAGCCATGGGAGGACTGTAACCTTGTTTAATGAAAGTGTTCTTAAGGTGATCCAGGTGCTTGTCTCTGTCCATCCTGTCAGAACAAATCCGGTTGTACCTTATAGCTTGGCTGTAAATTACAGAGTTCTTAATGTGCTTGGGATGAAAACTGTCATATCTTAGGTATGTGGGACGGTCTGTAGGTTTGCGATACACAGAGGTTTGTATGTTGTTACCCCTGATGTATATGGTGGTGTCCAGAAAGTTAATCTCTGTGTGAGAGTAGGTAAGTTTCAATTTGATTGTAGGATGGAAGGCATTGAAGTTCCTGTGGAACTGGAGAAGATCATCCTCACTTGCGGACCAGATGATTAAAATATCATCAATGAAGCGGAAGTAGGCCAAGGGTTTTATGCCACATGCATTGAGGTATTCCTCTTCGATTTTGGCCATGAATAGATTTGCATACTGTGGAGCGAATCGCGAACCCATTGCCACGCCCATCTGCTGTAAATAGAGGTCCTGTCCAAAAGTGAAATAATTATGAGTGAGAATGAATTTGATCAGTCCAGTAATAGGCTTTACAGGTATGCCCTGACCCTGAAGATATTTACGGCAGGCCGCAATACCATCATCATGGGGAATGTTCGTGTACAGGGACTCCACGTCTATCGTGGCCAGTATGGTTCCCTGAGGTACTGGGCCGATGGCTGACAGTTTGTTCAGGAGGTGGGTGGTATCCTGTAAGTAGCTGGGTCTTTTACAGACAAGAGGTTTCAAGATGTTTTCCAGCCACCCTGAGATGTTCTCTGTAAGAGTTCCGCTCCCTGAGATTATGGGCCTGCCAGGGTTTCCCTCTTTGTGGATCTTGGGAAGCATGTAAAAGCAGGCTGTTCTAGGCTCTTCAGGGATAAGGGTCCTTACATGTAGTCTGATGTTTGCAGGCAATCTGTTAACCATCCTATTAAGTGCCATCCTGTAGCCTTTTGTGGGGTCCCCCTGTAATTTGGCATAGTGAGCGGTATTGGATAATTGTCTTTGTGCCTCCTGGATGTAGTCACTGGTGTTCATTATGACTATGGCACCACCTTTATCCGCTGGTTTAAGATCCACAAAGAGGGAAACCCTGGCAGGCCCATAATCTCAGGGAGCGGAACTCTTACAGAGAACATCTCAGGGTGGCTGGAAAACATCTTGAAACCTCTTGTCTGTAAAAGACCCAGCTACTTACAGGATACCACCCACCTCCTGAACAAACTGTCAGCCATCGGCCCAGTACCTGAGGGAACCATACTGGCCACGATGGACGTGGAGTCCCTGTACACGAACATTCCCCATGATGATGGTATTGCGGCCTGCCGTAAATATCTTCAGGGTCAGGGCATACCTGTAAAGCCTATTACTGGACTGATCAAATTCATTCTCACTCATAATTATTTTACTTTTGGACAGGACCTCTATTTACAGCAGATGGGCGTGGCAATGGGTTCGCGATTCGCTCCACAGTATGCAAATCTATTCATGGCCAAAATCGAAGAGGAATACCTCAATGCATGTGGCATAAAACCCTTGGCCTACTTCCGCTTCATGATATTTTAATCATCTGGTCCGCAAGTGAGGATGATCTTCTCCAGTTCCACAGGAACTTCAATGCCTTCCATCCTACAATCAAATTGAAACTTACCTACTCTCACACAGAGATTAACTTTCTGGACACCACCATATACATCAGGGGTAACAACATACAAACCTCAGTGTATCGCAAACCTACAGACCGTCCCACATACCTAAGATATGACAGTTTTCATCCCAAGCTCTATAATTTACAGCCAAGCTATAAGGTACAACCGGATTTGTTCTGACAGGATGGACAGAGACAAGCACCTGGATCACCTTAAGAACACTTTCATTAAACAAGGTTACAGTCCTCCCATGGCTGAGGCCCAAATCAGGAAAGCCAGCAACATCCCCAGGACTGAACTCCTGAAATATAAGCAAAACCAGAAAGAGGAACATGTCCCTTTGGTTGTCACCTACAACCCACACCTGGAAATCTTAAGGAGGATTGCTAAGGAACTTCATCCCATTTTACACAAGGATCACAGACTGAGAACGATATTCCCTAAACCTCCACTCTTGTCATATCGACAACCACACAATCTAAAACAGATGATTGTCAGGAGCTCTTTGAATAGGCCTCAACAAAACGGAACATCACCCTGCCGACAAAAAATATGTGGGACCTGCAGACACATTTACTCCACTGACAGGGTAACGATACCAGGTTCACAACAGGAGTACAGAATACAAGGTAAATTTTCTTGTGGGTCCACCAATCTGGTATATCTGATCATGTGTGCTAAATGCCCCAATGTTATGTACGTGGGAGAAACTGGACAAACTCTGAGCAAACGTATGAATGGACACAGGCACACTATTAATGATACCAAATCTGGACTCCCAGTTGCTACACACTTTCGGTCCAACGGACACAGCATGGATGATCTTCGTGTCACTGCCCTGAAGGGCTGCTTCAAAACGTCAAATGACCGATTAATAGCAGAAACAAAATTTATAAATTGTTTCAAAGCTGTGCAGAAGGGTCTGAATAAGGACAACAACTTTCTATATTGGTATGAGATTGATGATATATGAACTGTCTCAGCCACCCTAGCTGAACTTGTGAACTAAGAATTTACGATACCTCTGGGTCAATCCTAATACCAGGTCTGTGAGCAATAAAGTAAACAAGGATCCTTATCTTACCCCATTTAGATGGTCTGTTTGTATTAAGGCATCTTAATGATGTATTTATGCTTGAAAAAAATCTGTTTTCCCTTTTGATGTTGCATGTATATAAGCTGTCTGTACCACCAGCTTGCAAACTAACAGGATGTAAACCTGACGAAGGCTGCAAGGCCGAAAGCTTGTTTATTCTTATTCATTTGTAGTTAGCCAATAAATGGTATCATCCTGATTTAAAACTTCTTGCTTTTAATTAAGAAGAATAAACCCAGCACTTCTTGTATATATGTACATAGGTATCTGTTGGGAGTCATATTTCCTCTCACTTTTATGCATAACTACATAGACTGTAGATATCTAGGAACTATATATTGGGCCTTTTATTATTATTGTTATTGTCATTATTATTATTATTTTTATGTATATATATATGTCTATTTGTTTATTTATTGCTTTAGATGATTCAAGCAGCAACAATTGTAATTATGTCCTAAATTTAGATTATATATCATGTATTCGGTCGATACTGTGGAGTGTTCTCTGGCTTAGTCCCCCTGTTTGGTTTATCCCCTTGTTTTTCCCCAGCTTTCTCCGTTCTGATTGCCTGATGAAGCGGGAGCTTTGCCAGTGAAACGCGTTGCATTACTTGGAGAATCCCTAATAATTATACTGTTGTTTATCAACGGCTCATTGGCTGGTCTTTACTTGAGGGAGGTGAGTCCACCTACATCCCTCCTTTTTAAACGATTTTAAATATTTTATGCTTATTAGCGCCTCTGTTGTTTGACGTTTCCATACCATCTGAGGTCTTAGCACAAATAAAAGACAGGAATAGTTCTACTGCGCTTGCTAACGGTGACATGGAGCAAACATCTGCGAAAGCGCACCAGTCAGCCCATGCAGCCGAGTATTCGGCCCATGTTCTGGCTGACAGAGATTGACGAATTGCCGATGCAACTAGCTCCCGATCAAACTCCACAGATGGGTTGGACAAGGTACACCCTCCTCGTGTGCAGATGGCGCCAGCTCCCTGAATAAGGCAAATTGCTGTCGGGATAAAGCGTCAGGAATCAGGTTTAATTTCCCTGGAAGATGCACTGCTTTTAACCATACATTAAAACGCAGACACAACAGCACTAATTGTCTCAGGAATTGTAACACAGGAAGCGATTTTGAAGAAAGCGTATTTATTGCAAACACTACCCCTTTGTTATTGGACTGCAACAAAATACACTTGTTTGCAAAGCCGCCTCCCCAAACCACTAAGGCCACCAGAACTGGGAAAAGTTCTAACAAAACAATGTTTTTTGTGTAACCTTGAACAAACCAATCTGCGGGCCACCGTTCAGCATTCCAACATCCTTGCCAGTAAGCTCCGTAGCCAATAGATCCGGCTGCATCTGTTAACATATCCATATGTTCATCTTTTATAAAACTCTCCTGCCACATAGATCTCCCGTTAAAATTGGTCAAAAAATCGTACCAGACTAGCAACTCCTCCTTGACCTGTCTCGTGAGTCTGACATGCCAGAAGGGGTTCTTAAAGGGACACTTAAGTCAAGCAAAAAAAAATGAGTTTTACTCACCTGGGGCTTCCAATAGCCCCCTGCAGCTGTCCGGTGCCCTCGCTGTCTCCCTCCCATCATCCTGGCCCCGCCGGCAGCCACTTCCTGTTTCGGTGACAGGAGCTGACAGGCTGGGGACGCGAGTGATTCTTCACGTTCCTGGCCATAATAGCGCCTTCTATGCTGCTATAGCATATATCATATACCATATAGCAGCGTAGAGGGTGCTAATGTGTCTGGGAACGCGAAGAATCACTCGTGTCCCCAGCCTGTCAGCTCCTGTCACCAAAACAGGAAGTGGCTGCCGGCGGGGCCAGGACGATCGGAGGGAGACGGGGAGGGCACCGGACAGCTGCAGGGGGCTATTGGAAGCCTTAGGTGAGTAAAACTCATTTTTTTTGTTTGACTTAAGTGTCCCTTTAAGGCCTGATAACAAACGGGCTGTGCGTCTGGAAAAAACCCTCCCCATGGGCATAATCCTGCTCGCAAAAGCCAGGCGGCCTAGCAGCTCCTGTAATTCCCGTACGGTCGCTTTCGATTTACTCAATAAAGAATTAAGCAAAGCCTTTAACTGCACAATTTTTTCCGGTGGAAGCCGGAATTCCATCAGGTGAGTGTCAATGGTAATGCCGAGAAAAGTTAATTCCGTTACTGTCAGTACTGATTTCTCCTCAGCCAATGGAACTCCCAAAAATTCAAATTTGTCACAAAGCCTCGTCGTATAGAAACCAGGCAATCCCTCCAAACTGCTGCTGGGCCTCAAAAACGGAGTCTAAATGTTGCAGAAGGCCTAAGGCTAGGCCAGAATCTTTCTCAATTAACACACTCATGTAAACCAGAAATGCTTGTAACCAATTCGTGAAACTCCTGGCTACCGGCCTCCGCCTATCCTCCTCCTCCTTCTTTTCTTTCAAGTAGTCTTTCTGAAAAGGCAATAAAGAAAGTATGTCCACATATTCGCCACGCCATATTTTTTCTTTTACAGCCTGAGGCAAATGATAACCTAAAGGCGAGGAAGCCACAGGCATAACAACTTTATAAACAGTCTCCGAGACACCCGGTCTATAGACGGGCGGCGTTAACATTTGATAATTTACATTACTGTTAGAAGGAGGAGTTATAGGAGGAGAAACACTCTGTGTGCACGGAGGCACCCAAGCTGCAGCAGGAGAAACCACGGGGGGGGGGGGGGGGGCGTCATTTTTTCAACAACCTGCTGCAGACAGTTCAATAAGACATTAAAACGATTAAATAAACCCTCCCCAGAAAACCCCATATTCTCACCTGGGTTGGGAGCTGGAATCCCGTGGGCAGGTTCCTCTGCGTCCCCATCCGATGAGCTGGACTCCGGATCCGCAGCTGAGAAGCCTGCGACCCCTTGGAGTAGATTGCCTGGCTGGGTAGGTGGTGGAGGCTCGCAGTGTTGCTGCATGAAGGCCGAGGGATGTGCCTGTGACGCCTCAGGAGCCGTGGATGTCGCTGATGCTGAAGGTCCCGGGAGGTCCAGAGGAGGAGAGGAGGCCGGAGTGATGTGCAGTGGAAGAAGAGGGGAGAGGATCAGCAGCAGCGGCAGGTGAGGAGGAGGCGTTCCGGGCAGCAGCGCTGACAGGCAGCCCTAGAACGCATAGTGTCCCCCGGATCACTGGTAAGATGGCCGCCGGATCTACTTCCGGTCATGTGGCTGCGGGTTTTTTGGCCCTCTTCGCCGGCGGCGCCGTGGAAACATCCGCGCCCGCGTCCGGCAGCTGAAGCAGGTGGATCCTGGTGCTTGGCCTTCTTCGTGCGGCTCTGGACTTCCGCACAGCCCGATCCGGACGGGGCAGATGCGGCAGCGGTGGCGGCAGGGATCATCGCCGACAGCTGAAATCCTGGGGCGGCAGGTCAGTCGGGATCCTCTGTGGCTGCACAGCGGGTGGAGGTTGCGAGTTAGGCAGAGGGGTAGAAATAGAGTCCAGCAACCTGCGCAGCATGTCTTCACCCCCCTCAGCCCCCCGCAACAGCAGCCACTCTCCACCAGATCTGGTCCATTCCAGATGAGAGCAGGGAAGTGGGATGAAAGAAAGAAATAAAAAAGGAAAAGGAGATAGAGAGAAATAAAAAGGGAAATAAAAGAAATAAAATAAATAAAATTGGGGAGGGGGGGGGGAAGGAGATTAAATAAGAAACAGGAATAAATAATAAAGACAAAGATGAAAATAAATAAGGAGTTGAAATAAACCAAGAGAATAAATCAAAAGTCAGTCAGAAACTGTAAATGACAGGAACAGCTATTACAGCTCCTGCTTCCAGCTTGCTTGACTGGATACTGAGGAGACAAGGGGAGAGCATCACAGGTTAGAGGCGAACCCTTCTGTGATTGGCCAGCTGAAATTGGCTCCAACAGACAGCTGCCAATCATCTGAGGGAAATCTCTCACCTTCGCTCAGCAACCCAATAATCTCCTCACAAACTCCTATGGACCGCCCAGCATCTAAAAGAGAAGAAAAAAGGACAGCAGAATCAAAAGGAACAGATATCTGACATTAAATGAACCTATTACAATGCATATACCTATTATATTTCAAGCACCTCGTACCAAGAGCAGATAATGTATTGAACATATTATGTAAGAATAAAACACCCTAAACTGTCCCACCACCAAATTACCAAGAGGCCTGCGTTCCATGCTCTCACTATGGCCTTACAGGTGCTGGGGTCTCTCTCTCCGGCAGCAGCATCTTGTCCGATGGTGGGTCTTTTTCCGGCAGCAGCAGCTCGTCAGGTAGCAGGTCTCTCTCCGGCAGCAGCAGCTTGTCAGGTGGCGGGTCTCTACTGTCTCCAGCAGCTTGTCAGGTGGCAGGTCCCTCTCTAGCAGCAGCAGCTTGTCAGGCGGTGGGGTCTCTCTCCGGCAGAAGCAGCTTGTCAGGCGGTGGGTCTCTCTCTGGCAGCAGCAGCTTGTCAGATGAGGGGGTCTCTCTCCCAGCAGCAGCAGCTTTGGAGGAGGTAGCAGATTGTAAGACGATGGGTCGCCTCTCTCTCTCTCTCTCTTTCACTGTTGCATTTGATGAGTCTCTACCTGGCTTATCAGCAGCAGGGATGCAACTGCGCTATAAAGTTACCGGTTGTCACTTACGGCACCTTGAGATTCGTCGGATCGATAGGATCCGAACATTCAAATCCCAGCATGGATAGCTTTCAAATTGGCACTCTAATTAATATACTAGTATTGACCTTACTAGAGTAACAATGGTTTTCAAGTATCATTAGGCTCTGGCAGGCTCTTGTAGGAAACAAAAAAAAAAAGGCACAGGGAGGACCGGGAGCCCGATCTGGTGTATTATCACCACAACACCAGAGAATGTGATGGAAGAAAGAAATATACTCATCAAGCACGTGAGTACTGTCCTAACTCGGCCTGGTTTTCAGTGGAGGGATAGGTGGATAGGTCGCAGCTCCAATGAAAAAGAATAGCACACTTGGGATTCCTCCAAACGTGCACTCCCCTACCCAGGGGTGGAAGTAACTGAGAGAAGTTTGGAGTGCCTGTAGACATACACCTGTATTACTTACAGTCTAGAGATAAACTATAATAGCATAGCTAATGGCGCTCAGGACAAAGACATATTCACCCCAGGTACCCCTATCGACCTGAGGAAGTGGCTCATGCTGTGAAACGCGTTGTCGATTGTGCCTTAATAAAATTTGAAAATCTCTTACCATTACCTTGCATGCGAGTCTCACTCCATTAAGGTAGGAACATTGGTACCTTATGCTATTATAGTTTATCATATGAGTAAAAAAGGGAAAGGGATGCTGGCACTGCAGCGGCCGTCTTCCATCAAGGGAGGGGGAGGGGGGCAGCACAGTCCAAAGCCGGGGTGTATGTGCTGTGTATTGTACGTCTTCAGCGTGCTCAGGCCAAAGTCATATCTTTATGCAAAAAGAGGAAGGAGAGCGCCGGCACTGCTGTCATACACTTTATATCCTAGAGTCATTAAAAGATAAAATACACATTGTCCGTGCAAACATTTTTTTTTTGAAAAACACATACCATTGGTGACTGTGGATGGTGCGGTGGGTGCGGAGGGTGCAGAGCCTTACGGCCGATTCGCGCGTTTTGCGCTTCTACGAAGGCTCTGCACCCTCCGCACCCACCGCACCATCCACAGTCACACAATGGTATGTGTTTTTTCAAAAAAAAATTTTTTGCACGGACAATGTGTATTTTATCTTTTAATGACTCTGGAATAAAGTGTATGACAGCAGTGCCGGCGCTCTCCTTCCTCTTTTTGCTATTATAGTTTATCTCTAGACTGTAAGTAATACAGGTATATGTCTATGGGTGCCTCCAACCTTTTCTTAATCATTAGGCTCTGTTCCCACTTGAGTGGAGGAATGGACATTTTTTGTCTGTTCTCCGCTCTACAGTGAACGGCTCCTATTTTATAAATAGGAGCCTTTCACACCAGAGCAGGATCATCCCCCAGGCAACCTAGACATGTGCTTAAAGTCTAGCGGGTGTCAAGGGGTCCATGTGCTACCTTTTTTGACCCCTCTTTACTTCAGCTTACCAAAAGGACCACGGGGGGGGCATATCTACTACCCTTACCTAGGGCCCCCATTACATCTTGATCCATCTCTGGTTCACACTTGTCATGCTGCAACAGACCTGCGGGATCCAATGCAGTAAGCAGACCGCACTTCTGTGCAGTCTCGATAATCCCAAGCAGGTGGATACGTGCCCCCATATGGCTAATGGGGTAACACATCTTCCCCGGGTTACAGCTGGACCACCTCAGACTTTCGGCACCTACTGGCCAGCACTAATGGATTGGGAACACAGTTGTAATGTGCTAAATGATACCTCTATTATTTTACATATGTACTTTGTAAATTGCCTCAGAGCAGTGCAGGTAAATAAGGAGAAAATGGGCATATCCCAAAGTTGTTTCAAAGCTGCAGAAGCAGACATGGCATGTTGTCAAATTTTAATTTACTTAGAAGCTCAAGTTTATTACACTGTTTGTGTGTTTGATAAGAGCACAGATTCACTGAACTGTTAAGCCTTAAATCCTTTTAAATAGAGATGTTTGGCATGATACTACCTGAAGCATAAGAGTTCACTAAGTATTTTGAATATAAAAATGTAAAAGCAATGTAGGAAAATGTTATGACTATAATTTTGTGTGGCGCCATTCCTTTCTTCTGAGAGACTACTCACATGGACATTAAGATGTTTATTTTCCTAACCTTTTCGTCACCAACAAAGCAGCACTTGCCACTGAACAAAGTAGTGCATGCAGGACCTTACTGAAATGTGTCAGTACTACAGCACTAAACATGAACAGTAATTATTGACATTTGGTGTAGTGTCAATCAGATAGAAAAGCATATCAAGTGCCATCTCACAAGCAGTAGTCTCCTCCCAACACTTCTCAGTCGCATACAGGTTGTTTGCAGGTTATTTCACCATGTTTCTGGAGATCCGGTGGTCATGAGAAATGGCAGCTCCTCCTAATACAGTTACTTTTGTTGCTCGATTGGAGGCTGCTAAGCTTTATGAATAGGTTGTAACTGTTGCATGCCACTGTACAAAAGTTTAAATGCAATGCAGAGTAAGCAAAAGTGTTTAATAGCAGTAGTTAATATAAGGTAAAGATGAACATTCATGTGAATTAGGGCCCTACCGGTGTCTGAAGAGCTAAATAAGACTATGATCAGATTTCAGAGTCTACAAGATGTGGCTTTAGGTTTGCCCAGTGCTGGACAAGGTTCCCCTGGACCAGAGGCAAAGATTCCAAAGTGCTAGTACAGGCAAAAGTACAGATGTCCCCCAGAGGTATAGGTAGCCAAATGTCCCTCCCCACAATATATGTAGCCAGGTTTCCCCTAAGTATAGGCAGCCACATGCCCCCTGCCAGCATAGTAGGCATCCAGATGTCTCCCCCCCCCCCAGTGTAGCAGTACAAGTAGCCAGTTTTTACCCACCTTATAGGTAGCCAGATTCCCTCAAGTATAGGTGGCAGATGGCCATCCTAGTGTAGCTGGCCATAATTTATTCCCCAGTATAGGTGCCCACATGTCCCCCTTGTTAGAGGTAGACTAGCCAGATGACCCCAGGTGTATACAGCCAGATGCTCCCCCCCCCCCCCCGTTATAGATGGCCAGATTGACCACTGCAGTATAGGTAGACAGACGCCCCCCCCCCCCCCTAGTAGAGGTACACATGCCTAACCATTAAAGTACACCCCATGAGGGGAAACATGTAAAAGATTGATTCTCTAGAGAAGATTCTGGATAGTCCAGAGGCTTCCCCATCCTCCTCTACCTGACCGATCCCTCGCAGGGACCCCTCTGTACATGTTCTTGTGGCTGCACTCCCATCTCTGTACACACATGGCCATACAGTGCATGCAAGTGTACTACCTGTGCAGTAACATAAGCCCACTCTTGCATGGCTTTTTTTCTCTCTGCACACGCGGCTTTCTGCTCCTGCTCAGGCATGGACCGTATTCGCACATGCGCAGTTACCGCTGTGCTCAAACGGGAGCATAGCCATGAAGAAGAAGTGGGTCCTGGCCAGCAGTCGAGGAGGACATGGGAAGCCTCTGGACTCTTTAGGACTCTCCAGATTCTTCCCACTACTGAGGTAAGCTGCCCCCACCAACCTTTTTTTTTTCTTTTGCGCACAGGTCCGCTTTAGGCACCCTAGTGTTAATGTTCTCACCATGAGCTTGATAAATATTACTTACTTTTTTTCCGCACAATGCATGCAATTCTTCATTGAAATTCACTGACTACTTTAAAAAAATGCCTGCATTTAATTGCAGGCAAATGCACATATCGTGCAGATAACCTCCTGCGAGCAATCGTCTGCGGTTCCTGAAGAACACAAGTATGATCGCTCCCTCAGAGTAGTAGTTCTCTCCTGGTGTGCATATGAATCAGAAATGTGTTGCAATGTAATCATTGAGGGAGGCATAATAAACCACATTTGCAAATTAATTCTTATTGTTTTGTGTGATAAACTGTTAACCTGTAAATATGAGCGATTGATGCGTACAGCATTGAATTATAATTGTTTAATAGCGTGTAACAGTACAAAAAAGCTACACAATTAATTTTGCTTTAGTGGCCAAAGCCCCTTTGTTATTCAAAAAGCAGATTAATCAGAAAGATACATTTACAAACTTGTATGTTGTCATTTTGCTGCTTTCTATTTGGATCCATTTTCAATTACAGCCTGTAGAAATTCAAGCCTTGCAGAAGACATAATTTCTCCAACTGCTATCCAATCACGTATAATTACTGACCTGCATTTATGTATTTTGCATCAGGTTGTTCCTACACCATCTGCAATAACAGTTGTAAGTGGTGGAGGCGGAAGGAGTGAAATACTGGTATAATGTAAGTTATAGACAAAAATCTGAAAACCATCATTGATGACAAATGTTTTAGTTTCAAGGGTTTTTATTGGGTTTATGCTGTAAAGAGAAGGGTACATGAACAGGATAAACTGTCCCCTCGCAGGGGAGCCAAATAAAATAAAAAGCAAGACATAAATGATGTAACCTGCAATTAACACATCATCAAGATTTAAAGGGGCACTATAGCGAAAAATATGCTGTTCCTTTATCCTCACCATCAGTTATTTAATATGGACAGCATACATTTCACCATAGAGCTGGTGTTAAAAAAAATAGCTACTAACACAAATTCTACTCTCCTACACAGCTGATCTGCGCCATTATATCCACTTTTCCTGATAAGAATGCGATGGGTTAGGCTGTTTCCTTGCTCTCTGCTAGCAGCTTCTGTCTCACAGCTGATTTAAACCACGGCTCACACACTCCAAAGCCGTGCTATTGCTTTTCACATGTAGCTATAAAGTAAATACACAGAAAGCTAATTAGTTTATTACTAAATGTAAAAAGCAATAGCATGGCTCTGGAGTGTGTAAGCGCCATTATAGCTGTTGCAGAGGCACAAGTCTGTTAGCAGAGAGCAGGAAAACAGCCCCAGCTTGTCACAGCTCAACTGTGTAGGAGAGTAGAATTTGTGTTTGAACTATTTTTTTTTAACACAAGCTCTATGGTGACATGAATGTTATCTAAATTAAATAACTGATAGTGGTGATAATGAAACAGCATAATTTTTGCCGTAGTGCCCCTTTAATGAAGATATAAACAAATAAAACATATCAGGACATAAAGAACGTGACACCATGGATTCAAAAAATGTCAGTAATTAGGTCAGATAATACAGTTGCAGTTTGAGAGCAATGCAATGACACTAACTAAGTCTCCATTACCTCTTATGGCTCATACACACGGGGCACAGCTGTCGCCACAAACATGTGGCACGCGCATGTCTGAGCGACAGTTGCTCCGTGTGTATGATGCGCCCGCCACGAACTGTCGCCAGATAGTAAAGTTGCCATGCAATTGAAAAGTTCAATCGCCGACAACTTCTGTCTCTGCAACTGTCGCTAGTCTGCCACGCGTACTGCGTGTGTATGCGGACTAGCGACAGGAGACAAATGCAAGTGAAAGGAGCATCCGGCCTGGGGATGCTCCCTTCACAGACAGCTTCCGCCGTATCTCTGCCTTTCTGGCGAGACGTGTGGATAGCTGTCGCCATTCGCTCACAAATTATGACGTGATGTATTTTATTGATTACCATGGCAAGATCCAGGTGGAAGTCTTTCCATTTAGAGGCCAAGTGTGACTTGGCTGAATTTGCAATATGTTGGGCTAGGCGATGTAGAGGTTGGTGCATAGAAGGGATCTTATTGCCCAGAAGCAACACCAGTGGATCCTAATGCAAAGCTTAGGATGTCCGTTATGGAACTTGTAACCCTATACCAAAACTGTGCAACAAGGGGACAAGTCCACCACATGTGATAAAATATGCCCCATTGTTCACATTGCCTAAAACAAAGATTCAACATCAGGGGATAAAGTCAGGTAGGCCCTATCTAGATGTCAGGTAGGCCCTATGCAATAGTTTGATATTAGCTTCCAGGAATTAATGATAGACACTTCTTTCATGATAGATTTTAAAGTGGTCTGAAACTCTGACATAACGTTTAATAAAAATGTTTTATTTACTTTTCCTACTTTTTCCCTACTTTTTATTACTCATACAGTTATCATATTTGCTTTTGTGCACAAGTGATATTGTCTGTTTACAAATTACAAGTTCCCAAAGTGTAGTTTTTCTTTCCATGAAAACTGGCATTGCATTTTATTCTTTTTCTATTATAACTGCTTTTTATTATATATTAAAATCTTCTAATGAGCTATTCTGAACACTGTGTGTGCCTGAAACAGAGACCGCTTCTCAGAGAGTGTTTGTTTACAATCCAGTGATACATTTGTGTTTTACAAGTATAAAAGATACTGTAATCTCAAGTTTGGATGTGGATTTGAAGCTGAATAATAGGAGAAAGTGCTTTGTTTAAACATTTCAGTGATGTTCTGCTAGAATTTTTTTCTGGGATATTAACTTTCAAGCTGTGAGGAATCTTTTAGAGCAAAGTAGAAATGCTGACTTTCAGATCACTTGAAGTAGTGACTCCATCGTTTAGTGGTAATGGACAGGCCAATGCCCCTCTCCCAGGCAGTTCATAGCAGGGCGACTAGCAAGTCACTCACTCAAATACGATATAATGCTTCCTTCGAAAGCAGAACAATTCACCAGGATTCAAAGTAGGTGGGAGCAGTATTTGTAGTTATTGTGCCCAAAGAGGCTAAGTAGTGATACAGTTGGTATAGCTTAAACATCTGGTTAGAACTACACTCATGGGTAGAGACCATAATGGATATGGGGATAAGCTTACTTAAGTGCATAAACTTAGATAGAGTGGCTTAGAGGCCAACAGGGTTTTCCAGGACATGATACTGGGGCTTAGGATTCCAGGGCAAATCTATAGCTCCTCCAAATTGTTAGGGTATGCTGTGAGTAGGGAGAGAGTGAGGTTAGCTTTGGGAGATTTGTCAAGGAATACCTCTGACTTGAGGTCACCGACAGTGGAGAGAGTTGTTGCACCTGGGTAGGAGGGACATGAGACAGCTGAGCTGTAATGTAGCAATTATTTAACATAGGAACTAAGTATGCATCTAGTAATCGTGGAAGCGATTAGCAAAACTTTGTACGGAGTACTGCCTATCTTATAGCCCATAACTACTGCTGATTTTTTTTTACATTTTTTCATGCCAGGGGTTTCATTCATAAGGCAGAGATGGCAGTGGATAAGGGACATCTCTAACAGGTGCCCCTCTCTATTTTAATACTTGAGGAGAAAGTAGCAGGGAGCTAAGCTGAAGGGAAAGAGTACAATGCGTCAATAGCCTTGAGGAAAGACCCTGTGACCCCAAATCTCTGCAGGACTAGTGTCATATAAGGCCAGGATAAGTCATCACAAGCTTTCTCAATGTCCAACACAAAGACTGCCAGGAGCGTTTTTGCGATGCCATCAGAGCCTGGAGATTTGTGGTTCTTATGTGTCTTAATTGCATCCTGTATCTCCTCGATGACAATTGTTTCAAGATAACTGTTTATAAACCGTTTTGCAGAGATGTCATTAATCTTTAGATACATTACATTTGCTGAAGCTACTCTTCGAACTTTCAAATGTTTAGGCGCACACTGTGGCGCATACGGTGACGCAGACTGTCAATGAAAAGTATGCTTTACTGTCACTGTTAATGCATGCATTATGCTGTTATGAATACCACAATACCCCACTGTGAAAGTAGCCTGAGCTTCAAATGTAATGCCAGGCAAATAAATAGGACATAATAGGGTTCCATGTATTCAGGCAGAAATCTGCAAGTCTATTTTTATTAGAAATTGTGTTTATTTCACTTGCTGCATGAGTAGCACATTGTTTCAATTGCTGTATGAGTATTCTCTCCTCATCTTTCTTGACCCTGAAACTTTCTTTTATAGCCTCTTTTTGGAGACGGTCTAGAGCAATGCTTCGCAATCGCTGCGTAATATGTTGGCACTTTATAAATACAATAATTAAATAAAATAATTTGCTCGATACACTTATGAGATTTAGCACAGCCTAAACAATGTCATTTACTCCTAATCACCTGTGTCTTCTGTTAGGCGATATTTTCACACCTTGAGCTTGATTCGCTATAGTTTTGCGCAAGCTAAAACACGCGTAATGTTTTTTGCTCGCAATCCTGAATTTTTGCACAAAATGCGGCTATTTGCATGTGAAAATTCACGATTGCGTGCAGAAATTCGTGATTGTGTGTGAAAACCGTTACGCGCACTATAGTGCGCACGCAAAAAGCTAGTGCGACCATGATAAGAGTTATCACGGCTTTGTGAATCAAGCCCCTTGTCAATAAAATGCCCTTTTAACCACCAGCAAGCAAGAAAGTACTTACAATTATTTTTTAGGTACTTTTTACCTATTTTGGTGCCTTTTCCATCATTGCAAAATGCTGAGACGTAACTTTAAAAAGAAATTGAAAAAATATCCCCTAGGAGAAACCGCAGGAGAATACGTTTATTGCATATGGGCCTATGTTTCAGTTGTTTGAGGCTTCTAGCTGAAAGACGGCAGTGTCAAGTGACAATGAAACAAGCTTTCCTATCTCACTGATTCACTGATTCAGATTTAGAAATTTGCCATTACAGTTTTTGCAACGTTTCTACTTGAATTTTGACATTTCACTTTGAAGACAGAAAATGATTTTTTGAATTTTGACCATCCATCTCTAGTGTGTGAAAAGGAGGTAAAGAGACCATTCAACCCAGAATTTTAGTTTTCCATAGATCAGAAGGAAGATTTTTAGGAGCTAGCAGGCAGATCTAATCTGAGACATTTTCTCCCAGGACCTGTGTTAATTCAATTATCTCTATAAACAAACTGTTCTATTTGGTTCTTATGTGTATTAATCTGTGCAAGCTGAAGCTATTTGAAGGAAATAGCTTTAGTTATATTGACAAACTGTGAACGGTATGTTCACAGTTTGTCAATATAACTAAAGCTATTTCCTTAACCCACTGCTTTCCATCCTTCTGAAGCCTTGCTACACTTATAGGTTATTTCAATAGATTAGATTTTCGGTTTGATATAAATGTTGGGTTAAACCAATCAATTTACGTTGAAATATCTTATCTAATATTTATTATCACACATGCGCCCCCCACGTGCTATAACTTAACGTGTAGGCAATCATGGGGGTGCGAATCCGGAAGTAGTGCGGAGAACAGGGGCAGGCGGCTGCAGGTAAAGTTAAGTATAACTGCATGGGGCAGAGGGGGAGGGGGGCACATTTTATAAAAGGGGTGGCAGCGGCCGGGGGTTTACATCATGTCTGTCATTCACTATTATTGCATGCAGTTATTCCCACGGACCAAATTGAGCATGTCGACCCGACATCTTGCAGCATGTCTGATCAATACATTAAACAGGCATGCTTTTGTTGGAACCAACTTTTATCAGATTTGATAATAAAAATTGAATTGCATGGTCGATCGGCCACCAAATCAGTAGGTATATGGCCACCTTAATTGTTTTCTTATTGAAAAAATCACTCGATTTTTAGGGGGGAAAAGTATTTTTTTTTTTCTAAGGAAAATCTATTCTGTGTATCCCCATACAGGAAGTATGCATGTTATCGCCACAGTGCTAATTGATAACTGTACACAATGCCATCATTCTAAAAAAAATAAAAAGTTTGTGACATTTTTTTCTACAAATTCAACCTCACAAAACATTGAGAATCATTTAATGTCTTCTTCCAGGTTTACAGTACAAGTAAAGTATCAAAGTGCCTAACCAAAAAGCACTGGCTCATAAAGGTAGTAGTTTATCCGTCTGCCTACTGTGTTTGAGAATGAATGGTTGCCCACAGCCACCTGTTGCTATGGTAAAATCACTTTGTTGTAAACACTGGGAAAACAGCTGCTTAGCCAGGCCCCATTTGTTAGATAGTTGTAATTTATTTGTGGAAAGCAAACACTGTCAGTCCTTGGGTTACAGATTGCCCAGCAAGCTCACAGTGGACCAGAACTAGGAGTGTGTAAAGGGCTGAAAAGAATCAAAAAGCCTCCTTACTAAAATTATATGTAAAACAGAATTTTGCCTTCTGAAAACAAAAGGTATTTGTGATTATTCAGATTGGAATGAGCATTTGAGGTGTCCCACAATGCATCACTGCCGATTATGCAAATCATCCCTTTGTTGTCTCAGATAGCTAAACACACTTCCAGAACCGTTGGAATGCAATGATGTGTCAACTTCTTAATATTACAGTGCCAAACTAAAGCAACATGCATACAGACTGTTTCGGACTGGTTGAGCGTCATCAGTGCATGGCATGGATTACTATGGCTGTATGGAGTTGGACTTGAAACACCCAGAATTACAGGATGCCCAGCAAGCTCATGGTGAACCAGAACCCATGGGAGTCTGTAAGGGGCAGAAAAGGATCAAAAAGCCTCCTTATTTAAAAAAAATTATGTGCATTTGGGATTATTCAGGTTGGAGTGAGCATATAATGTCTCCCACAATGCATCACTGCTGAATATGCAAATCATCCCTTTGTTGTCCCTGATAGCTAAACAATGTGTTTAGCTATCAGGGACGACAAAGGCATGAAAGTGTTCCAGAACTGCTGGATTGCAATGATGTACACTGTTAGCTTAAAGTGACACTTAAGCCGAAAAAAAATGAGTTTTACTCACCTGGGGCTTACCTCAGCCCCCTGCAGCTGATCGGTGCCCTCGCCATGTCCCTCCGATTCTCCTGTCCCCGCCGGCGGCTACTTCAAGTTTCGCCGTTACCGTCCGTCAGGCTGGGAACGCGAATGATTCTTCGCGTTCCCAGCAACAATATCTCCCCCTATGCTGCTATTGCGGCCTTCCTTGCCACAATAGCAGCATAGGGGGCGAAATTGTGGCTGGGAACGCGAAGAATCACTCGCGTTCCAGAGCCAAACGAATCCAACAAGCATGCACACTGTTTCAGAATGGTTGATATTGTGGGGCGATATTGTGGCTGGGAACGCGAAGAATGACTTGTGTTCCAGAGCCAAACTAATCCAACAAGCATGCACACTGTTTCAGAATGGTTGATATTGTGGGGCGATATTGTGGCTGGGAACGCGAAGAATCACTTGTGTTCCAGAGCCAAACTAATCCAACAATCATGCACACTGTTTCAGGATGGTTAATCATCATAAATGCATGGCATGGATTATTATGGCTCTATGGGGTAGGACTTGAAACACAGATTGCCCAGTAAGCTTGGAGAGTGATTTTTAGAGTAATGTGTTATGAAGTTCTCTGTGGCAAAAAGGGACAGAATGTACTTTGGAAGGACTTTAAGATAAGCTACTATTAATTCAAAAAAGGGAATACCATGCTTCCTGCAGCACACATAATCAGGGCCAGCGCTACCATATGGGCAAAGGGGGCAATTGCCACAGGGCCCTAGCATTTATAGGGGCCCCCAAGTGTTTGCCACCACATCATTAAATTATCCCCCCCCCACAAACACACACACACACAGCATTAGGGTGACAGGCACGCACTGACCTTCTCCAAGTTCCAGGTGTTACAGGTCTGTCTGTCTTCTCTTTAGTGTTGGTGCTCTAAGCACCCATTTGGGCTCTAGTGCCAGTTATGTGGGTTAGGAAGTGCAGAGCAACAACAGTACAGAGAAGACAGGAAGGATTTGCAGCACCTGGAACTCGGAAGATGTGTCTGCCCATCACCACTGTCTCTGTAATGCTGCATTGGAGAGGGGTAATTAGGGGGCACATCTGACTGCTGTACTGGGTGGAAGTGTCAGGGTGCCCCTAGGTTACCTATGCCCTGGGTCCCCATTGTAGCTAGAATTGGACTTGCATATAATAATAATAATAATAATAATACTGCAGTGATTCTTGTCAGGTCCTTCTCATGTTTGGTCTCCATGCATGCAAGTTGGTCTGCTCAGGTGCTCAGGTAAAGTTAAGAATAGTCAGATTATAGCATTTTTAAAAAAATAATTGTATTTATTTGTTGCCAGAACATACAGAGATGACTTTACTATGTCCTTCAGATTCATCTCTGACTTCCCAATTTCTGCAGGGAAAACAGTGAGTAGACAACCGGGGAAAGCTTTAGGGGTCCACTATAATAATTCACTTCATACAGGCAACTATGTATGGATGGGGGGGGGGGGGGGGGGGGGGAATCCAAGGTACTTAATGGAGACACTATATAAATAGGAGGGTAAAGGCACAATAAAACTAGAGGTAGTAACAGCAAGTACCATGTAGGGTGCAATATAATTTAAAAACACTAGAATGGGAGCATTATGTAGGGGGCAGTATAGATGGGGCACTACACAGTGGACAGTATACCGTATGGGGGACACCTATACAGGGCAGCATTATATTGGGGAACTATAAGGGGATACTGTATAGGGGCTGTATAATGAGACCATTACCAACACATAGCATGGGAATATGTACCGGTAATTGGAACACCATAACGGAGGGTATGGAATGGAAATTAAAATATGGATATCAAAAGGAAAATATTTTGTAGCCACCTCTTATAAGTACACTTCTTTTGACCACCTCCTCTACAATATAGCCAATTACCCTCCCTAGTAAACTTTTCTTCCGTGTTTATAATTAAAATGATTTGATTAGTGACATTGTTGGACAAATAGATGCTAATAATTCAGCTTAAAAATAAGCCAATCAAAATCACTTCCTGCTAAATTTCATGGCCCAATTTCATGCTGTATAGAGTTTGGAATTATGATCTCATTTACCATTTCTATTTACTGATATAGTAGAAAGAGGAAAAAAATTACAAGTAGGGAAAAGTAGGGAAAAGTACTGTTATTTTACATTCAAATACAGGTGAAACTCAAAAAATGTAAATATCGTGCAAAAGTTCATTTATTTCAGTAATTCAACTTAAAAGTACACAGTAGACACTAATATATGAAATAGACTAATTACATGCATAGCGAGATATTTAAAGCCTTTATTTGTTATAATTTTGATGATTATGGCGTACGGCTTATGAAAGCCCCAAAATGAAAATCTCAGACCATTAGACTATTGTGAAAATGTTTCATATTCCAGGCTCAAAGTGTCAGACTCTAATCAGCGAATTAATCCAAAACACCTGCAAAGGGTTCCTATTACATATAATAGTTTTACCCTTTAAGTTGGATTACTGAAATAAAAGAACTTTTGCATGATATTCTATTTTTTTGAGATTCACCTGTATTGTACCAGCAACAAAGGTGTTTAATTAAATGGGATGAATACCAAAATAAAATGTTTGTTTTTTATCTTCAGCAGTACTGCTTATTTTACATTATAATGGTTTAAAACTGAAAAAGAATGTTTTTCATTTAATAGTTTTTTATGTTTAAAATGTGTAAGACATAAAACAATTCTTGGCAACAAATACCACCCAAAGAAACTGCATGTTTGTGTATGTGTGTATATATATATATATATATATATATATATATATATATATATATATATATATATATATAGATTATTTAGTATTTATATAGTGCCGACATATTACGCAGCGCTGTACAGTGTATATATATATATCTTGTGACTAACTGTCCCTCAAAGGAGCTCACAATCTAATCCCCACCATTGCCATATGTCTATATTATGTAGTGTAAGTATGGGATTCGAACCAGGGACCCAGCGCTGCAAGGCGAGAGAGCTAACCACTACGCCATATATACATGTACATGTGGGCGCATTGCACACGTGCGCTTCCCACTGTCAATGGGCAGTGTGGACGTTGTTAAGTTTTGCTTAAAATCTTAAAAATATACTTTTCAAAAGAGTGGTTTTAATTGTAAATTCCTCATTATTTTAAGGAGTAATAGATATTATTTTCGTGGAATTATGATCTAAAATGTGATCAAAAAGATTGTATTTTTCTGTAATAAATATAACATTTAGTATAGACATATAGTAGTAGATAGTAGATATAGTATGGAAGAAAAATAATTGAAAATCAACAATATGTAAATTAAGAAGAATAAAAGTGTCATGAATGTTTTCAGTACTAAAGCTAAACATTATAAATGTTTAACTTTTATTGTATAATTAATTGTCAATCATTGTTATTCACTAACAACTTGCTAAATGAAATTCAATGTGTGTAATAATTATAGCAAATAAATGTGGACGTAGAAACTACGTCCAGGAACCATGCGCGCTACCGCGTGCTCCCGCGGCCGATCGCGCGCGTGCACGCGCACTCCCGGCCACGGATTCGGTAGCCAGGGAATCAATGTATCGGGCTATGGTGCCCGATCACTGATTCCTCTCCCCCGCTGAAAAAGCGACACCTTCTCTCGGAAGCTGTGCCTTTTCTGGCTGTTCCCTCCCCGATGCGCCACTCTAAGCGTGTGTTACGCTTAGAGTGACGTCATGTAAACAAACTCATGGCCGCCATCTTGTGGCCAAAAAGTAATACTACAACTGAAAATAAAAATAAATTAAAATGAACACACATTTACATTATAAATCTATTGTTTACCCCCCACTCTCCCAAAACTACCCAAATAAAATGTTTACTATAAAAAAAACAAAAACCATTACAATAAAAAAAAAACATGTAAATATTTACCTAAGGGTCTAAACTTTTTAAATATCAATGTAAAGATGAAATATTTCTATATTTTTTTTATTTTAAACTTGTTAATAGTGATAGATGCAAAATGGAAAAAATGCACCTTTATTTCCAAATGAAATATTGTCGCCATACATTGTGATAGGGACATAATTTTAACGGTGTAATAACCGGGACATATGGGCAAATACAATACGTGAGTTTTAATTATGGAGGCATGTATTATTTTAAAACTATAATGGCTGAAACCTGAGAAATAATGAATTTTTCCATTTTTTTCTTATTCTTCCTGTTAAAATGCGTTTACAGTAAAGTGGCTCTTAGCAAAATGTATCCCCCAAAGAAAGCCTAATTGGTGGCAGAAAAAACAAGATATAGATCAGTTCATTGTGATAAGTAGTGATAAAGTTATAGGCTAATGAATGGGAGGTGAACATTTCTCACGTGAAAACCACGGAACCTGAATGGGTTAAGGATCACTTTAAAGTTACGTTTATTCAACCAGCAAGTAATTTTTTGACAGGAAATGACATAGGTGTCTCTCAAAAGATAATAAGACAACGTACAAGTGGAATTATTGTTGAAAAAAAAAAACATTTCTCAGCTTTTATTTACATTTGAGCAAAAAGTGTCCAGTCCAAAATTATTCATACCCTTCTCAATAATAAATAGAAAAGTCTTTATTGGCTATTACAGCAATCAAACGCTTCCAAAAATTGCAGACCAGCTTTTTGCATGTCTCTGCTGGTATTTTTGCCCATTAATCTTTAGGAAAGAGCTCCAAATCTTTCAGGTTGGAGGGTTTTCTTTAGCTCCCTTAACAGATTCTCAATTGGATTCAAGTCAGGTCTCTGGCGGGGCCACTCCAAAACGTTAATGTTGTTGTCTGCTAACCATTTCTTCACCACTTTAGCTGTGTGTTTTGGGTCATTGTCATGCTCAAATGTCCACTGATGCCCAAGGCCAAGTTTCTCTGCAGACTGCGTGATGTTGTCGTTGAGAATACTCATGCAGGGATTAGCAGAAACAACTCCAGTGCGAATTTACGTGTCGTATTTCACATCTACTCATTGTAGTTCATAGGCGAAGCATCAAATGTAAACTTCCTGTAACGATTGCGGAATTATTTCCGAGGTCAGCGCACAAGCCATGCGCTGACACTGCGGAAATCCTCCACAAGCGTATGAAACAACAGAACCCAGCTTTGGTGTAATGCCCTTGTAGAGGGAAATTCCCACCGGCAGATGGAGCTGTGGAGTGCAGAGGAACAACCCCTCTGCACTGCCACAGATGTCAGAGGGGAATTGTACGAATTGCAACAATGCAGGGCAAGATAGCCCTGAGAAAGAGAGAGTGAGCACAGTGACAGAATGTACATGTGTCCAGCAATCTAGTCGCCACCCAGCGAAGGTGAACACACAATAAGACAGAGCAAAGGAACAGACAGGACTAACTACACGCGGTCCCCACACGTTAAGCGCAATAGCGACAAAGCGCTGCCCGGCACGGTCACCACACGAGAAGCGCAATAGCGACAAAGCGTACCCACCCTGACTAACCAAAGAAACACGAAAACAAAAGAGAACGCAAACGCTTGCTAAACGGTTCCCTCACCAAGACTACAGCAAGCGTTCGATCCAGACAAGACAGACAGAAGGAGTAACCAGTAGCAACCGCAGCTATGGCCTACACTCCCAGACAGAGTACAGAAGGAACCACCGCAGCGACCGCTAGGGCGAATGCGATCCAGACAGACAGACAGATGGATCAACCAGTAGCAACCGCTGCTCTGGCTTGCACCCCTAAGACAGAGTACAGAAGGAACCACCGCCACTACCGCTAGGGCAAATGCGATCCAGACAGACAGACAGATGGAGCAACCAGTAGCAACCGCTGCTCTGGCTTGCACCCCTAAGACAGAGTACAGAAGGAACCACCGCCACTACCGCTAGGGCGAATGCGATCCCAACAGACAGGACGATTTCCTGTCGACCGCCGCTGGCGACAAGACAATCGCAACAGACAAGACAGAACTAGGCAATACAGATAATCAACAACCTAACTATGCTAGAAGGAATGCTAGTGCACTCACAAGGATTACTCTAGGATAATCTTAATAAACAATATGCAGAGGGCTGAGACTCAAGGTAAGTATAGCAGGAACAAACCATCATGACCAGCAAGGGATTCTGGGAGGAAATGGTATTTATACTGCAAGCCATCAAAGGAAGCAGCTAAGCATTTTGCATGCCAAGTGGATGCAAATTCCTCACCAGAGCAGCAGCTCAGCAAGTTGCAGAGTGAAGACAGGTCTCCTTTCCAGGGACCTACAGCACTCAGACTTACAAAATGGTCAAAAAGCTGTCTGCCTGTGCAGACAGCAGAGCAGATCATTACAGTACTCCCCCTTCTAGGGACGGCTTCCAGACGTCTCTCAAAACTGATATTTCCAAACAAAAAATCTTAAAGGAACACGCATGAAGGTTGGGACAGCCCGACAAGGCTCAATTCCAGAGTCAATCTTCCTGAAGCCGAACTCATCGGAAGCAGAAGCCACCGAAACATGCCCATCAGTAATACAAGCCTCAGCATAACACCCATCAGGACTGTGAATGCCAGAGAAGAACCCATCGACACTCTCCGAGCAATACCCACAACCTTCCAGGGACCGTCCAAAAATACCAAACCTACCACAATACCTAATCGAAGTGTCCCTTACAACAGAGAAGCCACTGTTGATCCCATTCAGGGTACCAAGAAAAATTTCTCCCAGAATCTCCCAGAACACTTTGAAGCTCCGCAGAGATCTCAAGAGGCCAGAATGTTCACCAGGCTCACATGGAGAACTATCAAGAACCCTTATGGAACCTATGACAATTCCGGATTCAGGCTTACCAGGACAACCATCAAGATCAGAGCTTTCAGGGACCACTTGTGGGCATGCCGGCAGGCAGGCAAAATCAGAACATGTTTCCACCAAGGAAGCGTAACCGAGACACACTTGGGCATTCTGGCTCACAGAGCACATCGGGGTACACTAGCACAAGAGAAACCTCAGGACATGTCGAGGAACTGCCAACCTCAGAGTCCGTCACGACAAGACCAAAACCAGGACCGGGCAGAGAATCATCACGAGTAGTGGTCACAAGTACTGGTCTTTCAAAAGAAGACTTGGACTCAGACTTAGAAGTCTCTGTGACTGCAATTGTATCCAAGCAGAACTCATCATTGAC
This sequence comes from Hyperolius riggenbachi, assembly GCF_040937935.1. Taxonomy (NCBI): domain Eukaryota; kingdom Metazoa; phylum Chordata; class Amphibia; order Anura; family Hyperoliidae; genus Hyperolius; species Hyperolius riggenbachi. Next base: position 343,625,969 of record NC_090647.1, on the reverse strand, counting down.
CACGCATGACTGAAGCTCCACAAGAGCTGCAAAAGTAGTCAGTACAGCAGCAATGCCTACTGAAGTGGGCAACACCTCAGACGGCCCTGCGGGGCAGGAGGCACCTCCCAAAGCTCTGCACCCTTTGGGAGGAACTCGGAGACCTCCAGAACATCAAACAAAACCTCAGGAGCATCATTTCCCAAGTTTTCTGATAAAGCCATCAAGGATTCTGAACTATCCATGTTACAGGGCCGAACATCAAATACATTCTGCGAATAGGGCAGATGTCCCAGGGATGGTTTTACCA